>NC_141691.1:1579113598-1579628598 GCF_964263255.1 Lissotriton vulgaris
AAATGCATGACCTGGAACGTGAGGGGCCTACACACGATGCAGCGCAGACATAAAGTGCATGCCTACCTACAGAGGAGAGGGATTCACATAGCGCTCTTACAGGAGACACACATTACGAAGCGGGAAGGGGTGGCACTACAGAGGAGATGGCGGGGGCAGGTTTTCCACACCTCTTACTCGGCCTACCCAAGGGGCGCTTTGATCTGGGTGAGGGCGGGGACGCCTTTTCAATTGACTAGACAGCTGATAGATCCAGAGGGGAGGTTTGTAGTAGTGGAGGGCAGATTGCGGGGTAAAGCTATTGTTTTATGCAGTGTATATGCCCCGAATATAGACCAATTAACCTTTTATGCGAGCTTATCGGGGACACTGGCGCACTTCCTGGTGGGTCCGATACTCATGGGAGGGGACTTTAACTCCGTGGCGGATGTGCAACTAGATAGGTCCCACCCGCCCCTGAGAGATTCCCCGGTGCACCGCGTAGCCAAGGGTAGACCGGACTGGCAAGAGAGCTGGGGGTTAACTGATGCATGGAGGGCGCAGCACTCAACAGACCGGGACTACTCGTTTTACTCCGGGCTACATGAACTCCACGTTCGACTGGACGCGGTATTGTGCACACGAGAAGTGTTGACGCACGTTGCCTGGTCGGAATACCTGACGAGAACGATCTCGGACCACAATCCGCTTTTAATTCACTTAGACTGGATGACGGAAAAGCCTAGGGTGCCAACCTGGAGGCTCCGGCCGGAGACTTTAGAGTACCCGATACTCGGGGCGGCACTGGAGGAGGGGCTGACACAATACTTTGCCAATAACGAGGGTTCCACGAGCTCTAGGGCAGTGGAATGGGACGCCTTCAAAGTGGTAATGAGAGGGCAGTGCATCACACAGTTCGTAGGCACAAGGCGGGTGCTGTTGACCGACCTTGCGAGGGCAGACGCCAAACTGAGGGTAGCGGAGAGGGACCAACCAGGCTGGCCGGAGCTGCAGGGAACGGTTAGCTCGGCCAGGGAAGCGGTGGCGGTTGAAGTAGAAAGGCTACGGGCTTACGATCATCGGGCATACGCGCTGCGATCTCATGTAGAAGGCGACCGATCGGGCACTTTGTTGGCGTGGCTTTCTAACCCCACGAAACGCTGCTCCCCTATCTTGCAAATTGCCGGGGAGGGGGGAAATCTGTCCTACACCCAGTCGGCCATAGTGGACGGCTTTCAGAGATACTACGAGAAACTTTATAGTAGCACCCCGGGCGACCGAGAAAAGGAGGCAGAGGCTTTCCTGGATGACCTCACCCTACCGTGCCTAGAAGACGAGCAGGCGAAGGATTTGGGGAGGGACATCGACTTAGGGGAAATCAGGAAAGCTGTTAAGTCCATGGCCCGCAATAAGACGCCGGGTATAGATGGTCTGCCCATTGAATTTTACGGCAAATATATAGACGCCTTAGCGCCGCGGCTTTTGGCTGTGTACAAAGAAGCGAGAACCACGGGTCGACTCCCCCCATCGATGCGGGAAGCAATAGTCATCCCGCTACTGAAGCCTGGCAGAGAAGGCAGTAGTCCAGCCTCCTATAGGCCGCTCTCGATGCTCACAGCTGACTATAAAATCTTAAGCTCTATACTAGCATCGAGACTCCTACCGCACATGACCACTCTGATCCACGAGGACCAGAACAGCTTTATCCCTACCCGGAACACGACGTTAAATATTAGAAGGCTTATCCGACTCATGGAAGAACTGCGGGAGGGGAGTGGAACCCCACTTGCCCTCTCGGTTGATATAGAAAAAGCGTTCGATAGCCTAGAGTGGGATTATCTATATGCAGTCATGGAGCGCTTCGGGCTGGGCGTAGACTATATCCGGTGGACAAAAGTGCTTTACACAGCGGCGGTGGCGAGAGTGCGGGTTGGATCCCTGGTGTCCCAACAGTACCCGGTGGAGAGGGGCACCCGGCAGGGGTGCTCCCTATCCCCATTACTGTTCGCTTTGGCGATTGAACCGTTGGCTGTGGAAGCCCGCAGGGGGCGGTACTTCGCAGGCGTGCAAGCTAGTGATGGGCGACAGTTTATTTCGAAGTACGCCGATGATCTCCTGTTGTTCCTTGACAACGACGCAACAGAGCTCGACGGTGCGGAGGAGTTGCTGGGACGTTTTGGCGACCTCTCGGGACTAAGGGTTAATTGGACGAAAACGTGCCTCTTTCCATTGAAGGAGGACGCGGCCCGCCCAGAACACAGACCGCTACTTCATTGGGAGCCGACTTGTCTCCATTATCTAGGAGTATACATCTACCACACAGCGACGGCTTTGCTCGAGGGCAATGTGGAGAGATGCGTCAGGGGGCTGAAGGGTAGCATGGCATTCTGGGCCACGCTTCCGCTGTCCATAGCTGGTAGGATAGCACTGTTAAAAATGGTGGCCCTCCCACGGCTGCTGTATTACTTTCGAACGCTCCCGGTCTGGATCCCCAGCTCCTTCTTCCGCCGACTTAGATCCCAGCTCACTACCTTCCTATGGGGGACGGGCAGATGTAGAGTGGCGCTGGCGACACTCACCGCCCGAAAGATGATGACGGCGGCTTGGCGTTCCCAGATTATGAGCTCTATTACCTAGCTGCCCAGTTGCAGATCTTTACGCAAGAGGTAGCTCAGGTTTACCGGGGCCCGGAGGATAGGCGACTGCAGGGTACGCCACGACACATACTAGCCTACATCGCTCTAGGACAGCAACTTGCCGCCCGGGACTTATCCCTTGAACAGGATACATTTCGGCGCTGCTGGAACCGAGCACAGAAGCGAGCAGGGATTAAGCACCCCTATGCCCCGGAGATGCCACTAGGCATGTTGACTGCACTGCCCCAAGGAGGCGATTGGTCCCGCCTGCAGCAGTGGGAGGAGGAAGGAATACAGGTGGTAGGGGATCTTTTCGAAAACGGGGAGCTCCTCCCGTACTCGGCCCTCCAGGAACGATTTGATCTCCCACGCGGGGGCTATCTCCTTCATGCAGCTGTGACAAGAGCAATGCAGAAACACTGGGGACTGGGACTGGCGGAGCCGGAGACGGCCATGGCGTGCCAATACACCATGATGGCGGCGGGAACGGTGAAAGCGGTGTCTTGCTTATATAACAGAATGCTCCGCGAGCACCTGCCGCCCCTCGATGCGCTGAAACTCAAGTGGGAGACTGACCTGGGCAAGCCCATCCCGGACACGACGTGGGCACAACTGGTGCGAAGGGCGCGTAATAGCACAAGGAACGCTCGATTTCAAATTATCCATTATTACATACTACACAGGGCGTACATGACCCCTGGGAGAATCTTGAGGTACTTTGGCGCGACTGATGCGAAGTGCCCCCGCTGCGCGGCAGAGGGAGCCGAGCTGGTGCATATGCTCTGGTCATGCCCGGCCCTATCGGACTATTGGCGGACCGTGGGTGAATCCATGAACGAGGTGACGGACCGGACTGTTGACTTTGATGCAGCGGCGTGCATCCTGCATTGGTTCCCACATACCCCCAAAAACAAGCTCTCGAGCAAGTTCATAGATATGGGACTGATGATAGCCAAGCGTGAGATAACTAGAAACTGGAAGGCAAGGACGAGCCCGACGCATAGGAGGTGGTACAACGAATTTCTGAAGTGGGCGGCCTGCGATAGCACGCATAGATATCAGATGGCGCGTAGAACTGCTAATGAGAGGGCGCTAGAACAAGCGACGGCCTGGGAGGTAATGGTTCAAGGCCTCAGAGATAGTGGAATGGTGGATAACGGGGAGGACCTAGACGTGGCCGGGGACAGCACACTACAATAATCTGGAGATAAGAGAACCGGTAGAAGGGAGAGCCTGAAGCCCAAGGTTAGAGGTACACATCGGAAGGCTCCTGTGCGGATGGTGGGTTGGGGGGGGGAGCAGGGGGGGGGCTAGATTTTAGGACTGGGGGGAGAGTTGGGGGGGGGGGGAGTTCCGGGTTTCTTTAGGTGAGGACGGAAAAGTAGACACACACACAAATCCGAGACCATACTCCTGAGGAAGAACAACCAGGCATGTGGGTGCGGAACCACTGTTGCCGCCCGGCCCCCGGGATGAGGGCCTGCAGGCTGTGTAAACGAGATGTTGATGTACCAGACTGTGGCACTGTGAGTGATACTGAATATGTGCAACTATTGGCCTGTGTAAAGTGTGTTTACAATAAAAATTACTTAAAAAAAAAAAATTATATGCAGGAGGTCTTTGCCGGTTTGGAAAGCAGGATGGTGAGGATCCAGCGCATGCAGGCCAAAGGGATCATGGCAGTGCACAGACAGGTGCGCATCCTCAATAGCAGGATGTCAAACATTGATAGGGGGATATGCTCCATGGCCCTAGGAATGGAGTCCATGGCAGAGGGGGTGAGGGACATGGGTGTGCGCATGGGTTCCCTCTGTGACAGGCTGGAGAGTGACCAGACAGAAAGGCGCAGGAACAGGCACGAACTTAAGCAGCTGAATAAATCCATCAACCGCCTGGCAACTGCAACCACCCTGCTATGCCGCCGGTCTGTGAACTTGCAGACTGATCTAGTGCACTGCTGCAGTGATTTGTCCAGGGGGATGGGGAGGGTGACCGCTGCTATGGAGGTACTGCTGACACAGCAGACAGCCACTGCTGTGGACACAGAGGAGTCTACAAGCAGGAGTGGATACAGCACGCCTGTACAGGATGTTCGCCGGAGCACCAGGCTTCATGCAGATGACCCTGGCACCACTGCGCAAGTTGGCCCCCTGCCCCTTGGCTTCCACAACATCATGCGTGAACGCAAACATTAACATTTCATCCAGAACACAGGACAGGTCACAGTGAAGTGAACTTTGACCACCCAGTGTGAAAAGTGGATTTTATTTGGTTCTTGTGGTCTTGAATATGTGGAGTCCGGTAGGGCAAATTAAAGAGAGTGCTTCAAGAAGTAAACCTGCCTGTGTATCATCTATCTATTAGAAATATCTGTTTGTGATTTCTGCGCGTCTCCGTCTACCATCTGTTGCTAGCGCTGCACCTGCTGCATTGTCATCGGCTTGTTCTGTCCCATCATCCATGTCCTCATGATATGTGAGTTCTACGTCTGTGCCCTCCTTGGTGGCAAGATTATGCAGCATGGCGCAGGTCGCAATAATTTTACAACAGATCAGTGGCATGTACTGCCGTGCACCTTCACTCTTATGGAGGCACCTAAATCTGCTTTTCAGCAGTCCAAAAGTGTGTTCCACAACGCAACGTGTTGTTCTGTGTGCCACGTTGTAACGCCTTTCGCTCCTGGTGGATGGATTCAGGTAGGGGCTGAGAACAAATGAACGCAGGGCATATGCACTGTCACCTGGGTGGAAAATGAAATTTTGATTAGTCACATGCTCATGATTGATCCTTCTGCATTGACTATCAGGGTGTCTCACACTTACTTACCTAGCAGATATCCATCTCCAAAATCACCAGCCACAAGACGTCGGTATATCCCACTATTCTGGAATATCTAGGAGTCGTGGGTACTTCCTGGAAATTTCGGTACAATGTCCGTAATCATGTTGGCAGCGTCGCAGATCACCTGCATATTGATTGAATGCGTAGACTTCCGGTTTCTATATATTGTGTTCAGTTGCTGCAGGTGGGCATAGTGGGATGTGCGTCCCATAGATACAGCCTATGATGTGCGGGAACTGTGCAAGGTGATAGAAATCGGTTTTTGTCTTTGCTAGTTCAGCAGGTGTGTCAGGGAACTCAATGTAGTGTTCCATCCTCTGCATCATGGCGTCAAGGAATTTTCTAAAAAAACGTGACAGGCAGCTCTGGGACACCCCACCTATCGCAGCAATCACATGCTGGTTGCTCCCAGAAGCAAGAAGATGTAGGCAGCACAACACCTGCACGTGGGGTGGGATGGCGTGTGCTCTTTGGGTTGGGTGTTCCAGATATCGGTGGAGGTCCCTGATCAAGTCCAGGATGTTTCTGGGGTGGAGTCTGTACCTTTGCAGGACTTTAGCTTCAGTCAGTTGGAAGAGGGTGATCCTCTGCCTATACAAATGCTCCTCCCTTAGCCGGACCCTCTCTCCTGCTGCCTGTATCCGTAGCCGCCTTGTCATGACATAGAAAGCCGCCATTGTGGTTGCAGTGTTGCATTTTGGGGCCTTCTTTTATAACCTGTACCTGGTTTCCACCTGCTTTCAATCCATGGTAATTACCGACTCTTAAATACCGATTTTCATGGAATTCAGTATTTTTGGGGTTTTCTACATCTCGATATGCCATTTTTGCCATTTCTTATTTACCGACTCGGTAAATAAGGAATCGGTAAGTTCCGATTCGGGAAATTACCATTTCTTATTTACCGATTCAGAAAATAAGAATTCAGTATTTTCCGATTCGTGAAATACCGATTCGATATTTTACCGACTGGTTTTTACCGATTCAGTAAATTTTTTGTCACATACATCTCGAATCTCTTATACCGGTCGGTAAGGGCCGAAATTACCGATTTTCGGCCGTTACCGACCGGTATTTGCCTACCTACAGCGGGCCCTTAGTGATAGGGAGGTGGTGGAGGTAGATGCTTTTCCATTTGGAGGGACGTTTGGAGTAAAAAAATGTAGTTGGTTTTTATTATGGAGGAGAGGCTAAGGTAGTTATCGACAAAAAGAGTTTCATGGTGATCAATAAGTAGTTTGTGTTTAATGTTTTTGTTGGCATTTTTGGAGCGATTAGGGGAGTAGAGGATGGACCATGAGTTTGGGCCATGTCTAGTGATGGGTGAGTCCTGTAGATTGAGTCTGAAGCCAGTTGTATTGCAGAGGTGTGTGAGAAGGGGCATGATGATTTAGATTAAGGAGGCTAGGTGAGGGGAGGGAGGAAGGAGGGGAAGACTTGATATAGCTCTAAAAAAAGGTGGGAGGGTCAGGGTAAGTGAGAGATAAGAGCAGGAGCCAGTGGATGGGGGAGCGACGCGTTAGGGGGCAATAGAAAAGGTATAAACAAAGAGGGTCAGAAAGAGTAACAATCAGAGTAATGGTGGAGCGAGAAATACAAAGAGGTAGAGCGAGCTGAAGTTTACAAATTTCGATCAGCAGAGAGCAGGCTGGGGAACATAATAAGGGGGGGACAGTGGGAATATAGTGAAAAGCTAAGGGGGATACAGGCAGTAAATAGTAAGCAATATGTAAAACAGATAATAATTACAATCACAGCCAATAGAAGTAAACCACAATGGAAGAAAATACAAAAGACCACAGTGGGGTCAGACCATCGGTCAGGAAAAAAACTGTGGTTCCGCTATGGAGGCATAGATAGTCAGTAGGCAAAATAGGACATAATCAATACAGGTTTACAGTTGAGGGTACAACAAACAGGAATATGACCGTTGTTAGAGACTGATGAGGTTAAGGAGTAACGAAGAGTGAGGCGGCATGGGGAGGTGAGTAGTGTAAATTAAGCCCAGGTAGTAAGGTACTGACAGAAGGTGCAAGTAAGATATAGATGAAAGAACATCACAATTATAGATCCAAGTTCCTGTAGCAAAAGTCAGGTAGCCTTTGGATTCACAGCGAGCAAGTAAGATGTTGAAAACGGTGCATAAACAAAAAACATTTACAAACAGGTAGTTTAGTTCCAAGATTTCTGCATCAAAGATCAGTATTTCTTTTGCTCACCATGCCACCCCAGTTGTACCCAGCCATATGCAAATCAGTCGACCCTGTTCCTTATGAGAACAGTCCAGCCGGAACTGCCAAGCCAGTTCCTTCCTGGACCGGAAACGAGCATCCTGCGACCAGTTTCGGAGCATCACCCCTCATCAGCCAGGCTAGCATAAATCTAGTGAGCCCGGGACCCACGTCTGGGCATACCTGGCGCAGTTAGGGTGAGGAAGCACAAGAGACACAAATCATGGACAGAATTCAGAGCAAATCAAATATTTATCCCCAGTCAAGAGATCTGGGTTAAATCCATTGTTCTTTTGCTCACCATGCCACCCCTGTTTGGACCCAGCCATATGCAAATCATTCTTGACCCTGTCCCTTATCAGAACAGTCCAGCCAGAACTGCCAAGCCAGGTCCTCCCTGGACCAGAAATAAGCATCCTGGGACCAGTTTCGGGGCATCACCCCTCATCAGCCAGGCTAGCTTGAATCCAGTGACACAGTGAGCATGGGACCCTTGTCTGGGCATGTGATCTCACTATGTGTGTGCTTCTAACCTGTGTCCTCTTTTTCACGTTTACTTTTTGGAATAAGACACATGGTCCCTTTAACAGACTGCAGATAGATTTTTATTGAGGTGCCTGTGCATAACAGGTTGAGATATATCCTGGTGATTATCTGTGTATTCTCAAGATGGGTGGAAGCCTACCCAATGAGGAGAAATGACAGTCTCACTATAGCTAAACTGTTATTACGAGAGATCATATCAAGGTTCGGGATGCCGGACCTTCCTGAGTCAGACAGAGGAACTCGCTTCAACAATGAACATGGTATGTGCTGGACTGTGGATTGAACATAAATTACATTGCAGTTACAGACCAGAAGCATCCAGCATAGTTGAGCAAATGAATGGAACAATAAAATCTAGATTAGCAAATGTATGCACTTCAACATCACTGAAATGGCCAGATGCTTTACTAGTGGTGCTGATGAGTGTCTGAAGTATTCGGTACAGGAAGACGGGCCTGTCTCCACATAAGATACTATTGGGGAGGGTCATGAGATTACCATCTGTGCCCATGAATGCCTTAGTGAACATCACAGATTACATGGTTTTGGACTACTGCAAGGCTCTTGCTGATGAAGTTCATTCAGTTTATTATCAGGTTTCAGCTGTAGCACAAGACCCCCATCAAGAACAGTCCCGCAACCTTAATCCTGGTGATTGTGTTGTGATTAAGAAGCACAATTGGAAGACTTGTCTTGAACTCAGATTCAAAAGGCCCTACCAAATCATACTGATGTCTAATTCTGCTGTTAAATGTGCCGGTATTCCAATCTGGATTCACACACCAGGAGAATGAGTTATCCAGAAGCGCTTTGATCTATGACCCAGAGAGAAGAGCATTAGTGGACTCGTCAGCAGTCAAGAGACCACTTACACCTGCAGCACCAGCACTTGAAGAGGCACCCAAAGAAGTTCCAAGTTAAGTGCAGCGAGAAGAAAGGAATGGATATTTTCAAGTCAAAAGACAAGTATAAGTTTCTGAAGTAACCCAAAGCGACATTGAGGTCTCAGAAGCTGATGTAGCAGAAAGTGAACTCTAAGTTGCAGAAGCTTGAGAAAACGCACAAGGAGAAGAACAAGATTCTGGTGAAGAAACGAGCTCTGCGAGAAGAAGGAACTATTGCCAAGCATAGTGGCCATAACCTAAAGAGAAAGATAATCTTAAAAGAAGCTCGTCAATAGCACGAATTACTGAAGCAGTTCCTGAAGAGAGTGAGACATACGACGAAAAAACTCTTGATCCAAATCACCAGATCCTAAGGAGATCTAGAAGAACTTAAATACTTTGCCGAAGATATTCTGCACCTAAATAGTCTTACTTCGTAAATGCAGCGCTGAATATGACTTTGGAAAATCTGTGCAACATGAATCATGAACTGTTAGAACCCCCTTTGAAAGACTAAAAACTGTTGTTTCAGTGATAGAGCCATTGACAAAGCAAAACAAACTTGAAGAAAAAAGAATGATTATGAACCATGTCTATTAGTTGTTTATTGTTATAGCTATTTGCTTTACAGAAGACTAACCTAGGTCTGAGACAAAAGATACAGAAGAGATAGAGATTACATTTATGACAGGAGTAGAGTTAAGAATTTTCTGTTAGGAGCAGCATTAAAGAGGAAAAACTAAGGGGAAAAAAGGATTAATTTAAATGAAGAAGCTGTCTGCAAATTCATTGTAAATTTACCAAGTACTGACTCTAGAACAATGTGTTGCATTAGTTATAAGTGCACATGTATTATGTGTGTGATTTTCGTAATAAAAGTAATAATGATTGTAATAGGATTTCACCTAACGCCTGATTCGGAGCCCTCTAGGATTAATGGGACAAATACACTTACACAAAACTTAAGGAATACTGCCTTTACTAAAACATTTGTGAATTACAAGAAAGAAGATTACTTCACAAATATGTATTCTAGATTAGTGGAGGAATACACTCATGCTTTAGATGTTAAGGATTGTTTTTTTTTTTATTTTTTTTAAATTAAATTTATACTTTATTACACCTTCAAGTCACATACACAGCCAGCATCGCCTACAACCCGGAGGCCGGCAGCATCAAAAAAGCACCCTCCACTCCCTGGGTAAAGGTAAGTTACACAGCCGTAAAGACCAACAGCCCGAGGGCCTGGCGGCGAAACTGCAGGTGTGGAACAAGTGTGCAGAGGCAATAGTTCATAGCAGCTACATTTGGATGATCACAACATATAAGCAGGATGCACACCCCACAACGCCAACAAAATCAGACCCAGGTGCAGCTAGGCGTGCCAGACTGGCAGGATCGAAATAGCCACCCGGGAAGTACTGCATATATACCCAGAGTCGAGGGCATCACCAACGGGGACCCAGGGAAAGGTGTATAAAGGGGAGGAGACCACCCAGACAATAACAAACCCACCCACCCCGAAAGAAGAACAAGCCAGACTACCTAAACCCGTGTCCACCACCCACCTCCCACTCTGCACCACAACCCTGGACCCCTCAGCAGGGCTAAGGGAGGTAAGCAAATGCCCACTAGGGCGGGATAACGCTCTGGGAAGGGGACAGCGGTCGCCACAAGCCAGAACAGCCGTCACAAGCAACCCCCGGCACAAAACACCACAAAAATCAGGCACGACTCACCACACTGTCACAACATTAAGGCCTTCAACTGACACACTCCCCATCCATAGCTGATGCAGCCCCCTCCTCCTGTAGCACATCCAGCTCCACACTCTCTGGATCCGACTCACCATCCTCTTTCGAACTTTGAAACGCCCTGAACAAACCCCAAAAGTTTTTGGGTCTACTCATCGGAGGTAGGAGTTCACTATACACCTCCGATTGCGTGCAACAGTAAAGCAAGTCTGTTTCCCATCGTTTTTTAGTAGGGACTGGCCCCTGCATCCAGCACAGAGCTATCAGCCGCTTTGCTGTCAGTAATGCCATGTCCGCAAGTCGCCGCATAGCCACAGGAAGAGGTTTTGAAAAACCGAGTAAGGCGAGCGCCGGGTTAGGCAAGATCACCTCACCAAGGATAGCGCTGAGGTCCGCAAAGACCTCTACCCAGAACTTATGTATGGCAGGACAAGTCCAGGCCATATGGAGAAAGTCTGCTGTGTGAAAGTGGCATCGCTCACACTCCGCTGACTCCCTAAGGCCATACCTGTGCAACCTCTCGGGCGTGTAGTAGACACGCTGTAGGAATTTAAAATGCACCAGGCGGTGCCTACCGTTGAGCGAGATTTTCCTAGTATTAGTCGCACAATAACGCCACATGTCGTCTGAGATGGGAGATTGGAGGTCAGCCTGCCAGGCCAGGCAGGCCTTGGAGGGGGGATATTGCCGTTGTCTATCACGCAGTGACCTAAGAGCTGTGATCAGTTTGCGAGATGAGGGGGTCTTGATGACATAGGTGAGTTCCGGCATTTCCGGCGGTTCAGCTAGGTCCGGGCCTAAAACGGCGAGGGCCGCTCTACGAACCCTGTGGTATTGAAAACTATGAAGCAGCGTTGCCCCGGGACATGATTGAAGGACCTGCTGCAACGTTTTCAGAGTGCCCTTTGAGAAGAGATCTCCCATGGTAACAATGCCTAGGTCACGTAGCGCCTTCAGGACGCCCTTCTCCGTCAATGGAGCCAACCAGGCCGCCCATTCTACACGGAGCAAAGGTGAATATAGCAGCGTGCACTCACGGGAGCCAATCAGTGCATGCCAAGCATGATTCGTGGCAGCTATAGAGTCCAGATTGCCGACCCTTCTATCAGGTGGATAACATACGGTCGCCGGAAGCGGGACGGGGTCTGCAAAGAGTCGCTCCAGTTTTACATGAGGGATACCTGGATCCCCATGAATCCACGTATGTAGATGTGCACCCTGAGCAAGCCTATAGTATCGCTCCAGGTCTGGAGCCCCAAGGCCTCTCTGTTCGTACGGAAGGGTGAGCGTCTGCCACTGCACCCGCGGCTGTTTGCCCCCCCACGCCAGGCGGACAAGTGTCTGGGTAAGTTGCCGGAAAAAGGCTTTGGAAAGGACTACTGGTATATTCACGAATAGGAAAAAGAACCTGGGGAGCACCACCATCTTCATGAGTGCAATCCTGCCCATGAGTGAAAGCGGGAGCCTGGACCACACTTCGACATCATCCACCAGTTTGGAGTAGGCAACCCCATAATTCTCGCGTATCAGGACCTCCGGGTCCGTATGAATGCGTATCCCTAAGTAGCGGATAGAGTCCGTGGTCCATTGCAGGCGGTACTCCGAGTCGAAAGGGAGCGTCACCGGCGTCAGGGGCAACGCCACTGACTTATTCCAGTTGACGCGGAGGCCCGATAGAGCCCCGAACCTCACCACCTCCCGCAGAACCGCAGAGAGGTTAGTCTCCGGGTCCCGGACTTATAGCAAAGTGTCATCCGCATATGTTGAGATACCGATCTGGTACGTCGGAAAGTTTATCCCTTCAAACCGATGATACTCTCGTATAGCGCAGGCGAGAGGTTCCGCTACCATGGCATACAGCAACGGAGAGAGGGGGCAACCCTGACGCGTGCCCCTCCCAATCTCGATGGGAGCAGTGACCAGGTTACCTATCTTTAGCCTCGCAGTGGGTTTGTAGTATAGGGCTCCCAACATTTGTAGAAACGGTTCCCCTAGGCCGAACTTACGAAGGACCCTCAGCATGAACGACCACTCAACAGAATCGAAGGCCTTCTCCATGTCCAAGAAGATGGCCACAGCTTTGTCTTCGTGTTTGACATGCTGGATCGTGCCTAGGACCGTGCGGATATTATAAGTGAGATTGCGTGAGGGAACAAACCCAGCCTGCTCCGGAGCAACTAGGTCCGGGACCAGCAACGCCAAACGAGTCGCAAGCACCTTAGCATACAGTTTCGCGTCCACATTTATCAGCGATAGCGGTCGGTAGGAGCCACACTGATTAAGGGGTTTGCCAGGTTTCGGGATGGTAATAAGCAACGCCTCTCTCATGGATTTCGACATGCTGCCCTGTTGGCAAATGTCATCGAACAGGAGCATCAAGTACGGGACCAGTTGTTCCTGAAAGGCCTTGTAGAAGGACACCGTGAGACCATCCGCTCCAGGAGCGCTACCAGATCTCATGCCCCCCAGCGCTTCCGTTACCTCCTCTTTCTGAATGGGGGCCATAAGAAACTCCCTCTGCCAGTCGGCCAGGAAGGGCATTTGAATGTAACTCAAATAGTCGTCGATTTCGTCCTCGAGGTGTGCATCCCTTGAGGAGTAGAGGGCAGTGTAGTAGGCATGAAATTCCGCCAAGATATCCTGCTCCTCCGTAACCACCGCCCCAGCAGCTGTCACCAACTCCTCGATAACCAATGGGGGCCTACTGTTGCGCATAAGTTTAGCTAGGAGTGCACCAGGCCGCTCCCGTTCCCCATACACGCGCGCCGTCGCGTATTTGCCCATGTGTTTAATTTCCCTGTCCGCTTCCTCCTGAAATTCATCTAGCAAGGACTTAATCTTGACCGTATCAGCTGCGTCCCCCGAGTTCACCGCCTGACTATCCAGATCAGCGAGCTGCGTCTCGAGCAACTGCAGGCGTCTCCTGATAGCTTTGAGCACCCCAGAATGCTTCGCCATAGTCATTCCTCTTATGTAAACCTTAAATGCGTCCCAGAGAACTTGTACGCTGTCCACGGATCCCACATTGGTTGCGAAATAGGCCTCTATGTCTTCGGCGAGTTCCCCTCTGAAAACCTCATCCAAGAGGGAGTACGGGGGGAACCTCCACGTGAAGGGGGGAATCCTCCTGGGAGGGGCCACCAGCAACAAGAGCAAGGGCGAGTGATCAGACAGCGTGCGCGGGAGAACTGTGCAACCCTTAACCATATCTAGCAAAGAGCGGGAAACAAACCAATAATCTATGCGTGTATGAATGTTGTGATAGGCCGAGTAGTGAGTGTACCCACACCGCCCCGAGTGCCTATGCCGCCACACATCAAGTAAATCAAGTTTCACACATTCCGACAAAAGGAGGGACGCGGAAGCTGCAGGTGACCTAGGGGGGCCCGCAGATCTGTCAAGGTCCGGGTTCAGCACCAAGTTAAAATCCCCCCCCCCCACAGCATTCTAGAGCCCACAAACTGCCTGCAGCTGTCAGCAAGCGAAGAATAGAACTCCGGGGAATCGTAGTTGGGGCCATACACATTCACCAGCAAGAGATCATGATCCTTACCAACACAACGTGCAACCACAAACCTCCCTTCCGGGTCTACCGCCACCCGGGTCAGCGACAGTCGGGATTTGGGATTAGCCCATATGAGCACCCCCCTAGCATGCGTTGTGAACCCCGCAGCGACACAAGCGGTGCCAAGGCCCCTCACTTGCAACATAGGGCTGGAAAGCGGCAGATGTGTTTCCTGCAGTAAAGCAAGGTCAATGTGATGGCGTTGCAAATAGGCTAAGACCTTCCTGAGTTTGCGGAAATCGTTAAGCCCCCTCACGTTCCAGGACAGCAATCGCAGAGAGCCCAGGGAGCTCTCCGCACTCAGTGATTCAGCAGTCGACATGGCAGTTTAGAAAGTAAAATGTTGCAGAGCAGACAGTGTGGCAGACACAGTGCAGTAGTCGGCAAAAACAAACCCCCCACCCGACGAACCCTGAACCCCAAACAGCATGGCAGCAACAATACACAAACACAGCTAACAACCACCCACCCACAGCCGACCAACCCCAACCCGGTCAGACAGAGCATAGCACTACCCACCCTGAGCCCACCCGAAACACCCCACTACAAACCCAGGACCCCCTAGAGGGTCGGAAAGCCGAAAGCGCAGGGGCAGAGGTTCCGGCCAGACCACAATACTCTCCAACAAGGGCCAGATACAGTCGTTGCTCCCAGCCCCACCCCCATTGCGTTCGGCACCCCACGTAAGCCCCAGCAGCAGAACAAGCAGAGTGGTGAATAAACAGTCCCCACGCGCCACCGGGAGCACCCCCCCGATAACAGAAGGGAAGCAACAAAAGTTCGAGCCCCAAGTCGTGGCACCACCACGAGCCAGGCAATTCAAGAGTCACAAACCAAAATGTTATGGTGGCAAAGGAGAGACACATCGAGAACTGGAATGCAATACATACAGTCGCGGTGAAGTAGCCAAGCCAAGCTACACAGCCAGGGACAGTTCAGCCCTGACCCTCCAAAGATACAGCTTCCTCATCCTCCGTACGCTGATCCCTCGGGCTGTTGCGCTGTTCTTTGGCCCATTCCTTAAGCGATTTTTTTCAGATCAGCCGGGTCGGTGAAAAAATGCGAATGTCCTTGTTTATTGATCCGGAGTCTCGCCGGGTATAGCATGGCGTAGTCGAGCCCCATGTCTCTCATCTGTTTCTTGTAGGGGGCGAATCGCTTCCGCTCCTCTTGCACCCTAGCTGTGAAGTCAGGATAGAGGGAGATGTTCATTCCTTCAAACTGCAATTCCCCCTTCTCCCTCGCCAGACGGAGAGCCAGGTCGCGGTCCCTGTAGTTCAAAAGTTTTGCAATGATTGGTCTCGGAGGGAGGCCAGGCTGCGGTTTGGGACCGAGAGTGCGATGGGCCCTCTCAACAATAAACATGGGGGAGAAGACGTCCTCCCCTAGGAGCTTGTGAAGCAACTTCTCGACGAACAGTTCCATCTTTCCGGTGTTGGTGGATTCCGCAACCCCCGTGATGCGGACGTTGGAGCGCCGTGAACGCGCTTCCAGATCCTCCGTTTTGTCCTGTATGACTTGGAGGAGGCGGCCGAATTGCTTACGGTCCTTATCCCACTCCGTTTGGGCCTCCTCCGCCTCCGTCAGCCTACGCTCCGCCATGTCCAAACGTTCCGCATGTTTGTCCACCCTCTCGGACATCCTGTCCATACGGAATGATAAGGCGTCGATTTTCGAGCCGATCACTGACATGCTGTCCTGCAGGCCTTTCTCCATGGCGCCGAGCATTTCACGAATGTCCGCACAGAGCGAGCCTTCCGCCGCCTGTGATGATGTTTCCGGAGGTGCACCCTCCGCGCCCTTCGGCCTCCGTTGCTCGAACGTGAGCTTCGGCTGATTTCTGTCCCCTTTCCCCATGGCAGAGCTCACAGAATATGTGCCAAGCAAGGAGCAAGAGGCGGCTCGATGTAGGGGGAGAGCCGGGGGGAGCGAACTCCGCGAAGCAGTCCGGTGCGCAGCAAGGAATGGAGGTCAAAGATGGCGGCCGCGAGCCGCGTGGCACAGACTAGTCCAGGGGGAGAAATCCAAACTCCAGACTCGGTGCAGGTCACACCGCCGGGTGTCGAGAAACGCCAGTACACACCAAAGCACACAGCCCAACACCAGTGTCTCTCCAGTCTTCAGGCCGATCAGAGTAGCGGCGGAGCCCGCCAACCGGCAGCCGTAGGGCGCAACTTCCCGCGGTCCGGTCCGTAGGCCACTCCGGGGAGCCCCAGGTCTCCACCCAGGAGTTGCAGCAAACACACACGAGGCAGAGGGGCAACAGTGAGCCAGCACTGGCGAGGATCGGTCCAGAATCAGCACAGGGTAGAAGGCAGTCCGGCAGATCGGGGCCACACAGCAACCTCACGCCGCACGTAGTGTTACGTAGGGCGGGCAGCCCCCAAGGATAGTCCGCGGATTGCGGCCTGGTACGCAACTCCAAACTCCGCCGGTCCGTTGATCGATGCCACCACCGATTTCGATCAGGAAAGGTGCCCCCAGCAGCCCTAGGGGTCGTAGAAGCAAAATCTGCCCTCACTGAGGACAGTGAGGCGCCAACAAGGATCAATTTGACGAATATTAAAGGGGCTCAGGCGAGGAGCTCAGCTCTCACACGTCTTGCATGGACGCCAGCAAGCTCCGCCCCCCCAGATGTTAAGGATTGTTATATCTGTGTACACTTGGGGACTACAGTTTCAGAAGTCATCTATTATCACATCCCTTTGTTCTATGCAATCTCCTGTAGTATTTTGCTTTCACTAGTATATAGACGAGTATTTAGAATATTTTTACTCAAATTATAATTTAGTGTTATCGAGATTGACTTTAATAGAGGGCATAAATTTACATCCGCAAACCAAAACTATGGATACTGCTCAGTATTATTTCTTTCCACACTTGCCCATAGATAGTGTAAAATCATATAAGCAAACCTTAACCTGCTTAATGTGACCTGAAGAGAATGCTTACATCATGGCATTAGAAGAAAGGTACGTGAACGTGGCAAAGATGGCAGAGAGAAAGGGATATGTTCTCAAGAATGTATGGAAAAAGGAGGAAAATTAATTTAGAAAGAAGATGGTCTACCCAAACTCAGATTAGACCGTCGACACACAGGAAAAAATTGCTTTTACAAAAGGACACAGAAGAGAACGAGACATGTAGGGATTAGCAATTGTGAATACACATGCAAATAAATGGGAGAGTCATGTCCCATTTTAAAGGGAAACAAGAACGCAATACCAGGGGTATACTATATATGTGGACAGAATGATTATTTCTTACTACCTGCTGATTGGGATGGAACCTGCTATATAGGGATATTAATTCCAAAGATGTACTGTGTCACAAGTATAGAAGCATTAACTTAAGCACCATCACACAGTCAGAAATTGAACACAGAGCCCAGAGATTCAATGGTAGGAGATATTATTGGAGCAGTGATACTACCAGTGGGAATCTTATTAAATGATGAAAAGATTGGAAATTTGGCTACCGTAGTTGATAAAATGGCAAAAAGCACACCAGGAGCTTTACTCCTAATTAACACTGAACTAATTACTATAAGGTCTATGGCTATGCAAGACAGTCTTGCTTTAGAGATCCTTCTTGCCAAGAAAGTCGGTCATATGAGAAACACGCTTTAGTTTGGAGTCGCGCGAGCGCGTCGACCAAGATGGCCGCTGCTACCGGAGATCCGTGAGTTTCCCGGCTTTATTAGCCGATTTACGACGATTTCTCTGTCAGGAATGCTCATTTTTTAGCGGCGCTTGCTTGGGATAACTATTTCTTACCTTGTGGCGGATTTTCGGGCGATTCTGCTGTGGGGAAGTGCTTCAGCTGGCTCCTTGGTTCCTCTCCCCTGCCTCTGCTCCAGCTTCTGCCGGTTTGCTCTGCTTAGGGGGCGGAGTGCCTACAAAGAGAGGGCCTGGCTTGGGCCTGGCCACACCCACGACATAGTTTAGCTGCTGCACCAGCCCTTTTGAAGAGCTTTTGGGGAATTTTACGTCCTTTTTCCCTCCCATTTATTAAATTTTGAGGTGTATTTTCATATTTGGTACTTCTTTGACGTAAAAGGTTATTTTTTCACCTGAAGATGGAAAATAAAAATTTGGCAGCTAATAAAAGGAAAAAGCAGATATCGCCTACACCATCTAAATCTAATGTTGTTGACTCTTCTGACCAGTCACTTGCTCTAATTGTGGAGGAAATTCAAGCGCTGCGCATGAATACAGATACTATTGCGACTGAAGTAAAAAATATTCGCAAAGATATGGCTTCTATGTCCATGAACGTTTCTGATAATGCTATCAAAATTCAGGACAATAAAAATAAATTGGATTCTTTTACACCCTTGGTGAGTCAAATAGTACCAATGCGTACTCAATTGCGAGAATTGGAAAACCGTAATAGACAATACAATCTCCGTATTTTCAACCTGCCTGAAGAGATTGAGGGATCTGATTGTCGCTTATATCTAGAGTCTTTACTACCTGGCCTCCTGAATATCAAATTCCCCCAAAAATTTGAAGTAGATAAGGCTCACAGAATTCCATCACATAGAAATCCTCGCCACACTAAGCCCAGGCAAATGATTTTCAAGGTTTTGCGACACCATCACTTGGTCCTTATCGGGAAAGCAGCAAGAGACATTCCCTCTCTCTTAGTGAATGGTTGTAAAATCTTCATCCATCAAGACTTTGCTAAGGAAACGGTTGTTATTCGCAAGGAATTTTCCTCTTACCGTCCACAACTGAGAAGCCTTGATTTTAAGTATGGTCTATTTGATCCTTCTACAATGAGAGTCTGGAAAGACACCTTCTCTAAATCTTTTCAACGTCCTAAAGATCTACGTCTTTTTCTGGAACAACAAGCTTCACCATCAATGGACACTCATGATCCTGTTACTTGAACGCTTATAGTCTGATTTTTTCCTGACATATAAATATTTCTCTCTTCACGGGCTCCAACGGTTATATGGCCATGCTTGAGGAACGGGTGTGCGTCTCTGTATTCTTCTTTATGTCTCTGTTTCTTGTTTGTCCTTTTTCCTTCCTTTTGTGTTTCTTCCTATTGTGTCTTTCCTTTTCTTACTCACTGCATAGTCACTCTTTTACCATGGCTGTTTTCCTTTCTTCTTCTTCTGATTCATTCTTCTATCTTCTTACTCCTAATGGCTAATATTCATAATGTTAAAATTGTTTCACTTAATGTCAAGGGTTTAAGGCATCCAGTAAAACGCACTAAAATTTTGGATTACCTGGGTGCGTGCAAAGCGGACATTTGTTTTATCCAAGAAACGCATGTTGATGATAACATTTTGCAATGTTTAAGGAAAAAGTGGGTAGATAATATTGTCTCCTCCCCTGCACAGGGAAATAAAAATGGTGCTGCAATTCTCTTTGCAAAAAGGTTACACTGTCAGATTCTTAGTAAGTTCACGGACACAGAAGGTAGATATATAGTGGTTAAGGTTAAAGTTCACGACTCAATCTTCTTTTTGCTTAATATTTATGGCCCTACTGCTGACGAACCTTCTTTTTGGTCTACCTTAACTTCTGAAGTTCTGAAGTTGGGGCAGGTTCCTTTGATTGTTGGGGGGGTTTCAATGTGATTATTGATCCGTTACTAGATAGACTTTCCACTACAAAATTCCGTCCTCCTAAAGTTTTTCATGCCTTTAAATCTTTCCTTCATACAACTAAGTTGGCTGATATTTGGAGGCTACACTTTCCTACTGAGAAATGGTTTTCCTTTTTCTCTAATCCCCATAATTCTCATTCAAGGATTGATTATTTTTTGCTTTCGCCCTCATTACTTCAATCAGCCACCAACCCTGTTGTAGGTAATATTGATATTTCGGACCATGCCCTAATTTCCTTTGTATTAAATATTTCCTCTACTTTTACTAAGCAAAATCGATGGCGTATGAACTCGAATATAGTACTTAATGATAAGCATAAGTCTAAACTTTTGCAAGCTATTCAAGACTATTGTTTATTCAACCCAGAAGGTTCAACTTCAATTGTGAATAGATGGGATGCCTTTAAGTCCTACATTAGAGGTACCACTATTTCTATTATGGCCCATGAAAATAAACAATTTAACTCTGTTAAACATTTGGAAAAACAAATTGCTAAATATGAACGTTTATTTATTTCATCTAATGACCCTCAACACAAATTTCAACTACAGAAGCTTCGTTATGAAATACTTAGTACTAGAGCAGGAATCCAACTCACAAAATCTAATGCTAAATTTCGCTTTAATACCAATAGATCAGGAAAACTTCTTGCAAACTATTTACGAATCAAGAGAGATAAAACTCAAATAACATCTATACGTGGTCCTCATGGTCAAGTTGCTATTTCCCATAATGATATTGTCCAAGAATTTTTAAATTTGTATTCTAACCTATATAGTAAACCAGTCCCTTGTGATGATTCTTTAATTGATTCCTTTTTAGATAAATGCAATTTGCCTCAAGTTTCTCCCTCAGACAGAATTGGTTTAGATTCTCCAATTACTTGTGATGAGATTTTACTTGCTATTAAATCACTTCCCAAGAACAAATCTCCAGGCCCAGATGGTATCCCAGCTGAATTTTATAAAGAGTTTCAGTCTTACCTTTTACCTTATTTAAGTACACTTTTTCCCATTTTGGTTCCTCTGGCACTATTTCAGGTTCAGGTTCCTTTACGGACGCTCTAATCATTGTTTTAGCCAAGCCTGATAAGGACCCTACCCTGGTTTCTAATTATCGTTGCCACTAGATTAGCTCCTATCCTTCACTCCATCATTCATCCAGATCAATCTGGTTTTATGAAAAATAGGTACTCGGCTAATAATACCAGAACGCTTTTACACGTTATTGAACAGAGTCCACATCTTGCTTCCCCTGCGGGAGTGATGGCTTTGGATGCAGAAAAAGCTTTTGACAAAATTCATTGGAAATTTTTATTTAAAACTTTATCATCCTTTAATTTTGGTGCCCATTTTATTCGTATGATTTCTGCTTTATATTTTGCCCCTACTGCTCGTTTGTTTATTAATGGACAGATTTCCACTCAATTTTCCCTCTTTAGAGGTACTAGGCAGGGATGTCCCCTTTCCCCACTGTTATTTTTTATAGGAATTGAGCCTTTTCTTAATTATATCCGATGCAGTGATAATATGCAGGGTATTGCGATAAATGATTTCATGGTTACAACTTTAGCCTATGCTGATGATGTTTTATTGTTTATTAGTAATCCGCTTTCCTCTGTTCCCTTCTTATTAGACATTATTGACAAATATTCTGTGGTTTCAGGTTATAAGTTAAATGTAAGTAAAACATAATTTTTTCCCTTGAATGCTTTTTGTACCCCGGATATGCTACCAAACACAGATATTCTTTGGCAGAACAGTAAGCTGAAATACTTAGGTATCCTATTTGCCTCCTCGTTGCCTGCTACATTAAAACTAAATGGTGATTTTATACTTGACTATATCAAAAACAAAACGTCCAAATGGTCTCCCCTTTTCCTCACCTGGTGGGGTAGAATGGAGGCTATCAAAATAAATATTGCACCAAAAATCTTTTACTCATTAGCCATGATTCCCACTCAATTTCCTCTCAAATTTTATAAAGATATTGACAAATTGTTATCTAAATTCCTCTGGTCCAACAAGGTTCCTCGTATTGCTTACAAGAAATTAAAACTCCCTAAGTCCCAGGCTAGATTTGCCCTTCCAGACTTTACCTCTACCATAAAGCTTTTATCTTTAAGCAAAGCTCCTTATGGTTCTCAACCTCACATGTGGTCAAACCTCCAATTTGGCTTGATATAGAATCTTCAACTGTACGTCCCTTTTCACTGCCCTCTTTGATGTCGATGTCTTCTGCATCCAAGGTTGTTCATCCGTCATCTATCATCAAATCCTCTAGATTAATAATTATTGATTTGGATTCTAATTTTGATTTACCCTTACTCTCTACAGTCCACTTGTCTTTATGGCATAGTGCTTTACTTAAATTAAACAGGAACATCAATTTCTGGTCCTCATGGATTTCAAAAGGAATTTTTTATCTCAAAGATGTATTTTGTGTAACTGCCTTTATTCCTTTTGAGCAACTACAGTTAAAATTTGATATTCCTACTTCAGATTTCTCAAAATACCAATCTTTATGCAATTCAATTTTAGACTCTTTTCCCAATGGTATTCCTTCTTCCACCTCTAATGACCTATTAATTTACCTTACAGCAGTTACGTCTTCCCCCAAAGCTGTCTCTGTTTTTTATAAAAAATGTACTTCCTCCCAGGGCTCCAATGTTGGTGCAATATCATCTTTCTGGAATACTGAACTGTCCATTTCCCTATCTGATGACACATGGTCATCGATATGGCTCAATTGCATCTCTGGTCGGCTTCTGGTGTCTCTTTATCAGACTTATGCTTTTATTTTATTTAATGTTTTATGGACCCCATCTCGTTTATGCCATGCGAAATTGTTACCATTTGATGTTTGTTGGCATTGCACTTCAAATTCTGGATCACTTCGTCATATGTTATATGAATGCCCAATTATTATGAAATTATGGTCGGATGTTTGGAATGTCATTTAGAAAATTTTGCCTTTACACAATGATATTTCTTATGCTATGTTAATATGTAAATCAGTTGACCTTTCCCATCCTCTTAGTGAGTCAGAAGCAAAGTTATTTAATTTTTTTATTACAACTGCTTTAAAATCCATTACTTTTTGTTGGAAAGATGCTTCTTCTCTTTCAGTTCATGCTTGGTGGTCGTGGATTATCTTTACAAGAAAAGGAGCTCAGCTGTCCCATAAGGCTTTGTTCACAATTCGCAATCATTTCAATCTTTTTGGTCTCCTATTGATTCGTATGCTATGCAATAATTCGTAGGTTATGCAATGATATGCATTATTGTTCTCTTCTGTATTTTGATGATTAATTTCCCCTCATTTACCATCCTTTGTACACAATTTAATTGTGACTCTATATTGTTTTATTTTATGATTCTATGATATGTTCACTCCCCCGCCCCGCCCCTTCTTTTCTCCCTTTCTCTTTATTTTTGGTTTATTGCATTTAATATTCGCAATTTCATCATTTATGCATATAAGACTTCTTCTTTTTGTATTGTATTTGTCTATTTCTTTTGTTTACAAAATACTTCAATAAAATCATTTTGAACTAAAAAAGAAACACGCTTTAGCAAATAACACATCAGGCTTAGAACCTGAATAACATGAATTGGAATCACCAAATTTGTATGAGAATTTTAGGAAAGGATTGAGCACAATTGAAAATTGGTTTTCAACAGCTGAGAAGGGAATAAGTAAAGCTATACAAATGCCTATACTGATAATAGGACTGTGCTTAATATGTCGCTATGTCCTATTTCTGAGCTGCAATAAATTGTGGGCAAAAGACAGGATGCTTCTCAGCAAAAAAAAACATGGATTTGATGGGAATAATAAATGACAACTACATGAAGTAACTTCAGCTTAATAGGGGAATAAAAAAAAAGACAAGACTCATCTGAAGATGAAAAGTGCTTTCTAGACTTAAGATTTGAGCGTGAAATCTTAATTAGTGTGATGATTTACTATCATCAAAAGGGAGGGAAATGTGGGAAATTAGATTAAAATGACAATTTGACTTACAGATCGTGTTAGAATTGCCCTCTAGAATGAATTGAAACTGCTGCAGAAATGTTTTCACAGAAAAAAGACACATAGCTAAAAGATGCACATCACATGAAATGTGTAGAAACTTTTTAAGATGCTGCAAAATGTATCTGAAAGAGACACGTTAGTGATAGATTCCTTACCTTAGAATATCCCCAGGCATCAGACTGGATCCAGAAAATTTTGCGTAGCAATACCCCTGCGCACCAGCAGGCGTCGTCCACGCCTCCACGTCCGTCGTCTGCGTCGTTAGCGCCGGAATGACGTCGTCGGAGTACTTAGACGCCGCCCATGCGCGCTGACGTCCGTTCTTTTTTCCGCGCCAGCTAGCGCAGATCCGGAGAAGCTCTACCCCTTAGTCTTTTTTGACTAAACTTTTTGATCATTTCTCTACTCGAGTCTTCGACTCCAACAGTGCCGGTAGGGATGCCCGGGTTTAAACCCTGTTCCAGGTGGGACAGACTGATGTCGGTTACCGACCCCCATCGCCGGTGCCTCAAGTCTTTAGGCCTCGACCTCGCAAGCGACTGGAGCTCCGGCAGTCGGCCCGCGCTGCTCCAGGTCCCGGTCCCACAGGAAGTCGAGGGACGGGTCGGAGCCCTCGCAGCTACGGGAGTGGTCATCGGTCGTCAGGATCCAAGTCCTCAGGTAAGAGGCATAAGAGGTCGGAGAGAGACCATCGTTCCTCTGACCCACCCAGACGCTTGCACGATGCGGCCGGGGGTTTGGGTGACACCACCGGAGTCGCAGTCGTCGCCGCCTGCCCCACACCTTCGGGTCCCTGGGCAGGACGTGACGCCTGAGGAGATCGAGCGGTACCTCATGGCCTTGAGGTCCCTCCCTCCTCACCTGGGTTCCGTGGCACCTCCGGGCCAAACGGCCCCGGCTGGAGGGCTTAGCGAGTCGGGTGCTTCAGCACCGATGCCGTTGGGTGCTTCGGGCTCGGCGCCGCCAGCGACTTCGGCCCCGGCGCTGCAGGCCCTCTCTGGATCTGCATCCGGGTCGTCGCCGGTCGACCTCGCCGACGCCAGCCCTATGGGTGTCGCCCCCGGCGCCTGCTATGGGCGCCGTCCCCGAACCTACCCCCGGTCCGGTTCAGGCGCCGGAGCGGTGCCGATGGGCGCCGCTACCGACGGCATTTGGAGATTTCTATTTCCATGAACAGGACCCATCTGTTGAACCTGTACTACAGGAGATGGGTGACGAGGGTGATTGGGAGGTGTCTGAGGACCCTCTGGCACGGGAGTGCCAGTCACCACAGGACTGGACATATGAGCTTGGGGAGGCCAGTGGCATTGACACTTCGCCAGACACTGGATTTGTCTCCCCTCCCATCGTGGCTACGGAGGAGGGGGCTGCTTATAGTGTAGTGTTGACACGGGCAGCCAAGGCCTTAAACCTTGAGCTCCCTGTCGCGGCCGTGAGGACTAACCTCCTCACAGAGGTCCTTAAACCGCAGGCAAGCTCCAGTGAGACTCTGCTGCCGTTTAATGAGGCCTTGTGTGACGTTCTTGTGGGCACTTGGTCCAAGCCCGCCATAGGTCCGCCTGTGGATAGGGACGTGGCCAGACGCTACCGCCCGGCCCCGGGCGACCCTTGCTTTTTGTCCACCCACCCCACTCCGTGAGCCTGGTCATCCAGGCCTCCACTTCCCAGACCTCATTCCCGACGGCTCCACACGATCGGGATTCCAAGAGGTATGAGCAGTTCGGGAAGAAGGTGTTCTCGTCCCTCAGTTTTGGACTGCGGTCAGTTAATACCGCATGCCTCTTGGGCCGCTATACTCACACCCTGTGGGACGCAGTCGCGGACGTGCTGCCACAATGTCCGGAGGAGGTCCGGGCAAAACTCACCCAAACCCTTGCGGAGGGTCGAGCGCCGTATTCCATCCGGTGTGGGCTGGATATCACAGACTCACTGGGCAGGGCGATGGCAACGACAGTGCCGGTTCGACGCCACGCCTGGTTGAGGTCCGCCAACTTTTCGGCCGATGTCCAGGCCACTCTTCTGGACATGCCGTTTGATGGCCGTCGCCTCTTTGGCAACAAGGCAGACCATGCGCTTGAGCGATTTAAGGACTCCAGGGCTAGGGCCAAGTCCTTGGGCCTCTCGGCCCCTCGCCAGCAAACGGGTGCCTTTCGCACCTTTCGTGGCCAAGGAAGGGGCGCCCCCACATGTGCTGCCAGCCATGTGCCGCAGAATGTCCAACAGGGCGGTGGCGGCCGTGGAAACCGCCGTGGCGGCGGTCGGGGACAACGGCGCGGCCAGTCCACACCTTCCCCCGCAGCACTGAACTCAAAACCCTCCTAGTTTGTGCTTTCAGGCCCATGTGACGCCAGTGGGGGGCAGGGTTCGCCATTTCCTCTTCCACTGGCGCACCGTCACGTCAGACAGGTGGGTGCTGCAAATCGTCCGAAGGGGCTACTCCCTCCCCTTCGAGGTGACCCCTCCAGCCATGCCACCGCAATTCCACCGCGTGTCGGGGGATCACTTGCAACTTCTGCAAGAGGAAGTCACGGCCCTCTTGGCCAAGGGGGCCATCGAGCGCGTTCCTGGGACAGAAGTAGGGTGTGGTTGTTACTCCCACTACTTTCTGGTACCCAAGAAGGGCAAAGGGGGCCTACGCCCTATCTTGGACCTACGGAACGTCAACGTCAACGGCTTCCTCCGGATGCTGACTCTGGCTCAGGTCTTAGATGATTCAAGGTAGGAGGGAGCTCACACAGCGGTTTAATCCTAAATTGAAGGGTTGTAACGGGCTGTGGTGTGCAACTGGGGTATAAACACTGTCTGGCCAGGCAGTGTGAAAGTCTATGCAGTAATCCGGAGGCTCCCCCGTCTGGGGAGAGAACACCCCTGTGCACAACCGAGAAGGACCGAGGTCTTATTCCATATACAAAGGATCAGAAGTCCAGATTAACCATCACTAGGTTTTATTCAAAGTAATCAGAGATTTTCGAATGTTTCATTCAAGAAGTTCTTTAGAAATCAAAAACATGTCTTCCAGTTAAATCTTTAGGTGACATGATAATCCTCAAACATCCCGATGCATTTCGGGCGGATGCCCTTTGTCAAGGGATTACTCTACAAACAAGTCAGAAAATGACCAAAATCAGTCACATTAGTAAAAAACATAGGTAAAGCTAAATGCAGTGACTGGCGTAAAGTGTGAATGAGAAGCGAACAGTTTCGTGAAAGTGAAAAAATAGGAGATATAAACGTGTGCCAGAAAAGCGGCGTGTACAGACCCGTAGTCTCCCTTAACATATAGATGTCTGCTAGAAGGAAAAGAGTCTCGGTGTACATCAACGTAAGGCATGCTAAAACGCTGGCGTGCAGTAAACCAGTAATCAGGTCTTAGATGCCCTGGACCCAGGAGACTGGATGGTAGCGTTGGACTTGCAGGATGCCTATTTTCACATCCCCGTCCTGCCGGCCCACCAGCGTTACCTCAGGTTCATGGTAGGCCACGAGCACTTTCAATTTACTGTGCTCTCCTTCGGCCTTACCCGCGCCCCACGGGTGTTCACCAAAGTGATGGCGGTGGTCGCAGCCCATCTGCTCAGGTTAGGGGTTTCAGTCTTTCCCTACCTCGACGACTGGTTGTTGAGCCCCAGACAGTTGTCAGCCACCTCCAGGCTACGGCCGATCTCCTGCATCTGCTGGGGTTCTCCATCAACGTGCCGAAGTCACACCTGTGTCCCTCTCAGAAGCTCCTCTTCATCGGAGCGGTTCTGGACTCGGCGCAGTTTCGGGTTTATCCACCCGAACAGCGGGTTCGGGATATTCAGGCTCTGATTCCGATCTTTCAGCCTTTATCCCGGGTCTCGGTCAGGTTGACCCTGCGGCTTCTGGGGCTGATGGCCTCCTGCATCCTTCTGGTGCATCACGCCCGGTGGCGGATGATGGCTCTGCAGTGGGACCTGAAGTTTCAGTGGGCCCAGCATCGGGGCAACTTGTCCGACCATTTCTTGATCTCGGAGGGCACTGCAAGACAGCTTCAGTGGTGGCTCACGGACCGCAATTGGGTCAGTGGCAGATCCCTCTCCCTACCCCACCCGGAGCACGTAGTTGTGATGGACGCGTCCCTCCTGGGTTGGGGAGGCCACATGGGAGAGGCGGAGATCAGAGGTCTCTGGTCTCCGGTGGAGTCCCAGCTCCACATCAACCTTCTTGAGCTGCGGGCGATCCATCTTGCACTAAAGGCATTCCTCCCCTCTGTCCGGGGGAGTGTAGTGCAGGTGTTCACGGACAACACCACCGCCATGTGGTACTGCAACAAACAGGGCGGGGTGGGGTCGGGGACCCTATGCCAGGAGGCACTGCGCCTCTGGCAATGGCTGGAACATCAGGGCGTGACCCTGGTGGTTCAACACCTGGCAGGTTCCCTGAACGCCAGGGCGGAAGAACTCAGCCATCGGTGCATGATGGATCACGAATGGTGTCTGAACTCTGACGTGGTGCAAGGCCTCTTTCAGTAGTGGGGAGAGCCTTGGTTAGATCTATTCGCCACAGAAGAGAACGCGCAGTGTCATCATTTCTGCGCGTTGGAGTTTCCAAGGCAGCACTCGCTCGGAGACGCTTTTCGTCGCGAGTGGAGTTGCGGTCTATTGTACGCCTTTCCGCCTATACCACTTCTGCCCAGAGTGCTGAAGAAGATCAGGCGCGATCGGGCCCAGGTTATCCTTGTGGCTCCGGACTGGGCACGAAGATATTGGTATCCCGAGCTACTCAGCCTGTCAGTCGATCTCCCGATTCGTCTGCCTCATCGGGAGGACCTTCTGTCACAGCAGCAGGGGACGGTCCTCCACCCGACCTGTCCAGTCTCCACCTACAAGCTTGGAAATTGAGCGGCGACAGTTGAGGCCATTTGACTTGCCTCCCGAAGTCTGTAATGTCATTCTGGCAGAAATATATCCAAGAGGGAAGGAGGAAGGGGGAATTTCCCTCTTGGGAACTAGAACTAGAACCCTCACACACCCAGCAAGCTAGGTATCATGCTTCATCATATGGGTCCTGCTCCTCGTCAGACTGGCGCTGCAATGTCTGACGGGCACCCGCGAAGGGGCTCTTTAGCGGAGAACTTTTGTTCCAGCCATATGGTGCATGCGTGTGAGAGGGCATGTGAATGTGTAGTCATGAAAATAGGTGGTGAATTAAAAAAGGTGGGTTAGTCCACAAAGAACTTTAATAGCGTGGCTAACTCCCTTGATTAAAATAGTGGGAGGGGAGATAGATGCCACAAATATTTGCGGCGAAAAATCCACAACCCTCTGTTTAGGTCGACATGTTTCTTGCTAATCTAGCAATTCCTCAGGACCTCGGTACACAGTGAATTAAAAACTTGTTAATACAACCTTGAATCTTAAGGTCTGTAATGGGGCAGGCCAACTGGTCCTGCCTCGAATGGTGCAACCTAGGGAGAAAGGAGAACATATAAGGAGGATTGTCGGTGTAGCTCTCCTATAAAACCTAGGTGCATTCTTCTACACACAACAAGGACACACATTAAAAGATTAATTAAAAGGCTCGAAAGAGCCAAATCTGAAGAAGATGGTCAAACAATACTTACCCTAAGTGTATCCCTAAGGTGCCCCGCAGTCTGCTCCTGTGGGGCCTGCATTGAAGAGTCAGGGACCTAAGAGAAGAAGGGGAGGGGGAAAGGACAATTTGTATCCTCAAAGTTGAGCCGGTGACAGGTAGTGAAAAAGACCACTTACAACCGGGCTAAATCAGCCAATTCCACTTCTTGGTGTCTATTGCTCACTCTTTAGAACGATAAACGTGGCAGAAATGTAAATGTAAATGTACAGGAATTTATATAGCGCAAATCACCGAGCGGTTTTGTAAGCGCTTGCTTAGGGAACCCGTCCTGGTATTCCCCTGTGAGATAACCCCGGCAGGGTATCCGCAAGGTGAAAGCTAGGCATCCCGCCGCGAGGGGCCGTTGTGGAGATTAAGCAAGCTATTGCCCAGAGTCGCAGAGTGTCAACCCGTAAGTCGAGTAGGCATCGGAGCGAGAATTGTCGAGTCCATGGACATTTTAGGACTCAAGACCCCGCCGAGCCGGGAATTGAACCCTGGTCCCGGGCTGACCTCTGCTTCCAGGTCTGCCTCCTCTAACCAGTGAGCCACACTATGATAATGATAATCGGAGTAGATTCCGGAAGGGCAGCTATTACTATGTCAGTAGTGACTCACCGGAGAAAGCATCGGGCCTCATCAAGTCCCTCGAGTCTACAGCGCCATCAGTGACTGAAGGCGCAAGAGTTCGAGGAGAGACTATACCCATGCTTATCTGCCGTAATGTCATATACCAAAAAGCAAAGTTACTGGGACCCCTGTCTCCCGTATACGCCAATATCCCCCAAGTTAACCGGTCACATCATATGCATAGATCCCAGTGTGCAATGGCGTAATCGGCCACGAATGTTATCATGGTTCTCAACCCGTATTGAGCCGACACGAATCTAGAGACACTTACCGAAGCGGTGTGCGGTCTCTGCCTGCAACCTACCCCCACGCGGAATCCGTACGGGATCTGGAGCGACTGGTGGAGAAGTCGCGGTAAGTGAAGCGCTCTTGTACTCAGTGCCTCCGTAATCCGACGAGTGCAGCGGGGGCGTGGTCACGCGATCAGTATTCACGCATGCGCAAGAGTAAACAAATTAAACTGGGGCCGATCTGATTAAGCGGAAGGAAAATGGGTTCTAACCGTCGGCCATGTTGGAGGTGTGGGGTATATGGAAACAGGCAGTGGATTAATAATAAAGCCTGTATTATCGTGAAGGCCAAACTAATAAGATTGTCTTAAAAAGAATTACATATTCAGAGATACAAATATCGTGTATCTTTTGCATACCCCTACAGGTGGTAGGGTTCAACGTTAAGGGGGCGTCAAACTTTAGTGGTTCGTACCACAGGAGAGGGGCAAACCAATATTTGGGAGGAGGGATCAAGATCTAAAGGGAGGCTGGATAGGCGGTGGTCAGGGAAGAGTCAATCCTGTTAGTACAGGCACTCCAAGAACAGCACATTAGTAGTTCTGTTGGTGATGGTCTATCTATGGGGATGTGACCAGTGATCAGGTAGATCCCTGAGGGTGTTGTCTCTCTTAGAGGTGTGGTTGATCCGTAATGTCTGCAGAGTAGACCACATCGAATATATAAAATGCCCCTGCGGCAAATTATATGTAGGGAAGACAGAAAGGAAACTGAAAATAAGAATTTCTGAACACAAAAGCACAATCAGGAATCAAAATATCAAGAGTAGCTTAGCTACACATTGGATGGAAGAAAGACACAGTATAGCACAGCTGCAGTTTTCAGTGCTAGAACAAGTTAAACTCTTTGAGGGTATGGATCTCACCAGATCCCTCCTCCAAAGAGTATTATGAAACTGAATACATTTTGCTTAATCTGTTTGTCTGTACATTTTACACTTATTTAAATTTGACACAAAAAAAATGCTTTTTCATGATTATTCGCTTTTACTTTGCGATTATTTTTTGGTAAAGCAACGAACATGTGCACATCAAATAATAATATTCCGATAAACAAAATTCATTTCAACAAACACTGCATCATTTCAATTGTCTTCTTCAGATGTTCGTTGCTGTCTCAATGCATTTCTGGCCGAAGATAGGCCCATTCATCAGGAGCCTTTTTAAATCTACTTGGTGATATATGAACAGTAGTCAGCAACCACTTCCAATTTGCACTTTTAAACATCACAAAAATCACACGACATCTTATCATAAAGAATGAAATGATTGATCATTATATTTCTGTTGCCACCTTTCAAAAGTAAGAATGTGAAAGACCCTTCACCACACCAATCTGTGTATCATAACTGCAAGGTTACTGAACGATAACTTACAGCATCCAGCATCTGTAGGAACAGCCTCAAAAGCTGGATAGACAAAAATAAATGGAAAACCACTCCTTAATCTGAACCTGTGTGCGCCCAAACCTGCAACTGATCTGCAGTGAGTCACTGCTTCTTACCTCCTTTCTGACCACAATCGTCGATATGCAAGAGAGCGTCCCGTAATTCCTTAATGCGTTCACCGTGTGATATCCCGTGTTAATCTGCAAGCAAACGACTCGCGTAAAACACGAATGTTTGAAACGCGCATACTCAACATGTTCACCGACTCAAAAAACAAGTTATCACTCATACCTGTAGAATGAACAATCCAATCTCCTGCAAATCTTCCAACCACAACGTCTCCTGACTCTTCCTCTACTCGTCGGCGGATACCCTGATAGTTACCCTCATACTCGCATTCAAGAACTCATGAACAGGGGGAGGAGCCTAGCCTGCAGCCGAGATGGCCGCCTAGCTCTTCGGCTCCGCCGACCCTTGTGCCTTTCATCGATATCCTGCCATATATCCTGAACCTCCAAGCGCCACGCTTACCGGTGGAACGCTCCTGACCGCGCTGCTGCAACTCCTGGCGAAAACGGAGCGGTCCCCGGCGGTGTGGAGCCCCTGTTTACTTTCCGGCCTTCCGAGTGGCCGCAGCCGGGTCATTGCTTTGAAGAGACGGCTGGCGGCGACAACAACAGCAGCGGCCGCTGCGGAGGAGGAGGAGCCGGTTGACTGGACCTGAAGTGTGGCGCTGGGCTTTTCGCCGTAGCCCTTCCCTCCGCTCGGCAGCCCAGCGCGCCTCGCTTGCAACATTGTAACCGGCTCCTACGTATTGTATCCCGGCCTAGCTGGGAGAGGGCCGGGATTGCTTCTTTGTTGCAGCCCTCCGCAGCGGATGCCATTTTCCGCATTGGAATCCCTGTGCCTGCCAGAGGGTTTCCCTGCTCCGCCGGCTTCCTCTCAATTGGAGCCTCCCTACGACCGGCTGCCTTCACGTCTCTGCACCAGCTGAGCCCTGCAGATATTGAACGGAATTCTCGAGTGTCGATGGCTGATGAGGGAGACTTGCTTTCTGAGGCGCTCTGCAGTTGCTCGCCCAGGATGGTGGTCAAAGCTGCATCCTCCATTCTGGATCCACCGCTGGGGCTTCGGGATATCCTGGATGCACTGGAAGACCTGCGGTTGGCCTTTCGCGACTCTGCCAATGATTTGGGGGACCGGCTTACTGAGGTTTCTCCAGCCGGCCATGATGGTTCTTCAGTGCTGCACACTACGCCACATCCTCAATCGATCAACGGTGGATCACCTGCTCTGGAGTATGTGGAAGCGACGGAGGGGTGCGCCTCAGCATCCGCTGCAGTACTCTTCGGCTTTGCCTTACAGGAGTTTGGCGATACTGATCCTTCGCGATGGCCGGAGCTTGTGTCTCGGACGCCATGTTGCCCATCTCCTTTGTCCTCTGGTGACATGTTTCTATGCGTCCTTCTGGACTTGCTGTTCGTGCATCGGCCGGCCGCTACACTGGAACTTTCGCCTCGTCCTGCTCCCTGTTGTGCTATTTTCGGACTGGCAGTGGTGATTTCTTTTGTTTTTTGCTATCGAGCTCCAATCCAGTTTGACTCGTCCCAATCGCCTCGACTTCTGCAATGGATTCCACGGTGGCCCTTCCCGTCCTTGTTGGCTGTTCTGGAACTGGACTCCGTTGTCATGCTGGTTCGGAGGGGACAGGGCTGAGGATGTTTTTTCTCTCGCTGCAACCTGCTACGTGCATGGCTGGGACTGTGAATGATAATTGTTGGAGGTACATGTTGGATAGGTGCTAGGTCGGGGCCTGGGGTTGGGTGGCCGTGGGTAACGGTATTAATTGCTTTGGTTATATCCTTGGCCCTCCTCCGATCATATGTGAATTTTCTCTTTTCTTTTTCTTCTTCTTTTTCTTTCTCCTGCATTTCGGGTACTCTCTTGGGGCGACAGACACACTGCTAGGGGGGGGTAGGCCGTAGCCTCTGCATGCGTGTAGGGTGGGGGGGTTATTTCTTTGATCGTTTCAGTTTCTATGGGCCTCTTTTTTCTCCCTTTTTTCTTCTTATTACTTTTTATCTTTTATTCTTTTCCTTTCTTATTTCCTTGGGTCGAAGGGAGGATTGGGGACTTGCGGGTAGCGATTAGGGGTCATCATGTGGCGTGTTTATTTTCTATCCTGACTTAATTGCTTACAGCCGATTGTATTGCGGATAATGCTTGCTGATTTTTCTGATGATCGTTGCCCACTTCTGTCCTAATCGTATTGTTTTGACTCGGATCCTTCTTGACCTTATTGCTATGGACTCATTTCAAAACTTTAAAATTAAACCTCATTATCCTACCTCTCGGCGGCGCAATCATGTATAGTGTAACTTGGATTATTCGTGTCTGCTCTGATATGCTGCTGAGTTGCCTAATTGCTTGCTGATGTGCCTTTTATTGTCGAGGCCGGCCTGTGGGTTGTAGGCCCGTATCTGTTTGCACATACTGTCTAATAAAGGTTTTCCAAAAAAAAAAAAAAGAACTCATGAACAACATCAACGAAGGACTACACTATATCTTTCATCAGCGTCATCTTAGAAAGGATCTCTGACTCATTATACAAACAGTATAAGCACTCACTTAAAGAGTACAAATAAACCTCTGATCACCTACTACAGGACATGTGACTGACATGGTGAAAAACACTGTCTGGGAAGAAAGCCAAAAAATGGCCCAAACCCAACTGAATGTGCCCACCTGTTCGACAGGCTGTATATAGAGAAATATCTAACCAAAAATGGTTACAAAACTTTATCAGTCTACAGACACAACAAAAAAGAAAAAAACTCTTTCTCCGAATAAAACCAAGGGTCTGGGAAGAAAGCCAAAAAATGGCCCAAACCCAACTGAATGTGCCCACCTGTTCGACAGGCTGTATATAGAGAAATATCTAACCAAAAATGGTTACAAAACTTTATCAGTCTACAGACACAACAAAAAAGAAAAAAACTCTTTCCCCGAATAAAACCAAGTGTGATAGAATGAAGAAAGAAAATAGAGTGAAGAATAAGTGAAAGGTATACTGGCAGCTAAATGCATTACAACCAACACAAACCCAAATTACAATGTTTAAGCATCACACGTGTCAACAGTCACAGCGAGATCTAATCCTAAATCATTACAAAAAGCATGCATAATCTATTCGTTCATTTAATCCCTTGGGATCCTGAGTTTGTAGCCTTTTTATCCAATATGTCTCTCTTTGGAGGAGGGATCTGGTGAGATCCGTACCCTCAAAGAGTTTAACTTGTTCTAGCACTGAAAACTGCAGCTGTGCTATACTGTGTCTTTCTTCCATCCAATGTGTAGCTAAGCTACTCTTGATATTTTGATTCCTGATTGTGTTTTTGTGTTCAGAAATTCTTATTTTCAGTTTCCTTTCTGTCTTCCCTACATATAATTTGCCGCAGGGGCATTTTATATATTAGATCAGATTCATTGAATTGCAGTCTGAGTTGTGGAATAATTTAATGTCTTCACTAGTTTGCGGATGATGGATGTTAGCTCCTACAATTACATTGTTGAAGTGTACACAGTTGGTGCATTTCTTCATTCCTCTATATGAATTATGTTGTTTCTGTTTCGATGAAAACTTTAGAATCTCCTTTAAATTCTTGGACCTTGTAAATACAAACAGTGGTGTTAATCGGAAAATTCCCTGAAAATCTGGGTCATTCTCAAGTAGATCCCAGTGTTGGTTTATGATGTTTTTGATTTTTTGTGAACTTGTCCAGAATTTTGACACGAACACGTGCCTCTCGGATTCCTCTTTTGGTCTCTATTTTAATAGATTATTCCGATCCAAAGCTAGGATGCAAGTTTTTGCCTGATCCAATAATTCTTGGGGGTACCCCATTTTCTTGTATTTCTGATGTTGGAATCCCAAATGTTGTTCAAGATCATTGGGTTCAGAACAAATCCTTGGGCTCCCACAAGCCCCATCCCAAGCCTAAAGGGACCCATCACCCCCCCCAGCCCCCCAAGGCTTGCACCACTTGCCTGAAGAAACCCAGGGGTGGACATCCTGCAGATACCACTTTCAGGAGCCCCCATTCTGTTGCTTCTTGTTTGTGACTTGGCTCTCTGTATTATTTCCTCCTTGGGCAGCTGTTTTTGTGTATTCCAGGCTAATTGTCATATAGCCTGCCCTGTTGCTTCTTATGAATGAAAATAACTTGTCGCCTTTATGCTTTTTCCGGTTGGCAGGCCCACCTCTTGCTTCCTAGTTAGATGCTTCTGTGATCAAGCAGTAGATGGAGAATTTTGGATAAAGGACAACAGATGCACAGTAACATGGAACTCCAAGAAAGGAGTGGTAGACTGATATCATGAACACAAGTCGATAGCCAAGTGTGCTGATGAATTTCCTGAGTAAAAAAACAGTCTGTATCCCTAAGGTCACTGGTCTTATTTAGGCAGAGCTAATATAGTCTTTCAGCCTTCCGGAACTGATCCCAGAGTTCTATCTGGATGAGCAATAGTAACATAAAGTATTTACATTGCAAGCCTCTGGCAGCATGTTTATAAGCTTGATTAGAGGTGTCCCCTCATACCACCAATGTGTGAAACAAAGCAGTTGAAAAGCAGCAAAAAGAGCATTCTTCGATGCATCCGGAGAGCAAGGACTGTAAGAATAGGAGAACTGAGCTTGCAATATTTGATTTTTTGCAAAACATAGGTTGATCATAGTGTCCCAAGTCTACCCAGAGGGTTGGGTCTAGTTCAAAAGAGAAGACCGCTATCTAAAGAAGCTAAACCAATGTGCAATATTCCTTACAGAGGAAGGAGGAAAATGTGGGGAAGAGGCAGAAAGATTAAATCAGTAGAATGAGACTTTAGTCTTTTCATGGTAGTGTTAGAAGAAAGAGGTAGTGTGAAGCTAGAAGGTGAGGACTGTGAGCAATTAGACACATACATGAAGGAGCATGTTTTAGCTAAGAGTTCAAATCTATATCTATAACTATGGCAAAGGTCAATTGTTAAATGCATGTTTGCTTATGGGGGAGGTGAAGATTGAAGACAGGGGGTTAAAAAGAAATGTAAGTGAAGTGTCCATAGTGCCCGGGTCTGGTCCTTGATATGTTTTTCAGTTTTAGCTTGAAGATAGTTTCATGTTGTAGGAAGTATGTTGGGAGTGTTGGCAGGGATGGTGGTAGGTATTGGAGAGGTCAGGGTATATGAAACGTCCTTGTACACCTTTGGGCAGGGGAAGGAGCGGAGAGTGGCTACTGTTTACAGGACAATAGTTCCATCCAAACTTTACAGTTGTCAGTTATTTATTACACAGTCAATCTTCAGAGGTGAATACATGGTCTACTTACATGTTCATAATCCCAATTGGACTGTTTTTGTAGGGACACCTCTGTAAACAGAATGTCTAGGATAATAAATGTCAAAGACTTATAAAGCGTGCTTCATTGGTGATGGACATAGACTTTCAAATGGAAAGGGACTATAGAATGTGGAAGAAAAATCCTCAGAGAAATCTTATCTTGATTACAAGATTAATTAAACTATTGCGGTACACTGGGGAAAGGGCACTGATATTTCATAAGAGGTCACTGGGGAAGTAACATACACAAGGTGCAAAAGTATTGTCTTACAAAGATTCTTGTAAAAAGTGACAGAAAGAAATGAGACAGTTTCAGGAAGCAAAGGTCTTCGTCCTTAAAACGAAACTCAAAGCAAAAAAAATTAGATAATTTCATATGGTGTAAGGTGGCCTGGAAATGTTTATCACTAAAAAAAGAAACGTGCATCTCAAAAAAAGCAGTAGGTCAATCAGGTGGGAGTTAAGGAGCTAACAACACTATAAAATGAAATTTATTCAGACCAGAAATTTTACTTATAATAAAATGTCAATGGACAGCTTGAATATAGGAACCTAGAAATATAGGAAATATGATGAGTGTAGAATATGGGCCTTTAGGAAGGGACACCGTGGTGGATTTATTGTAATACAAATATGGTCTGGTAAAGCCCAGCCTTAGATCTCTTGACGACAACCTCATTATGTAAATTCAATAAAATATAATAATAATATTAATAAAAAAGGATTGATGGATTAAGGGTAAAATAAAATACATTTTTCACAAAACACCCACTATGAGGGTAAAAATTTTTTGGGGACATTAACAATAATCAAAAAATACATATACACTGCTCCTTAATTTATAGTGTTCAATAGAGTGCGACGTCAGAGTGGGATTACCATTGGAGAATAATTAAAATCAACTGTTTTTAATTACATTGGATCACCGAAATGATTATGATGTGAGGACTGGTGTTACACCAGTATTATAGTGATAAAACAAAGGAAATGAACTCATAAATATTTACAGGACTCCATTTGCTGATAATAAACTGCAATGAAATGCTGTTATTTCTTTGAAAAAGCATAGAAACAAACTGATTGGTTCCTGTAGTAATGTGATAATGATATGTTTGTCAATTATCATGTCTTTTCTGTTTTTAGTCACACAGCACTGTGTGTATTTTTTTTAATTTAAGATGTGAAATAGAAGCCCATAATGTTTGGGAGTACTAGTCATGTGATTTGTATTGAAGAAAAAATAACTTAGAAAATGGACAATGTTATTGTGATCAAGACTAAAGTCGAAATGCGTTGATATCTGCTATTGGGGGAGGGAACAACATGCCCTCGTTGCTCTGCAGTCGGAGCTGATTCCGTCCATATGTTTGCTACTTGCCAAAAATTGTCCTCGCCCTGTCTATAATACAGGAATTCTTGGGAAAGGTTGACTCACAAGACTGCATACTAACCCCCACAACCATTATGCTTGGGACTAGTGAAACACTAAGTCGGACAAAAGGAGGCGCTTTGGTGTTTGTAGCTATGACAGTCTGGAGGATATGTGTAGCTTCGGGTTGGAGAGACGCAGACCCGCCACCATTTTCCCAGTGGCTAGCCAGGCTAATGGCGACATACCATCTTGAAAAAGCGATATACGCCAAAAAAGGTCGTAAAGGGAAAAGGAGAGGGCTTGACATATGGGAATCTGTTACCACATGGCTTGAACGCTTAGATTAAACATTTATACTTAACTCCTCAACTTCTTCTCTTCTGTTCTTCTCTTTTCCCTTTCTTCTCTCTTTCTCTTCATTTCTCTTCTTCTTTCCTTCTGTTTTGTAAACCGCTTTACATCTCCAGCTTATGAAATTCTCTTACGATGTTTTATTCATATGCACTTGATGTTCCTGATTAATCCTTGAACTTTATTCTTCTAATGTGTAAAACGGTGGGGGGAGACGGGGGGGGGACACTACTATTTTGTCGAACTATGTATACTTTGCAACCTTGAAAAGAAAAAAAATAACAAAAAAAAAAGATATCCGCTTGTGCATTTGGTCAATTACAGTATTTTCACTGTTTCCCGTGAGTATGTCCCTTTGTGGCTTGAGAGAATTCCTAATTACTTTTGGTGCAAACTGTTTACATGGTACGCACCCTCAAACAGCATGAGGACAGAGTGCTGAGTGGTTTTACAGACTCAAGGAGTTTGAGACTTTCAGTAACCTTTACACCGACGGCAGAGCAAAGAAGTTAAACATTTTCAATAAAGTTCCCCAGAGTAATAACCCTGCAGTGGGTCAATGTGAGAAGCTGGCTCAGTATATACTATATATCGGATTCTGTGGAAGAGTCTTTGCTTGAGCGAATCTGGTGCTCACCGGAGATAGTGTCTGTAAAATAGTTGCAGGGCAGGTCCTCTGGGCCCTTGGGGTTGTTGGCTGCTGGACTCGCTGGGGTGCTTGCTGTAGGCAGGTCCTAGATGGGACAGGCCGGTAGGGCTAGGGCCAAACCAGTTGTTGTTGTTCTTCCTCGGTCAGCATGGCTCTTTGTTCCTTCTTCTTTAAATCTGTGGAGACAAGTTTCGGGTTTGCCCCTAAATACTAAATTTAGGGGTGTGCAGGTCTGGTTCAATGGGTCCCTTCCTTGGGGTGGGTACTCCCCCTATTATGCTACCCTCCAGTGGGAGGGGGTATGAGCCTCTCCCTAATTGGCTGAGTCCCTCCATCTTCAAGATAGAGGGACTGAGATGTGTGCTTCACCTAGCCTCCCCCACCCGATGGGTGGGGATGGCAAAGGTGGGCACACCTCTCTTCCTAGCTGGTTTTCCTGCAAATTCTTCCACCCAAAGTGGGGGCCATAACTGGTGGGAGCCAGTTACTGGGGCAACAAAAGGCAGAAACCAAAGGTGGCAGGCCTTTGAGGTTTCCCCTTTCGTGGACCCAGCCCATCGTATTGGAGGAGGCATGATGGGCAAGATGGGCTTCGTTTCTGGACCCAGAGAGCGGAGGCTCTCTACCCAGGGGTCCAGAAACTTGTCTGGTGGTGTAAAATGTCGACCAACCATTCAGGAACCACACCAGTGCTAAGATGCCATCTGAGTGCATTTTACATTAAATCAAAACCTGGCACCAGTGTGAGTTTAATGTGCTGAGAAGTTTGCTACCAAACTTCCCAGTTCTTAGAAAATCCATTATGGAGCTGTGGAGTTCGTAATGACCAACTCCCAGACCATATACACTTAATGGCTTTACTGCACTTACAATGTCTAAGAATGGGCTCAGACACTGTATGGGTATAGGGCTCATGCCACTGTACCCTCACCTTAGGGATAGTGCACTCTGCTAGAGGGGTGATTTACCTAGGCCTCAGGCAGTGGGTTGCAGGCTTGGCACACAGTAATGTGTGCCATGTCGACTCTTCACTTTTCTCTGCACCAAATGCACAGCCTGCAATGGCAGCGTGTGGATGTTAAGGTACAGGGCCTCTAAGGGTGGCACAATAGGTGCTGCAGCCCTTAGAGGCCTTCCCTGGTCACAGTGCCCTTGGTACCTTTTACAAGGGGCTTACCTGTGGCCAGAGATGTGCCGATTGTGGGTACAAAGGTACAGTCTTGGGAAAGAACGCAGGCCTGGGAACCTGATTGGCAGGGACCCAGGGCAGGTTGAATCAGATGTCAGGGGGAAAAATAGGGTGTAACCATGCAAAAAGGGGGACTTTCCTTCAGTAGAGAAATTAGATAGTTGACACACCGTCAATGAGCCCTTCTTTCAATGTTTCTCTCCTTACATTGTTAAGCGGGTGTATGTGTGTGTATTCATTGAAAAAACAAAGGTTACAGGGACATTGTAGTGAGGTTCAGATTTCACATGCACAAAACCATAGAAATTCAGCCGATTTAGTTACCTGAGCTAGCTATAACTATGTCCCCATAATGCACTGCTTATGACCTCCCATTTTACATCACTCATGACATGTTCAGTGACATCAATGATGATATCTTAAATGACATCACTGATGACATCATCCAATGAGTGTAAGTGTTTTGTAAACTTTTCTGAGACTTAAATATATATACTAAGCTACTGCATAAGTTAAATTACTATTTTTTCTGTACTACTAATGAGTGATGCTATCTCTAACAAAGGTCATCTGAGTGGCTGTGTGACTGTCAGTGTTTGAGTGAGGTATGAGTGGCTGTATGGGTGTCTGAGTGGGTGTATGTGTGTATAAGTGTGTGTGTGTGACTGGCTGTAAAGGCCTGTCAATGGGTTTGTGACTGGCTGTTAGATCTGTCAATGGGCATATGAGTCAAGGCTGTATGGTCTGTCAATGGATTTGTGAGTGGTGTTCTGGGTGTGTGAGTGGTTGTATGGATTGGTGTGTGAGTGGGTGTCTGAGTAACTATGTGGGTGTGTGATTGTGTATGAGTGGTTTTATGGGTGTGTGAGTGGTTGTGTGATTGCATGTGTGAGAGGTTGTGTGGATGTGTGAGAGGTTGTGTGGGTGTGACAATGTGAGTACTTGTATGGGTCTGTGAGTGGCTGTGTGAGTGAGTTTGTGGTTGTGTGGGTTTGTGAGTAGGTGTGTGGTAGTATGAGTTTGTAAGTGGATGTGTAAGTGGTTGTATGGGTGTGTGACTATATGTGTAATTAGTTGTATGGATCTGAGAGTGGGTGTGTGATTCGTTGTATGGGCAGGTATGTGAGTGGTTGTATGGGTGTGTGTGTGAGTTGTTTTGTGGGTGTGTGAGTGGTTTTGTGGATGATGTTTTAAATGATGTCATTGAAAATGTCATCAGTAATGTCACGGACCAGGTTACGAGTGATGTAATATGTGAGGTCATCAGCAATGCATTGTGGGCCATAAGTTATAGTTGGCTCAGGTAACTATAAATTTGAATTTATAAGGTTATGTGCATGTGAATTCTGAGCCTAACTATAACATCCCTGTAACCTTTGTTTTTTTCAGTCAATGGCTAAGGTTTTCAAAACTCTATTCCCCAACTATAACGTCCCTGCAACCTTTTGGTTTTTTCCAGTGAATTTCAAATGTTTTTCAAAATCCATTTCAAAAGTGCTATGTACCTCTAATGTTTAGTGCTTTTAGTTAATTAGTAGGGTTTATTTTTATTTTTAATACTAAGTATATTATAAAATATACTTTATATACTGTCTGACTTTATAGAAGCACAAAATTGATCAAACTAGCCAGCCTGTGTAGCACAGTTTGACCGAAGGGCCGGAATCCCGAACTGAAGTACTGGTATACCATGTAGAAGTGGGGAAGCTGTCCTGAGAGGGCCGGTTGATCGATTTGCCCCGAAATGTACCAAGTATTTTTTGCACAAGCTAGCAAATCCATTTTGAAACGTACTGATCATCTGCATGTATTTTAATTGTACATGCTTTTTGCACAAAACTTTTAAATACGCTAATCTATTGATCTGTTTTTCCCACAACACACCAATTCTCCATAGTAAAAGTTAAACATTTATTATGTAACACACAGATTGTTTACATATATCCAAATTCCACATGCGTTTTATACTAAACCTATTAAATAATAATTTTATTGGATAATTGTTTTATGCACTGCAGATCTTATCAATTTTAATGGGTTAATTAACAATAAAGTTTACATTACTTTATATAGGTTTAAGAACAAAAATCATATATATATATGCCTATTGTAAAGCTAAAGAAGTTTTTTCTAATGTTATTAAAAAAAGAATAGTATTTTTGGGTTACTGCGGTACCTTCACAGGTCTGTAAATATAGACAGACTACTGCTGTATGGTTTTTAATCCTGATCACGTGATCAGAATTATTCCAGGAGTCTGAATCCCCAGAAAATTTGAAACATTATTTCAAATATAGACACCCCTTCATTTTCATCAATGAGACCATATTTACAGGTATATATAGAACTCCTTATATCTGTTTTTCTGCAAAGTTACCCATTTTATGACTTTTGCAAATACACGATTCTAAGTGCTCGATTTGTATATTCACACAAAACCACACCCAGTCCTTGTGTTCTGATTGGATATATGAGTACCCATCCATGCACATGGAAAACCACACCCAAAACCAGTAGCTTGTGAAGGGTAGTCCCTAGAAGGAGGATTGAGAACCACTGGTACTCTGCTTTCACACAAAGGCTGAAGCTACTATTCCGTCCAGGAAAAGCATCCACAACCTGTTGAGTGTGAGGAGGAAGACACAACACCTCACAGAAAAAAATGATGTCTCGAAACACGTTACTATACCTTCTGGGGGGGAAAAGGTAACAGCAAAATATGTGCAATGGAATATTTGTGGCAAGCAGTTATCCAGAGGCACTGCAAAAAAGTATTCACATGGAACAAGTTCAATGTGGAAGCACCTGAAACAATTAATGAAAGGGTCTACAACTGGATGATGAGGGAGAAAGCAGATGCAGCAGGACAGTCGACCTCTACAGCAGCCTGCGGAGTACCATCAGCCTCAGTCATTACAATACCAGCTGCCTCCAAAGAATTGAGTGGCATGGTTATTTACTGTGCAAAATGCCATATACTGGTTGCTGTAAAAATGTATTCTCTGGGTGCATTCTTGGATATAGTAAAGAAGCATTGCTATTAATTGTTAATTATTTTGCATCCAGTGACCACATCATGTTTTCTGAAGACTGAAGCCTGTTGTTCTTTGCATTTCCTCAGCCTTACCTTTTACACTATCCTGTTCACTTTGTTAAAAAAAATTAAGATAATTTTTTTTTTTTAATAACACTTCTAGAGAAAAAAAAGCACTATGCGGTCAAACTAACAGCTAACTGTGTTTTTTATTTATCAGTGACTATATCGGTGTTAGAGTGGGTGTCCGTGTGTGCATCAGTGTATGCCTAGGTGAATTATTGGATGCATTATGTGTTTGGATGGGTGTGTCAGTGTGTGCTTTGGTATATGCCTGGGTGTTTGAGTGTCTGCATTGGTGTGCACTCGACTATGTCAGTGTGTGCCCGGGTGTGTTATTGGATCTATTAGTGTTTGGCTAGGTGAGTCAGTGTTTACTTTGGTGTATGCCTGTCTGTAACATCACAAAATAAAATGATGGGTGGAGTGTTGAAACTTTTCAAACACTCACCCCCGGTCACCGATCTGGGTTTAATTCACTGATATTTTGCTTTCCACGTCACCCCAGTTTGAATCCAATCATATGCAAATCAGTTTTGGCCCTGCTCCCCCATGGGAACAGTATAGTTGTGTTGGTCATCATCTTGTGGTGTTTGCTATGCCTGGCTGTGTCAGTGTCTGCACTGATGTATATCTGGGTGTGTCAGTGTATGCATCAGTGTGTTATTGCATGCATTGGCAAAAAGGTAGGTCTTGATATAGAAAGCGTGCTTTTTTTTAAAATGGTGTAAATCCGGTCAGTAGTTTCTAAGAAATTAAAAATTAAAAGATATCTATATCTGGGCATGGGCCTAACCACACATCTCGTTGTGAGATCTGATTGGCTGGCAGCACTCCAAACCAGGAAGTGTTGGCATTCATCTTGTGACTTGGTAACCGAGTCATAAGAAAACTGTGGAAAAAAGATTTTTTTAAAAAGAAAAGAGGGCAGGGTAAAAACACCCTGACCCCCTAGGTCTACTCAGGGGGTCCCACAGGAACCCCCAGGCCCAAAAAAAAGCATTAAAAAAAAATCAGCAGAATTTGCGCTGGGTGCGCAAATCCTGCTGAGACAATTTTAAAAAACGAAGAGCGGGCTCCCGCGCTTCTTTATTTGTAAGTCCCCGGGTAGGCAAGGTCCCGGGGGCTATGCCTAGTAAATTAGTGAGGGCCGCGGGAGCCCCCCAGCCCCGGGGACCACCACCACCCTGGTGGTGTGATGTGATGTGTGGTGAGCCCCCCACACTGCCCTGGAGACCATCACCTCCCGAGGGCTTCAGTAAAAAAATTACAGTGTAGGGGGGTACTGCCCTCCCCCACACTGCCCGGGGACCACCACCTTCCCGGGGCTATGAAAATGTAGCGAGGGGGCCACATGGCCCCCCTCCTGGAGCCCTTGATGGCCCTGGGGACCGCCACCCCCAGGGCCCAGACTCCTGCAATGCTCCGAGGTGCCCACCCCCGGGACATTGCTGTTTGCTATGGCAGGGTGGGAGCAGGCCTCCCACCCTGCCATAGCAAACCCTGCTTTGCTTTGTTAAAACAAGGGTAGGAAAACCTGCTCTCGCTTCAGCGAAGCAAAGCAGGATTGCTTTTGAGCAAGTGGAGCTGCATGTCAGCAGATCCCCTTGCTCAAAAGCAATGCCTGCTCCTGCAAGATGCGGGGAGCTGGCAGGGTCCATGGGGGCATTGGGGCTCCCCCCACGGACCCCAATGTATAGGGCCGGCTTGGGGGCTGGGGTCTCTGGGGCCAGGAGTAGCCCAGGAGGGGGCCATGTGGCCCCTCATTTGTTATGTTATTAGCACTTGTAGAGCGCGCAATTACCCTTGGGTGTCCTGGTGCTAAGTACTGGTCCTCCTGGGAATCTAAAAGAGTATTACTGTGAAAAAAGCCATGTCCAGACTCTTCCTAAACGTAAGAAGATTAGGAGCAATTTTAAAGAACAGAGGGAGCTCGTTCCAGGCTCTCGAGGCACAGTAAGTAAAACTCCTGCCTCCCCAATTTACTTTTTTCGGTCTAGAAATTTGCATTAGTTTAGCATTGGTAGATCTAGTGTCCTCTTTGGAACATACAATTGGAACTTTTGCCTGAGAAATTCCAGACCGATACCGTTAATGGCTTTAAAGGCTATACAAAGAGCCTTAAAGCAAGATCTTTGTTTTATAGGTAGCCAGTGTAGCTTCATGAGCTCGCCTTTGACAGAGACAAATTTGGGAGTTCCAGACAGCAGCCTGGCCGCTGCGTTCTGGACTAATTGAAGCCTATTCATCTGTTGTTTTTGCATATTCAAATGTAGACTATTACAATAGTCCATCCGCAATGTTATCAGGGCCATGACCACTGTCTTAAGATTGCCTTCTGTCAGGAAGAACTTGATTTTCCTTATGATTCTAAGAATCATAAAACAGGCTGAGGTCACCAAGCTAACTTGATCCCCATGACAAGTTTGTCGTCCACAACTACCCCCAAGTTTTTAGCCTTCTTGGTGGGTGTAGGGCAAGACCTAATTCTTCTGGTCACCATTTTGGTGTCCACACCAGTGGATTGTTCCTGAACTTTAAGACTTCGGTCTTATTAGAGTTAAGCTTTAAGCAGTTGGAGGACATTCAACCGGATAGTGCACTCATGCACTCAAGGATGCGCTCCCCAGTCTCTTTCTCACCTCCTTTACTTATCGTTAACACAATTTGTGTGTCGTCAGCATAAGAGGTGAGCTGGAAGCCAAAGGATCTAATAACTCCATCTAGAGTTGCCACGTATATGTTAAAAAGCGTAGGGCTCCAAGAAGAGCCCTGTGGCACCCCACACGGGAGTATAAAAGGCTTAGATTAATTACCATCCAGATCCACAGTTTGGGACCTATCAGCTAAAAAAGACTCTATGAGTTTCCAAGCAAGTCCTTCCACACCAATCCCAGACAACCGGTCGATCAAAAATCTTGTGATGGACCGTGTCAAAGGCCGCGGACATGTCCAGTAAAATCTGGACAGCACTACCTCCTCCATCTACGGCTTCTCTGATTTCCTCTGTGGACTTCAACAGAGCCAACTCAGTGCTGTGCTCAGCCCTGAACCCATTTTGTGAAGGGTCCAGAGAGTTGTTACGATGGAGAAATGCACTGAGTTGGATGTTCATCACCTTCTCCAGAATCTTAGCAGGGAGAGGGAGCCGCGAGATAGGCCTATTGATAGGATCTTTTGGATTTAGATTCTGCTTTTTCAAAAGCGGAAGAACAGAAGCTTGTTTCCAGATTTTAGGGAATATACCGGAGGCAAAGACTGTATTAAGCAAGGGGGTCAGGGTCATTCCTATCACTTCCGGTATTTGTTTAATGACCCAAGCAGAACAAGGATCGCTGAGGGCTTCTGAGCAAATCAGGGTCAAAACCCTAACTAATTCTGATACCCCTAATGGTAAAAATTGATCAAGTGTCCGTGAAGAGTCCCTGCTGTCCAACCTATCTCTGTTGTAGTCTGACTGTGTCATTACATTAGCTTTTGAGAAGGAGGAGAATATCACTTCAACTTTATGTTTAAAAAACTCAGCGATTTCATTACAGAATGAGGAGTTACTATTAGGTTTTAAAGAACCATGACAAGACCTCCCCCTTTTTTTTATGTAACCTGTCCAGAGTATAGCAATGGAACCCTAAAGGAGTGGCCTTCACTAGATCTGGTACAGAAGCCGGATCTGTCCAGGCTTCTGTGATAAAGGCTAGTTTAATCTCTTGTTGCTCCAGTAACAAGGCACATTCTGCACTGTGTTTAATTAAGGATCTGGCGTTAAATAAAACACATTTTAAAGCGCTAGCCCCAATTGTATCTGTCTTCTTGTATATGGAGGTTCTAGACTCATGTACCAATAGATTAAGAAGGCGGGGAAGCAGTACCTGGGGCAAGAAAAGCTCTCCATACCTCTATTGATGATGGTCATAGGGTTGAGTGAACAACATGACATTCCTTTACCAGGATTCAGCTTATATAACTCCTCGTTGCTGTAGCATGTTAATTTTGAAGCCAGGGGGGACAGGCCCTGTGCCCGGCCTACGGACGGGCACAGACGGGCTTGCCTTTGGTGCGCCAGCAGCACACCCGCTGGCGTCCGCGTCAGCATGCGGGCTAAATAGCCTCACTTTGATCAAGTAGACCGCTAACCACTAGCCGAATGCCCCACCAATTCGTCGGTTCGATCCCTCCCTCCTCCACTTCCCAGTGCAAAGTCAGCGGTTTAAAGGAACAAATCAAAAACGGATTGTGCAGTAATTAAAACACAGTAAGCAAGGTAAAATAATCTAATATCACAAATCTTGTCTGAGTCTCTAATGAGGTCTCACCTGGCGAGCACTCAACACGGCTTCCCCAGGGGACCAGCGCTGCGCGTCCGCGTCAGCATGCGGGCTAAATAGCCCCGCTTTGATCAACTAGACTGCCTCACCGCTAGCTGAATGCCCCACCAAGTTGTCAGTTCGATACGTCCCTCCTCCACTTCACAGGGCAAAGTTGGCGGTTTAAAGGAACAAATTAAAAACGGATTGTGCAGTAATTCAAACACAGTAAGCAAGGTAAAATAAACTAATACCACGAATCTTGTCTGAGTCTCTAATGAGGTCTCACCTGACGAGCACTCAACACGGCTTCACCAGGGAACCATTCTTTAGTTAAAAAAAAGAATGGCCGGACTCAGGGGCCAAAATTGGCCTGGGGAGGGGGCCACGAGGCCCCCCTTCCCTGAAAATATAAAAAAAAAGAAGAGGCCATGCCCCGGGGGATGGGGTCACTGGGGCCACAAGTGGCCCAGGGAAGGGGGGGCGCGCAGTCCCCCTTCCCTTTAAATATGTATAAAAAACAGGCGGCCATGCCCCGAGGATGGGGTCCCCGTGGCCGAAATTTGCCTCGGGAGGGGGGCCCCTTCCTGTTTTTTTTTATAAAAAGAGGTCAGGCCATGGGGGATGACGCCCCCAAAAATATTGAAAGATGGGGGCCACACAGCCCCCTTCTATTAAAAAAAAAAGCTGGCACATCACTGGAGGCCACGCCCTCTCCCTATACCACTCTGCAGGCACGCGTTCTGAGTTGGGGGATTACGTTCCCTTGAATACTAAGGGTACCTGGGGGCCACCTACCCCACCAGGTACCTCCAATAAGTGCCACACAGCTGGATTGCAGAGAGGTGGTCTGAGGCCACACCCCTTTTTACATCACTCTGCAAACGCGTCTCTTGGCGCACTGCTGGTGGGGCGATGAGGTCCTCTTCCGTCCTGAGGACCTCAGGGCACAAGTGGACTTCATCTCCAGAGCAGCAGTGCCCCAAAAGGCATGTTTGCAGAGTGGTGTGAAAAGGGGGGCATGCCTCGGACCACCTCTCTGCAATCCTGCTGTGTGGCGGTTATTGGAGGTACCTGGTGGGCTAGTTGGCCCCCAGGGACCCTCAGGAGGCAATGGGACTTCATCCAACCTAGAGCACGGCAGCAGACACGTTTGCTGAGTGGTGGGGAAAGGGGGCGTGGCCTGTGAGTACTCTTAGCGATCCCACTATATGGGGCTTACTGGAGTTGTTAGGTAGGCTAGCCAGCCCCTAACGACCCCCAGCAGCGAAGGGGATTTCAATCCCCATCTAAGAGCGCATCACGGAGCGCACTTGCATACTGGTGGGCAAAGGGGTCGTGACATGCTTTGAGAAGTTATCATTGCTGCTGTATGGGACTTACTGGAGGTAATAGGAGGGGAAGTTGGCCCCTAAGGTTGTTCTTGGGGGCCAACTACCCTTCCTATTACATCCAGTAAGTCCCACACAGTAGTATTGCTAGGAGGTCTTCGGAGGCCACGTCCCCTTTCACCAGCACTCTGCCAATGCACCTCCTGGCACACTATGGGTTGGGGTTTGAAGTCCAATTTACTCCTGAGGGACTTTAGGGACCAAGAAGCCCTCCTGGTACCTCATGTGAGTCCTTTGCAGCAGAAGTCCTGAGCGCTGGTGGGAGGCCTGACCCCCTTTCTCCACCACTCTGCAAACATGACTAGTAGTTAAAGAAGCATTTGCAATGTATTAGGTTTTGCACTTGCGAGAGTTAGAGCTATCTTTTTTTTAGCTCAAAGAGAGGAAATCTTACCAAAGATGCAGTGACACGTGTTACAGCGTGGTGGAAGGTCCTTTGAAAAGCTAGAATGGTCAACTGTAACTTATTTCTAAATATGGGTGTTAAATTGGTACTAATGGTACGCAAATCACTCTTGCTTCTTTCTGCGCTTCTCTTGCCTCTTTTGCCTCCATCTGCACCTCACTTCCCTCTCTGTACCCCTCATGACTCTTTCTGTACCTCACTTGCCTCTTTCTGCACTTCTCCTGCCTCTTTGTGCACCTCTCTCGCCTCTTTGTGTACCCCCTCTTGCCTCTTTCTTCATGTTGCTTGCCTCTTTCTGCATTTCTCTTGCTTCTTTCTGCACTTCTCTTGCTTCTTTCTGTGCTTCTCCTGCCTCTTTCTGTGCTTCTCTTGCCTCTTTCCGCGCTTCTCCTGCCTCGTTCTGCACTTCTCTTGGTTCTTTCTGTACTTCAGTTCCTTCTTTCGGTGCTTCTCTTCCCTTTTTGTGCGCATTTCGTGCCTGTTTCTGCACTTCACTTGCCTCTTTCTGTACATTTCTTACTCTTTCTGTGCTTCTCTTGTTTTTTCTTGCCTCTCTCTGCAGTTCTCTTGCCATCTGCACCTCACTCTCTTCTTCCTGCACCACTTGCTTCTTTCTGCACTTCTCTGCCTTCTTTCTGTGCTTCTTTTGCCTCTTTTTGCACTTTTCCTGCTCCTGTCTGCACCTCTCTTGCCTCTTTCTGCACTTCTCTTTTTCTTTTTTGTACCTCACTCTCTTCTTTCTGCACTCCTCTTGCCTCTTTCTGCACTTCTATTGCTTCTTTCCACACCTCCCATGCCTATTTCTGCAGCTTACTTGCCTCTTTCTGTACCTCTCTTGCCTCTTTCTTCACATCACTTGCCTATTTATGTACTTCTTTTGCATCTTTCTGCACTTCTCTTGCCTCTTTCTGCACTTCTCTTTTTTCTTTCTCCACTTCTCTTGCCTTTTTTTTACTTCTCTTCCCTCTTTCTGCACTTCTCTTTCCTCTTACTGTACCTCACTTACCCCTTTCTTTACTTTGTTTGCCTTTCGGCACTTCTCTTCCCACTTTCTGTACCTTACTTGCCTCTTTCTGTTCCTCTCTTGCCTCATTCTGCATTTCACTTGCCTCTTTCTGTACTTCATTTGCCTCTTTCTGCACTTCTGTTACCTCTTTCTGCACTTCTCTTGTTTATTTCATCACTTCTCTTGGCTCTTTCTGTACTTCTATTACCACTTTCTCCACTTCTCTTGCTTCATTCTGCACATCTATTGCCTTAATCTGCACTTCTTCTCCCTCTTTTTGCGCTTTTCTTCCCTTTTTCTGCACTTCTCTTTCCTCTTTCTGCACTTCTCTTGCCTCTTTCTGTACTACTGTTGAATCTTTCTGAATCTCACTTGCCTCTTTCTGCACTTCTCTTGCCTCTTTCTGTTCTTCACTTGCATATTTGTGCATCTTACTTGCCTCTTTCTCTACCTTTCATGTGTCTTTCTGTACTTCTCTTGGCTCTTTCTGCACTTATCTTGCTTATTTCTACACCTATCTTGCCGCTTTCTGCACCTCACTTGCTTCTTTCCGTACCGTTCTTGCCTCTTTCTGTACCTCACTTGCCTCTTTATGCACTTCCGTTGCCTCCTTCTGCAGTTCTCTTATCTCTTTCTGTACCTCTCACGCCTCTTTCTGTACCTCACTTGCCTCTTTTTGCACTTCTCTTGTCTTTCTTTACCTTACTTGCCTCATTTCTGTACCACTTGTGCCTCTTCCTGTACCTCACTTGCCTATTTCCACACTTCAGCAGTTCTCTTGCCTCTTTCTGCACCCGTCTTCCCTTTTTATGTAACTCTCTAGCCTCTTTCTGCACCTCTCTTGCCTCTTTCTGTACCTCTCCTGTCTCTTTCTGTACCACTATTGCCTCTTTCTGTACCTCTATTGCCTCTTTCTGTACATCTATTGCTTCTTTCTGCACTTTTCAACTCCTTCTGCATTCTGTTGCTTCTTTCTGCACTTCTCTTCCTTCTTTCTGCACCCCTCATGCCTCTTTCTGTACCCCTCTTGCCTCTTTCAGCACCCTTCTTGCCTCTTTTTGCAACTCTTGGTTCTTTCTGCACTTCTCTTGCTTATTTCTGCACCTCTTTTGCAATGTCTGCATTCCTCATGCCTCTTTCTGCACCCCTCTTCCCTATTTCTCCAACTTTCTTCCTTCTTTCTGTACTTTTCTTGCTTCTTTCTGCACATCTCATGCACATTTCTGTTTTCCTCTTACCTCTTTCTGAACCCCTGTTTGCTCTTTCTGTACCTTTCATGCCTGTTTGTGTATGCCTCTTGCCTCTTTCAGCACCCCTGTTGCTTCTTTCTGTGCTTCTCAACTCTTTCTGTACCTCTCTTGCCTTTTTCTGTAGTTCTCTTGCCTCTTTCTGCACCTCTATTGGTTCTTTCTGCACTGCTCCTGCTTCTTTTTGCACCTCTGTTGCAAATTTCTGCATACCTCTTGCCTATTTCTGTACCCCTCTTCCCGCACCTCTTTTGCCTTTGCACACATGTTCCCTCTTTTTTATACCCCTTTTACCTGTTTCTGCAACTCTCTTGCCTCCTTCTGCAGTTCTCTTGCCCCCTTATGTACCTCACTTGCCTCTTTCAGCACTTCACTTGTTTCTTTCTGCACCCTTCTTCCTTTTACTGCACATCTCTTGTCTCATTCTGCACATCTCTTGGTTCTTTCTGCACTGTTCTTGCCTCTTTCTGCACCTCTTTTGCTTCTTTCTGCATTTCTCTCTCATCTTTCTGCACCTCAGTTGCTTCTTTCTTCACTTGTATTGCCTCTTTATGAACCTCTCTAGCCTCTTTATGCACCTCTCTTGCTTCTTTCTGCACCCTTCTTCCTTTTTCTGCACGTCTCTTGTCTCATTCTGCACATCTCTTGCCTCATTCTGAACACCTCTTGGTTCTTTCTGCACTGCTCTTACCTCTTTTTGCCCCCTCTTGCCTCTTTGTGCTCCTCTTTTGCTTCTTTCTGCACATCTCTCTCCTCTTTCTGTACCCCTCTTTCCTCTTGTTGCACCTCAGTTGGTTCTTTCTGCACTTCCCTTGCTTCTTTCTACACCTCCGTCTCTTCTTTCAGCAATTCTCTTGCCATTTTCTTTACTTTTTCTTGCTTCTTTCTGCACCTCTGTTGCCTCTTTCTGCACCTCTGTTGACTCTTTCTGCATTTCATTTGCTTCTTTCTGCACCTCTCTTGCCTCTTTCTGCACCTCTGTTGCTTTTTTCTGTACTTTTCTTGCCTCTTTCTGTACCATTTGCGCCTCTTTCAGCACCTGTTACTTCTTTCTGGACTTCTCTTTCTTCATTCTGCACTCCTCCTACATCTTTCTCTACCTCTCTTGTCTCTTTGTACTCCCCTCCTACCTTTTTCTGCATCCCTCTTGCCTCTTTTTGCCCCTCTGTTGGTTCATTCTGCACTGCTCTTGCTTCTTTAAGTACCTCTCTTGCCTCTTTTGGCACATCTGTTGCTTCTTTCTGCACTTCTCTTGCCTCTTTCTGCACCTCTGACTTAGAGTTAGTTTTAATCCCTCTGCCCTTTTATGTACTAAGGCCTTAAGGGGAGTTCATGCCAATCACAGGGGTACTTCAACCCATAGTGTACCCTAGTGTATGTAGGTGTTTTCACTGTCTTCTAAGTGTCTCCGAACCTGGTTAATCAGAGTAAGTTACCACCAGTACCAGTCATCAAAAAGTGAGGGGCAGAGAATGACTTGGCAACAAGGCCTCTTTCTGCACCTCTGTTGGTTGTTTCTGCATATCTCTTGCTTCTTTCTGCAACTTTCTTAGTCTTTCTGGACTTCTGTTGCCTCTTTTTGCATTTCTCTTGCTTCTTTCTGTGCTTTTCTTCCGCTTTCCGCACATGTCCTACCTCTGTAGCATTTCAAAAACCTTTAAAATTCACTGAAAAAACAGGTTTCAGGGACGTTCTAGTTAGGAATTATCATTTAAAAAAACCTTAGAAATTCACTGAAAAAATCCACAGGTTTCTGGGACGTTATAGTTAGACATTTCACTCGTACAAAACCAGAAATTCGGCCTCTATAGTTAGTTCAGCTAACTATAACTTGCGCCCCTGCAATGCACCGCTGATTACATCACATATTACATCATTCATGGCATGACTTATGACATCTCAAATGACATCACTGATGACATCATCCACAGTTTGATCTGATGCACCTCCTCTTACCCTAATATAACCTTTGATACACCCACTATAAAATACAGACTACCATTTTCGAAACCATAGACACACCAATACCAGTTATCACATAACCACTCACTGATTCCTAGGTCTACATACACATCCACTCATTCACCCATACAGTCACTTATTCATGCAGTCATTCATTAATACGGTATTATTATATGCACTCATACACCTATACAGACACTCACACACCACCACTCATCCATAGAGTTACTCACACACCTAGTCAGTCATGTAAAGAATCAATCACACTCCCATTTACTCATCTATACAGTTATACTCACACCATCTCACTTATTCATACATATACTAACACATACTTACACTCTTATACAATCACTAATGCAAGCACACACTCATCCATTCAGCCACTCTCACAATCACATATACTCCTTTATAAACTTCAACACTCACATATACAGCCTTTTACATATGTAGTTTCTCACACATGTACCACTGAAACATCCATTCACTCAACAAAGCACCCATATACACTCACCCACCCACCCACCCATACAGTCCATCACAGATGCACTCTTGAAGCCATACACCCAGTGAATCACCCACTCACACATCTATGCACAGTCACACCCCCCTTACTCACCCACACAGACACTCAGGCACCCAAACAGATACTCAGACAACCAATCAATAACCCATATAGACACTCATTTAGCTACTCACCAACCCATGCAACCACTTACACACCAACTGACAGACTGATACATACATTTACACAGTTTAGTCACTAACCCATGCATTCAGTAAAACATGTTTAATCTTTCACTTATACAGTCATGCACCTACTTAATCATCCATTCAGATACTTATACACCCACTCATTTTTCAATACACTTTTGCGCATGTATATATATATATATATCACCCAAACATCCCTCAAAGAAGAACGCGGAAGGCCAAGGGGATTACAGGTCAGACAGCTCGTTTATTTCTCTCCCCAGCAATGGCGGCGAATGCATTTCGGCTAGAGTAGCCTTCTTTAGCGCCCAGCACTGTAGCATGTCCTATTCACAAATGTTCCTTCCTGTTAATTGTATTGGTTCAGCACCTGACGCTCCTCCCCCTAATGTGGTCGACACATCATGTTTGAGTCCGTTTCTATGCTGGACTTCAACTCCCAGAGGGCACTGTACCGGCACGGCTGGGTTGATGGCGTGGAGGAATGAGGCAGACTGTAGGTCCCGCTGTTTACAGGTAGGTGATGAAAGGCACATGCCTCGGCAAGAAAGAAAGTTAACGGCCTCTGTCCTGTGTCCCCTTATGGCCGCTGCAACCAGTGTACCAAGGACAAACTGTTGGGTCAGGGCAGTCAATGCGGACTGGAAATCCCTTCGAAGTGAAATACCTCGCTCTCCCCAGCGTAAATCCAGGTCCTCTGGCGGTCTTCGGAGGATATCGATCCCTCGATACAGTTTTGTAGCTGCAAGCAGCTTGGTGCCAGATTGAACTCCGAAACTCTTGATGCAGGGAGCCTTCCGTTCTGTGTCTTCTGGCAGGCACAGCAAATATCACCCAAACATCCCTCAAAGAAGAACGCGGAAGGCCAAGGGGATTACAGGTCAGACAGCTCGTTTATTTCTCTCCCCAGCAATGGCAGCGAATGCATTTCGGCTAGAGTAGCCTTCTTCAGCGCCCAGCACTGCAGCATGTCCTATTCACAAATGTTCCTTCCTGTTAATTGTATTGGTTCAGCACCTGACGCTCCTCCCCCTAATGTGGTTGACACATCATGTTTGAGTCCGTTTCTATGCTGGACTTCAACTCCCAGAGGGCACTGTACCGGCACGGCTGGGTTGATGGCGTGGAGGAATGAGGCAGACTGTAGGTCCCGCTGTTTACAGGTAGGTGATGAAAGGCACATGCCTCGGCAAGAAAGAAAGTTAACGGCCTCTGTCCTGTGTCCCCTTATGGCCGCTGCAACCAGTGTACCAAGGACAAACTGTTGGGTCAGGGCAGTCAATGCGGACTGGAAATCCCTTCGAAGTGAAATACCTCGCTCTCCCCAGCGTAAATCCAGGTCCTCTGGCGGTCTTCGGAGGATATCGATCCCTCTATATATATACATCTATAACATATTTAAACTTTACAGAAACACACCGTCACTGGATGTTGTCATTTGAGATGTCATCAGTGATTTCACTGACCATGTCATGAATGATGTAATAGGTGATGTCATCAGCAGTGCATTGCGGGGGAGCGAGTTATAGTTAGCTGAACTAACTATAGTGGGCGAATTTCTCTGTTTATTGTACGAGTGAAATGTCTAACTCACTATAACGTCCCTGAAACCTGTGGTTTTTTCATTGAATTGCTAAGGTTTTCTAAATGGTAATTTCTAACTATAATATCCCTGAAACCTATATTTTTTTCAGTGAATATATAAGTATAAGTATATATATATATATATATATATATATATAAATGTATACATATGTGCCTGCATTCGTATATTTGTAAATATATTAGATATTGTCTATGAATGACAGAAAGTAGCATATGAAAAAAAATCAATGCAGTTACTTTATTATACTTAGCAATAAAATATATTTAGTTTGTGAGAGCTTATATTTTAACCTCTGCTTATTGAAAATTGTTGGTAGATTGCTGTATTTCCCCTGTTGACTTGATCTCATAACCAGTGCTCCCACGTAGTCATAGGTCATAGCACGCCCCATCCTGCAGCGGGGTGGGAAGACCCAGATGATAAAGCATGCCACCAAGGGTCCATTTGGTGGATGAGGGGTATTTAAAGAAAGCTGTGTGCTTTCCACCATTGTAGGAGACACATGTAGTCTGGAGGAACACTTCTATACTTTCCCATAAAGTCGGATCCCTTTGTTTTTTGACATCATATAGAGGTGCCTTACAACGCATTGTAAAAATATGCATATGAAAAACTGTTTTGTAAAATACAATGATGTAATAACTTAAGATGTAATGACTGACTCCATTAAATCCATGCCTCCTGAATGTCTAGTGTGTTCAAACAGGACACTGTTGACCTTGAAAAAGTCAGACTTTCAATTACCTCATACACCTATTTCAAGTTCGGCACTGGGCATACAAATTCCCCCAATTTGGTCAATACCTCCAGATGCACCCATCAAGCACCACTAACCATTATAACTCAAAGATATATTCAATCACAGCATATTAATCATACTCACACTACTGAAGATTTTGCTCAACAGCCAGAAAAAAAGACTGTGGCAAAATCCTCAGGCCCAGAGCTTGAAGGTTCTGAGCTCTAATAGTACTAGAAGGCCACACTACTAATACATAAAGCAATATACAAAACCCTGTAAAATAATAAAACCTTCACAAATAACCTAACATACAAGCATGCAATGGTCATGAAAGCAGCTAACCTCACCTGTCCGTTTAGCTGTAGATTTCCAAAATGTAAGCATGATACAAGACTTCTACATAGAGACAAGGACCAACCAGCAAACATGTTTTAGCTTAAGGGGCCAGCTCAGAAAGAACAACATGCTCTGGATACTTTGGAATCCAGCAGCCATGAAGGTCTCACACACTCAAAATTACAGTTGTCTCCGAACCGTCGCCTTTAAAACAATTTCTCCAGGAAACAGGCAGTTCAAATATAGATAGTAGATACAAATCTGCTAAGAATGCCTACATACAATTCATGAAAAACTCCAGGAAAACCATGGCAGTTGGGAATGTTACAAACCTATTCAAGTTGTCAAAGTACATAAGAAAGCAGTAATACAGGAAATACAAAACATATTTAAAATGCCTTAAATATTCACGCTGTAGGGATGGTTCAACAGACAGCATGGCGTAATCACTGTCATCTTTGTTCTCACTTATACACCCATTAAAAATAGATAATACTGAACTAATCATACATGTACCATAAGGAGTGTTGCCTAGGCCATACGCAGGGCCATTGGAATTATGCGTCTGTGTGGCGATTTTCACATAGTTGTAGATTGACCTCTCATGCTTTTAATCCATAAATCTGCCGCATAATCTGCAGATTTTAGCTAAAATAAATTGCTCCTTGCAAAGCTAGACTGGTCATCTTTCTGTCACTTATTGATATATTTGGGTGTTAAACTGGTACTAATGAGGAGCAACCAGTATGCAAAAAAGTGTTATCAAGTTTACCAAGTATTTGTAATGCAATAGATCTCGCATTCACTCAAGTTTGAGCTATTGGCATTGTAAATGAAAAATGCATTTTATTTATGTTTTGGGTTTTAAAACATAAATAAAATTCATTGTCATTTACAATACTAGCAGCTTAAACTCTCACAAATGCAGGACCTATTGCATTGCAATAAAGGGCCTTTTCGACCGCTTGTTAGAGTGTAAATATCAGAGGAAGAGACCGGCCTCCGACGTCTTAAAAGTAGTGATAAGTAGTGCAGTGAAGAAGATGTGTAAGAGTTGTAAATTACACAGACACGAAGTGAGAGTTACATATGATCTGACCTATAAACACTAACAAAGCGCCCCAACACCTTTTGCTCTGTGATTACACTGTCGTGGCTCAGGAGGAAGAGTGGGGGGGGGGCTATTTCCTGCCCTCACCGTGATTTGAGTGTGCAGTATGGCATTGCCTAATGTCATTGCTATCTTTGGCATAATAAAAAACACTCCAGCTGTCGTAGAGCCCTGGCTTCACCTCCTGGTGGAGGCTGGGCTGAGCTTTATGGTAGGCATGGAGGGAGGGATAGTTGGTTGGTCTCGGCTGCAGCTCCAGCCTCGTACAGTGCCCCTGCTATTACTAGTGAGCGAGAGTCGCTGAAGTGGTGGTGATATTGGTGGTGGTGGTGGTGGTACTTGTGTTGGTGGTGGGGGTATTGGTGATGGTAGTAGTGGAAGTATTGGTGGTAGTGGTGTTATTGGTAGTGATATTGGTAATGGTGGTGGTAGTGGTATTTGTGGTGGTGGTGGTATTAGTGGTGGTGGTAGTATTTGTGGTGGGGGTGGTGGTGGTATTGGTGGTGGTATTGGATTGATGGTGGTGGTGGTGGTGGTATTGGTGATGATGATATTGGTGGTGGCAGCATTGGTGGTTGTGTGGTATTGGTGGTGGTGTGGTATTGGTGGTGGTATTGTTGATAGTGGTATTGGTGGTGGTGATATTGTTAGTATTGGTGGTGGTATTGGATTGGTGGCAGTGGTATTGGTGGTAGTGGTGGTGGTGGTATTTGTGGTGGTGGTATTTGTGGTCGGGGTAGTGGTATTTTTAGGTGGTATTGGTGGTGGTGATATTGGTGATGATGCTAGTATTGGTGGTAGTGTATTGATGGTGGTATTGTCGGTGGTATTGTTAATAAAACAGGTTTTTGAAAACAACCCAGTCAGGTGGCTTTAGTGCAGATGAAATGTAACACAGATGTGCTGTTGTCAGTTTCAGCCCATTAGCACACGATTAAGTGCTACCCGGAATTCACATGACTTATTTTGCTAATCATTTCTAAATCCATTTTACTGGAGGGTGGTGAAACAGACACCAGATAATGCTGGGTTAAAGTGATTGAAAGCGAGCGCCCTTGTTATGGGGGCAGCCGTGCTTCTCAAAAAACACACAAGCGGTTTCAGCTGAAGCAGAGCATGTCTGGCCTGCAGTAAGAGAAACTCAATAAAGGAAATAGTGCTTACAGACTAAATAACAGGTCCCGTGTAACAACCGGAGTACAGGTGCCAGTAGCCATGGGAGGTTACAAATTAAGACAAGGCCATTCTAAGGAGGGACTAACAAGCCTAATAACGAATCCGAAGGCAGCATTTACAAAAGACAATGACACAAGCCAATGAAAAGTATGGGCGGAGAGTGGGCGCTGCTTCTCTCCCATTCCCTACTACAGCAGTCTCAACCTAAAAATTATGAAGTAAAACTATTACATAATGTGTGGAATAATTTGCATTTGCTTGCCGTAAAATTTACTCAACCCTGCAGCATAAATTGGCCCTCTTCTGCCACATAATTCCAGGGGCTCTGGTGATATATCTGCATACGCTAAATGAGACTGAAAGTGCCATGATATAAACCAACATGAAAGAAAAAGCCATTCAAGCGCTAGAACAATCCTATACACAGACGGGAGACACCAAACTCTTAGGGGATATCCAGTCACTATTGACAGAACATGCTAAATTTGCAACGGACGAGCTAAACTACGTCACTAAACGAGCCACAGCGAGAAGGTATGGAGAGGGCGGTAGACCTGGCAGGGAGCTGGCCGCAAAGATATGCGCAGGCAAAACATCGCATACTGTCACATCCATAACCTCTAGCACCGGGGAGATGGTCACGGACACCAAGGGTATACTGCGAGCATTCATGGACACATATGGCACACTATACGAGGCACACCCCTCGCCGTCACAACCTGACTTACTGAAATACATGGAAGATATTGAAATGGCGTGGTTAGCAGATGGACATAGGAAATACCTAGAACGCCCCATAACTATAGAGGAAGTCACGGACACCATTAGGCGCCTACCCAACAACAAAGCACCGGGTCCGGATGGCTTTGTAGCGGAATTCTATAAGGCATACGTGGACCTCCTTGCGCCGCACTTAGTACGGATGTACGGGATGGCACATGAGGCCCAGAAACTGCCAGCTTCACTAAGGGAAGCCCTGCTCATCACGCTACTAAAACCGGGCAAAGACGCTAATAAATGCGATTCCTACCGTCCTTTATCTTTGCTAAATGTGGATACCAAAATCATAGCTAGTCTGCTGGCAGACAGGCTGAAGCCACTCATGCCACTGTTAATTAGACCCGACCAGTCAGGATTCATTCCAGACAGGGCCACCACACACAACACCCGGACACTGTTCGCATTGGCGCATTATCTGGCTCCGGAAACGAAGGCTGTGGCAGTGCTCCTAGATGCTGCTAAAGCATTCAACACAATAGGCTGGCCCTTCATACACGCGGTGCTGGTGCGCATGGGGTTCCCCTGGATATTTCGAGGGTGGATAGCGATGCTCTACACAGACTTGAAGGCACGCATCAGAGTGAACCGATACATATCAGAACCCATACAAATCTGCAGAGGTACTAGACAGGGGTGCCCACTCTCACCGATGCTTTTCGCTTTAGTGCTAGAACCTCTAGCCTGCAAAATCCGACAACATTATCACCACTCAGCGATTCAGATGCCCTCCCGACCCATACACATCTCATTGTACGCAGATGACATGGTGTTGTATGTTAAACACCCGGAACAACACCTAAATCCCCTACTGAGGGAATATATAAAATTTGGTCGCCAAGCAGGCTTACAGATAAACTGGGATAAGTCTCTGGTGTTGGCACTAACTGACAGCACGCAACCCACCAAACTGGACTATCCATTGGAGTGGCAAGAAGAACCCACTAAATATTTGGGTATATGGTTCCCAGAGGTGGTCATTAGGACGAACTACGGGAGGGCGATTGCAACCCTGGAGGATAAAATAAAGAAATCGAACAGACTGCCACTTTCGTTGGCGGACAGGGCAGCGATAATAAAAATGGTGCTCTTGCCAAAATTTCTATATTTATTTAACAACATCCCAATAAAACCCCCCGCCGCTGTCTTCCGCAATATCAAAACGCTAGTGCTTAATTTACTATGGGCGGGCAAGCAGGCACGGATGGACCTGCGTACCATGACATTGCCATATGCCAGGGGGGGGTTCAAGGTACCAGACTTCTACCTCTATTACTTGTGCGCGCAGGCGCAATAAGCACACTTTTGGTATCATGAAGTGCCCTTCCTGACTCATGTGGCGGTGGAGGCGGGTGACACTGACCCGATTCCATTGGCCAATATACTCACACACAAACGTACCAGACTACACGATCGGGATATTAACACAGTCAACGCGACAGCTGAGGCTTGGCGGCTAATAGGCAAGGAAGCAAGTTGCCTGCCACTGTACGCACCCGCACTCCCACTAGCACATCACCCAGCCCTCTCGGTGACACAGGAAAGGGTTGGCATGGATCTGCTCCGGCAGGCCGGAATAGACACATTGGGGGACCTATACAAAGATGGAGAATTCCAGACGCTAGATAAATTACATTACATCATAAATCCATCTCCGCTGTTTAATTTTAACTTCTACAGGCTACAGAGAGCAATACGAGAACACTACCCAACATATCCAGAGGAGCCACCAACTCTGGTACCCCTACAGCTGCTCTTGACTACACCCAAAGCATCACACATGGTGTCCAAGCTGTATGCGAGTACACAAGGGGCGGTGGGAAACAACACACACAAGGCCAGGGACAGATGGAGTGCTGGGCTAGCAGAACCCCTGACAGAAGTAGAATGGGACTTCGCATGCATGCTTACGGGTATGCTGACACCCAACGGGAATTTGAAAATTATACATTACAAGTACTTACATCAGGTCTACCACACCCCCCAGAGGCTACACAAGCATGGCTTGCGGGAAGATTCCAACTGCTGCCGGTGTAAACAAGCAGATGCTGACTTCATGCATCTAGCATGGCACTGCAGAAAGGTGGCGGGATATTGGGAACAAGTCATGCAGGTGTTGAACGAAATTTTGGGGGTTAGCATGCCGTGCGAAGCAAAAATCTGTTTATTGGGTATAACTCCACACTTGAGAGCCTTGAAGCGTAAATTCTGTGCTGTTGCCCTCCTGTTAGCTAAAAGGAGGGTGTCCATCCATTGGAATAGTAAAAGGGCACCAGAGGTGAAACGCTGGATTGAAGACATGGTATATTGCCGAGACACGCTCAACACATACGAGGAGGAACTACCAATTGGCTCTAGGCCCAAAGACTACTGGGGGTACCTACGTGACTATTTACTTGAGCGTGGTAAGTCAGATTCAGAATCGGAAGAGATGTAATTGGACTTCTGATGGGGACAACACAGGACGAACAAATGTAAAGTGCTGGCACCTAGGAGGGAGGATGCTGTGATGCAGAGGGGAGGATGCAGGGAGAGAACTACAAGTTGGGGAATGTACAGTTAAGTTACATTTAAGTTAAAAGGAACAAAAAACTGTAAAAAAGTAAGATTATTGATGTATCAGACAGCGGACGTGGCACTGACGTGCGACTGGACTCTAGCTGACAAAGCGCCGCCGGTCCTCTGGATGTCGGCTGATGGGCTGTGTACATCTTACAATGTTGCTAATAACAATAGTTGCTGGACGCCGGCCCATTGAGGTTGTAGGCGAGCACGCTATTGGTGATTATCGATTTGTCTTGTATGTAATGAACAAAAGTGCAATAACATTCTTACACCAAAAAAAAAAAATAATAAATAAATAAACCAACATGAAAAACATCAAAATGTTCTCTCAATGTAAAGGGTTAACCACTCAAGAAAATAGAACAAGCATTTGCAATGCAATAGGTCTTGCATTTACGCAAGTTTGAGCTATTGGCATGGTAAATAGCAATGCCTTTTATTTATGTTTTGGTTTTTAAAACATAAATAAAAGACTGCCGTTTCTAATGCCAATAGCTTCAACTCGTATAAATGAGAGACCTATTGCATGGCAAATGCTTGTTTCATCCCATCTACTTGGCGCTGCCCTGCATGGGAATTCCTACCTGGAGAATGACAATGCTGTCCAGAACTGCCCATTCCTTCCTGACTTCAGTGACTTTGCATGGCCTACACTTTTACCCTTACTTTATCAGTACCACAGAATCAGTACTTCAAGGTTATTTTTAGCCCAAATAATCTTCTGGGGGACAGTTCCATGGACTCACAACGCAGCCAGTAAATCAAGGCCATTACACTACATGTCTTTGCTCACAGGCAGGACCACTGGAATAACGCAATATTGTGGCCGCCACGTTCTCAGAGTATTTACATATTTTCCACACTAGCCGCATGATTCAGATCTTCTGTATCAGTTGCAAACATTGATTCTAACTCATTTGGATCAAAAGAGGCTTCTAAAAGCATCAGCTGTGGTTCCATGAGGGGACAGATGCTTTGCAAAGAGTAACTGTCACCATTTTGTTGCTGATGGCTGTATTCGGGTGTTAGAGTGATGCCAATGAGGATAAACGTTTGCCCAGACAGTACTACTGTGTTGTAAAATGAAAAAATAGCAAAATATTGCAACAGAATGTGCCATATTACGCTGCATCCTTGCACCTCTTTTGTGTCTGATTACGTTTGTACCTCTCCAGTCCCTGCAGCACCTGTTCTGACCTGGGTCTCAGGCTCTACAAAAGCTTTGCTGACCTGGTTCTCTGGCTTTACAGCAGCTTTGCTGACCTGGGTCTCAGGCTCTACAACAGCTCTGATGACCTGGTTCTGTAGCTCTACAGCAGCTCTGCTGACCTGGTCTCAGACACTAGAGCAGCTCTGTTGACCTGGTTCTCTGGCTGTAGAGCAGCTATGCTGACCTTGTGCTCTGGCTCTACAATGGCTCTGCTGACCCAGTTCTCTGGCTCTAGAGCGACTCTGCTGACCTGGTTCTCTGGTTGTACAGCAGCGCTGCTGGCCTGGTTCCCTGGCTCTACAACAGCTCTTCTGACCTGGTTCTCTAGCTCTACAGCAGCTCTGCTGACCTGGTTCTCTAGCTCTAGAGCGGTCTGCTGACCTGGTTCTCTGGCTCTAGAGCAGCTCTGCTGGCCTAGTTCTAGAGCTCTACAGCAGCTCTGCTGACCTGGTTCTCTGGCTCTACAACGGTTCTGCTGCCCTGGTTCTCTGGCACTGGAGCAGCTCTGCTGACCTGGTTCTTTGGCTCTACAACGGTTCTGCTGACCTGGTTCTACAGCTGCTCTGCTGGCATGGTTCTCTGGCTGTAGAACGGCTCTGCTGACCCAGTTCTCTGGCTCTACAGCAGCTCTGCTGACATGGTTCTCTGGCATTAGAGCGACTCTGCTGACCTGGTTCTTTGGCTCTACAACAGCTCTGCTGACCTGGTTCTCTGGCTCTACAGCTGCGTTCTAAAACCCGAATACAAATACCAGACAAGCTGTCGCCATTGTGAAAAAAAATATAGTGCTTACTGACTAATGAAGGAGACATTGTAACGCTGCATGTAAAAGATCCAGTCCTGATGGGCGGTCCCAAAAGGAGACAGGGTGGTAACAAAGATGGACTAAGAAGCCTCATTATCAATCAAAAGCAGCATTTACCATGGACGATGACGCCCGCCGATGAAAAATATGGGCGGGGCTTCCACACCACTTCTTAAACATACCCTAATACAGCATGCTTTGCAAAGCGAGCAACGCATGCGCTGCAACGCTAGCCTCGACCTAATGATTTTTTTTCTTTAAACATAGTGCTCTTTTCTTGTTGCAGGAGCCCCATAAACTGAAGATGCTCAAAGACAGGAAGAAAAATGGATTGATGGGCTGGTGTTACGAAGCGAGGGCCCTGGCTATCCAATGACAATACTCTAAGGGGTATATTCACAAGAACGTGTGCTAAACATCACCAAAAAATGCTAACGCACCTCTACACATCGCAGCCGATCCTGGGAAATTAACCCCATGTCAACGTGGCATTCACAACAAGGCAGTACCATGCAACAGTCTACAGAAGCCATGGCCAATATCCGCGATACAACCACCTCGACGGAGATAAAAACACAAACCACAACACAAAAATATATGCAATTAGCCCATTCGCGATGAGGAAAGCAGGGATAAGCACTGCCAGGCCCGCAACACACACAGCAGGTGGGAATAAGCACAAAAGCCTGAAAAAGAAGTACAAACCAAACAGAAAACAACAGCCAAGCACAATGGAGGCAACCCGAGCCGGTATACACAACCCCACAAGACCCATTGGCAACAAAACATTGTACATGGCAGGCCATCTTGGACAAGGTGATTGCAGCCTGAGAGTGGAGGAGGATAATGGAAGAAAACCAGAAAATCCGGAATGATGCGAAACGCATAAACAAGCAGAAACACGCCAACAACAAAAAGGCAGCAATGCACACCGGAGGTGGAAGTCCAGCGCCACAGCAGGAGCTGGATGACATGGTGTCCACCACATCAGTCTGGAGATGGTAGCAGGACTCGGGGACCGTGAACTGCCCAAAACAACAGAAACAACAGCAACAGGGAGGGGCTGGTGGGACGGGGGCGATGAGCACAATGGCACACATGCCCAATTAAGCACAGCAGAACTGCAGACAAACCATGCCCAAGAGTAACAACACCAACCAAGAGCACAAGTCACACAACCCGGCAATATCACACCACTGAACAGGCACAGAAGTGAAAACCACACTGCCTGAAAGGGAGAAGGGTGATCCAAATCAGAGCTGAAGGGACATCTCACACACAATGGAGTGCACATGCATAGGAAGCAGACCACCCCAACATAGAACACAAGGTGGCACAAACACCATCATGTGCACAACCGAACACAGGACACAAGTGCACCCGCCTGTGGCCGGTAAACGGACATAAGCATCTGGCAAAGTATGAAACAGGGGCATAATAATGCACAAGTACAAACCCACAGTCTTGATGGGGCACCAATGCACGTACGGCAGGGAGCCAGAGTCAATGACACACACGTTGGCGTACAAATCAAGACACAACACAGTTGGAGACAAGTGCGTGTCAGTACGGCCAAGAGAAGTGCCACGATATGCAGAACAATGCAGCAGCAGCATGCCTGAATGAGGAACGTAGGAAAACGCCCATGTCCACCTCGGAAAGTCCATCAGCAACACAAGTCAGTGCCAACCTGCGTTGGTTGTCTGCGCCTGAATCATGAGTCCACACCAATGCAGCCATGTCCACTGTCATCTTGGGACATGTGACCAGATTTCCAACATGCAACCAGGCCTTGGGACAAGTGCAGTGGGTCATATCCAGTTGTGGCTGCAGGTACCTTGTCACTCGTCCATGAATGCAAGTGCAGCATCTCCAATAAGCGATCGTTTTCCACCACATCTGACATGTCGTCGACGTAATCCAGCAGCTGACCCGGACAGATGTGCTGACTCCAACCACTGGACCCAATGTGCACAAAAGCCCAATCGGGTAGTGGCTCAAGGTGCTCACTGCACACGATGACTCGTGCAATCTCCCAGGCCCAAGTTTCCAGCCTGCATGCCAAATATCCATGCATGCCATAAATGGCGATCACGGTGGCACTCCTGGTCGTGGGCCCAACAGGGGCGCACACACACGTCGAAATCCAGGTAGGCTACCGTTACGTTGGAGAGGTAGACAAACATGGACCACTTGAATGTGCATGCAAATCAACACAGGTGATGTCTGCAAGGCGGAGCTCAGCTGGTAACTGTTCCGCAGCACTGCCAACAGTACATGCAGCAGACGTGCACGGTACAGGTCTACGAGACTGGAGTCAAGCATGTGTCTGGGATGGTCTGCCATTGCGTCAGTGGCTCTGCTTGAAGCTCCACTGGCTTGCCCTGCGCCAGTCCTGTGGATGAAATGGAACCACTCGGTGCAATGAGCAGGGTCTGTGTGCAACGGGTGCAGGCCTGGGTTGGGTGGGAGCACTTGTGAATGCCATTTCACGCACTCTAACTACGACCAAGGACTTCTGCGTTTGGGATGTGTACACGTTGGTCTCACGTCGGGCAGTGAGTAGTGTGGGAGTCGCAAGCAAATGCTATTGTATCTGCCAGGGGGTGCTGGCCACATGCAAGCTCCTGCTCAGAGCTGCAGATGTGCAGACAAAGGACCTTTCATCCGTACAGTAACTTCACCATCTGCATGCATACAGGAGACGAGCAGAGACCTGTTGTGGGTGTGGTGGGATGTCGGCGACCCTGATAATCATGGATGATATGCCCAGCACGTGGCACATGACCGGCCTTACTGTGTGTTACGTTGCTACACAGCTGCTCCTCCATCCCACGAGCCCCCACACTTGTATGAGCTGCGCGGTTGCATCATGTGCACTCCTATGGAGAACCATTATAATGCCTGTCTGTGCATGTCACACCGTAACGCAGGCATTTGAAGGTGTGCGGCACCGTGAGTGTAGGCCAATGGTCAGGTCAGGGCAGACACAGGTGTACAGCCCATGGCTGGCTGTGATCACGCTGCGAATGAGGCCAGGCAACTGACTCATGCATCTGCAGGACTGATGCACATAACACTTGGCATGCATGTGCCAAGACCCCGAGCGGCCTTGTGCTCCTACATGTCCCTGTACATACGGACCCGCCCTCCTTTTGCATGCTACATTGCAACATCGACTACTGTGGCCCTGGTGGCACCCCAACACAGAGACACACTTATTGCACTTCCTGCCCAAGGCCAGGTCCGAGCCACACCCTGCTCCCCCTGCCGAATCAGCACACCTCTGTGCTGACCTGACATACACCGGACCAGCACACGCTGCTTATGCATGCAGGGGGGTGCGCGCGAAGCTACATGTCCAGGGTCACTGCCAACGCTGAGGTGACAATGAAATGTCTGCTGAAGACAGCACACTGTGATGTTGCAGGGCCGGTGCCCATCATTCTGACACAATGACCACATGGACACACTTGCTCAGATGGTGTGAATGGCTACGTGCATGTACGCATGGCCACATTTATTAGCAGCAAAACACACAAGATGATGGACGGAATGTTGCACAATGGCAGAACATTCACCCCCAGTCACAGATCTGGGTTTAATCCATTGTTATTTTGCTCACCAAGCCACCTCAGTTCAGACATGGCCATATGCAAATCAGTCTTGACCCTGTGCCTCATGGGAACAGTCCAGACCGAACTGCCAATCCATGTCTTCCCTGGACTGGAATCAAGCATCCTAGGACTGGTTTTTGGCTATCAGCCGCCTACAGCCAGTATAGCTTGACTCCAGTGGCTTAGTGAGCATGGAACCCACGTCTGGGCATACCCTTCTCAGATAGGGCGAACAGCAAAGCACTCAAGATGATGGACGGAATGTTGCACAATGGCAAAACATTCACCCCCAGTCATAGATCTGGGTTTAATCCATCGTTATCTTGCTCAACAAGCCACCTCAGTTCAGACATGGCCATATGCAAATCAGTCTTGACCCTGTGCCTCATGGGAACAGTCCAGACCGAACTGCCAAGCCATGTCTTCCCTGGACCGGAATTAAGCATCCTGAGACCGGTTTCTGGCTATCAGCCATCTTCAGCCAGGATAGCTTGACTGCAGTGGCCTAGTGAGCACGGGACCCACATCTGGGCATACCCTTCCCACATAGGGTGAACAGCAAAACACACAAGATGATGGACGGAATGTTGCACAATGGCAAAGCATTCACCCCCAGTCACAGATCTGGGTTTAATCCATCGTTATTTTGCTCTCCAAACCACCCCAGTTCTGACATGGCCATATGCAAATCAGTCTTGACCCTACGCCTCATGGGAACAGTCCAGACCGAACTGCCAAGCCATGTCTTCCCTGGAACGAAATCAAGCATCCTAGGACCGGTTTCTGGCTATCAGCCGTCTTCAGCCAGGATAGCTTGACTCCAGTGGCTTAGTGAGCACGGGACCCACGTCTGGGCATACCCTTCCTACATTGGGTGAACAGCAAAACACACGAGATGATGGACCGAATGTTGCACAATGGTAAAACATTCACCCCCAGTCACAGATCTGGGTTTAATCCATTGTTATTTTGCTCACCAAGCCACCTCAGTTCAGACATGGCCATATGCAAATCAGTCTTGACCCTGTGCCTCATGGGAACAGTCCAGACCGAACTGCCAAGCCATGTCTTCTCTGGACCGGAATCAAGCATCCTAGGACCGGTTTCTGGCTATCAGCCGCCTTCAGCCAGTATAGCTTGACTCCAGTGGCTTAGTGAGCACGGAACCCACGTCTGGGCATACCCTTCCCACATAGGGCAAACAGCAAAACACACAAGATGATGGACAGAATGTTTCACAATGGCAAAACATTCACCCCCAGTCACAGATCTGGGTTTAGTCCATTGTTATTTTGCTCACCAAACAACTCCAGTTCAGACATGGCCATATGCAAATCAGTCTTGATCCTGTGCCTCATGGGAACAGTCCAGACCGAACTGCCAAGCCATGTCTTCCCTGGACCGGAATCAAGCATCCTAGGACCGGTTTCTGGCTATCAGCCGTCTTCAGCCAGATAGCTTGACTCCAGTGGCTTAGTGAGCAAGGGACCCCCGTCTGGGCATACCCTTCCCACATAGGGTGAACAGCAAAACACACAAGATGATGGACGGAATGTTGCACGATGGCAAAACATTCACCCCCAGTGACAGATCTGGGTTTAATCCATTGTTATTTTGCTCACCAAGCCACCTCAGTTCAGACATGGCCATATGCAAATCAGTCTTGACCCTGTGCCTCATGGGAACAGTCCAGACCGAACTGCCAAGACATATCGAGTGACACCTGTGTTGTATATGTGTGTGGGGTGTGTGCACACCAGCCGGCAAGGGTTGCCTGGTGCAGTCAGAAATCGACAACAGTGTACAACGTAAAAGACACAACCATTCAACCATAAAGGCCCCATGACTTGTGCTGCACAGAGATGGTGGCCCTGGATGCACAGCTTCCTGCACGGGCCTACCGCCACGGGCCGCTAACTTGCGAGGCACTGGGGTAGGGTCACGAGTACAGAGCAGGTTTCCGTAGATGACAAAGGGCTTGTCGTGGAGTGTCTCGGTAGACAGTGGCAGGTGTACCCCCAGGCATGATCAGAGGAGAGGACCACGCTGAAACAGTCACTATGGTGGAGATGAATGGAACAGACACATGTCAGACACCAAGTCCGGCCCAGCCAGATGAAGATGCAGAAAACCACCAGGCCATGGACTCAGTCAACACCAAGGTCCAACCAGATAGTGCCCATGACTCACTGCACACAGTTACTGGCACCAGTGCTGTTAGGGGATGCCCCCTGCAATGAGGCATGTCCAATGTTGTGGACTCCACATCTTACCCAAGACACAGTTCCACACGTGTGACCTACTGTACATCAGTGTAGGCCGGAGGCAGCGGTCAGCACGGGCCATTCACCGGATATCACCGCCTTAGGTTGGATGGCTCCACCGGCCTGCGTAGTTCAGGTTCAGTGGCACCACGGGACGCAGACTTGCGGTGAATAGAGTTGATGGCACCAGGTCAGTTGTTGATAGTGTTCGATCACCTCAGTGGCTCTGATCCGGCTTTCGTCCGGGCTGGACCACATCTTCCTCTTACTCCTCTCCGTGCGTTCACTGGTGTGGACTCTGCCATTCATGATTCACGAGTAAGTGCTGGATGTAGGATCTACTGGTCCGCAGGGAAGGCCTGAGCCCTCATCCACGTGTCGCCGGCTTGCGTTGAACAGGGTTAGTGGCACCACGTGTCGCTGGCTTGCGCTGAACAGGGTTAGTGGCACCATGTGTTGTAGACCTGAGATATGGAATTATGGCTCACTGATCGAAGAGAGTCTGGTAATGTGGCCGATGCCACGGACTTGGGGACAATGACATTTAGGACTCAGAACAAAGTTCCACATGTGGGACCTACTGGGCCGGTGGAGTATGTCAATGAGAAAGGAGTAATGAGGGCCAGCGTTGGGGGGGCCAGTGATGGTCTGCGGAGGCTGGAGAGGTCGCAGGACTGGTGCTTGGAGCTTGCACCGGCACATGGTGGGCCGTCTTTGACACACGCCGGTGTAGGCAGGTGAGCGGAGGTGCGCTGGGGCAGTCATGACAGGTCTGGGGACCAGTGGCCCGGGGTGCAGCAGGCGCACAGGGACGCACTCCCCACAGCGCTTGGCACAGGACTGGTGGCGGGCTGAGAGGTGCCGCCCTGGCAGACGCGTTGTCCTTTCCCAATGAGAACCACAACCAGTGCAACAGGCTTTTTGTTCACACCCCTTGCAGGCCTGGCGTACGCAAGTCCAACCTGAAGAAATAGAAACCTGCCAAGGGCTTCCCTGATACACCTGGTCCTTAAACCAACAAAGAAGAAATTGGCACAGAAGCTGTAATACGAAAGGAACATATTTACATGAGGGAAACTGCGTCATTCAGTACACTCAGGCCATGGTAGGAGCCAGTCTAAGGAGTACAGAGAACAGGGGCCTTATATATGAATTTATTACATAGTCAGCATAAAACCAAGAGGAGGTCTTACAAGAATACTATTTGACTAATATGGGTATACAAAATTTGCTTGCTCAACAAAGTGTGTGGAGAGACTAAACTGAATACATCAGTAAGAATAGCCTGACAGTTCTACACTAGGAGCAGGTGCATTCTACCAGCTAGGCCTTTCTGGGCATGTGCAAGGCTCTGGAAGAGGGAGAAAGCACATGGCGAGCACATGGCTAACTAAAATGGCTGCCAAGAACAAAATGGCTTTCAGCTCATGCTAACAGCGATTCCTGCAATCTTTAACAAACCCACTACGCATGCAGGGGGGACATAACGTGCAACATGTCCGCGTTCTGCCCCAGAGCCTGTGGGGACATGGTAGAGCCCACTGGCCACTACACTCCATGCTCCAGAAGCTGATCTCCACATGGCCATTTCTGTGGTTTGCACTCTGTGGTCTGTCTGGCACCTCCACGCCACACCTGGCATTGGGTAGGTTCACATTCCTTAGTCACTTGTCGCTCTTGCACATGCCTGCTCCATGCCTCTCCTCACATTCTGCTATTGTGTGTCTTTGGTGCCATTCCGTGGCTGGGTTGAGGGCATGGCAAGGCCGAATTCCCAATGTAGTTGTGTTGTTGTGACTGGTCGGTTGGCATGTTATGTGTCATGTGGGATGTAGTTGTGCTGTGTGCCCATTAGCAGTGTCATGAGTTTCATGACTGTGTGCTGGAGGTGTGTGGTGTGTTTATTTTGGGCTTACCAACGGGCCCTGCATTTCCATGTGTACCATCCTGGGAGCAATGGGTGATGATGGACTGTCGGGAGAGGTGAGTATCATGCACTCTGCCTTGGGAGTTGGCCACAACATTGTTGAAGAGTCCCGGGCGGTCCACTATTGCCTGCACATTCATGGTATTCATGTGCTTTCTGTTGTGGTAGTTGTGTGCAGTGTGTGCATGGGGCACGAGGGGTACATATGTGCAGTTGATTGTCCCCGACACGCGAGGGAATCCAGCTATGGCGTAGGGCCCTTGCTTGGTCTCCAGCTGCTCCTGTGCAGTGTGGGTGACTTGGGAGTGCTGGGGTACCATGCTGGTGTTGGCATCTAGTACAGGTGCGATGACCTTGGATGGGGCTGGCTGTAGGACTCCTCCGACTCTGGCAGTTGTGGGTTAGATGGTACCAGAGGCCGGCATGTGCTGCGCAGCCGGCAGCTTTATCTGCGGAGGCATGCTGGTTGTCTGCTGGATTGGGTCCATCAGCAGGTGGGGGATGTGGCTCAGGATGGGGGGATGGATGACCTTTTGGGCCTGTAGTGGGCAAAATCCTCCTCTGGCATTGGGTCTGGGCGGCAGGTGCGTTTCAGGTGGGTCCGCTGTCTTTGTGTATGCTGCCTCTGTGGTGTTCCCAGAGGGTGGGGGGGCAGGACGGGTCCTGGGGGATGGTGGTGGGCCTGGGGTGCTTGCAGTGGGTGTAGTGGCCCTCATGGGTATCCGCGTTGCATGATCATTGTCTCCATGGCATCTGTGGGTCTTCAGGTGTGGCTCTTGGCTGGGTTCTCTTTTATGGGGCAGGTAGTTGTCCTGCTTAACACCAGCAAAAGGCAGGTGTTATTCCCTGCTGCTACCACAGCTTATCGCCTGTTTTTGGTTTGCATCGTAGATCTGGCAGTTCGTTGTGAAAGAGGTGTTGTGGTTTTTGTGTGTTTTTGCACGGGACCGCCTACTCTGCATCTCAATAGGTTAGTTGGTGGTATCCACCGTAGAGATAAATCACAGGAATACAGGTGATGTCTGCGGTTTGCACCAGCTTGTGAATGGGGTGTTAAATCTGTCTCCACTTTTGATGCGATAAGGTGGAGATAAATCGGAGGTAAGTCCTTGTGAATTTCCCCCTAATGGTACTGAGCATTGGATCTGCGCACACATTATAGGGTGCTCAAGAGATTGCTTGTTATGATCTGCACACTCCGGATATAGATAATCCAATGTTCTCTGCAAATATACTGTCCCTTTTACTCTCCATTCCACAGAATGGACTGATATGCTTCACCTGCTTTTTTGCCATCAAAGGCATAAAGGGAGGAGAAAATATCAATAAGTAGTACTCTGGGTGATCGATGTTGCATCTAAAACCATGAAGAGAAGTTGGATTTCTTTCAAACCTGCATGGCTGCGAGACCCTTATAGATTACTTACTAGGAATATAAATCTGTCGCATTCAAAATTGACAGATTATAAATACAACTAGTATGTTTAGAACAGTGCTCAAAACATATGCCAGTTCAGATGGACCAATAGACCTACAACATAAAAGGTGCCAATTTAGTGACAAAACAATTCAAAATACAGTGCATTCTATAAAACACAGAAATTGTTAATAACTACTTCTATCAAAATTAAACTCTTGAAGTCACCCTTGTGTGCGGAGTTCAAATGCACTCTCTGGTGTGCGCTCTTAAATGGCTTAACTAATTGAGCAAAACTTGAAAACGAAACATAAGTTAGGTAGAAAGGGGAAGGCGCTAGAGGGCGCACGGCAAGATGGCCGCACCTTAGTGTAGCTCTGCCCAGCTGAGCCACAATCCGACAATAATCCACCCTAAAATGTCACATCGGCACCCCTTACTGGGCTGGGCTGTGCTGTGTGGCCCCCCTGCCGGTGCTGGGGGTGATGAGGAGAACTTTTGACCACCACAGAGTTTGAAATCTTGCCTGTTAGCTGCACTGGCGAGCACTTGCAAAATGGCACTCGCTTTATGGTCCTGAAGAGGAGCACACTTGCTTGAGCCCCTATTGTGAGAGCTGAGTGCAGGCATACAGCTCAGCGGCTGACTATCGCCGCAGTGTCCTGACTCACTTGACTGCCTCCGGAGCAGATGTGAAAGTGACAAAGGAGTGTGTGTGCACCGGTGTCAGCTGTAAGGCCGTAGAGTGCGGAGCTGTCAGCGGAGTGGGGCAGCTGCCTGACTTAGCTCCCTGCGACCTAGGCTATTCTGGAGGGGACTAGCTGCCGATCGATTTGCTCACGGTGCTGGCGGTGGTAAGTGGGGTGCGACACTGTGTGGGCCGTAGGCTACTGCGGCGGCGGCTGGGGGCCCAAGGCTGGTGTTGCGCTCTGCGAGCTGCGGTGGGTGCCGGTGGGATCACGCATCAAGCGAGGCTGCTGGCTCTGGGTGCTGCGTGGGCCTGGGCTGCCACGTTACCTGAGGCTGACAGTTGAAGAGTAGAGACACGCTAGGGCCTATATCTATGCTGCAGTGCTTGGTCCCTTCTTCGCACACTAAATTTAGGATCAGCCGCTATTGATCACCGCCTTGGCTGGCCAATGCTTTATTGTACCTTCATCTGGCTGTAAATTACTATCGAGGGGGAGAGGAGAATATTACACTAGGCCTTTATCGGCTGCTTGGCGGAGTGCTTTTAGCGAAGTTGACAGTGAATATTTGCACTGATTGCATGTTGGGCCTAGCGTTTATGGCTGTTACATTTTGTGGCAGGTTGTTTGGGGCCTCACCTGCTGCGTACCGTTTTCAGCGTGCTGGGTGGATCTTGGGGTTTGGTCATTGCATTGTGGTGGGTCGCTGAGTGTTACTGATTCGTGCTGAACCTTCCCCTTCTGGCGCTTGCTGGTGAGCCCCCACAGACTCAGTGTGCTGGGAAGCTCTTTGCTGGGATCCCTTGTCTCAACAGCTTGCAATTGAATTCGGGATTATAGAGTGTGCACTTCTTCGTCTTTGTACTTTTACACAACTTGAATAGGTGGTGCACCTAATTGTGATTGCAATTGGGAGAACTGTTAAACCCAGCTTCACCTAACGTTTGAGGCACTAAAACCTGCTAAAACATCACAGAAGGCGGACTCGGACTCAGAGGCGGATGCCCCAAGTGACACCCTTCCCTCACTCGAAACCACGATGTTGCAATGTAGCGCAGCCTTCAATCCATTGAGGGCACAATGGCAGCGGTGAACTACCATCTGGATCACATGTCTGCACAGCTGGAGAAGCAGAATACCTGCATGGGGGAAGTTGAACAACGAGTCTCTGCGACGGAAGATGGTTTGAGTGAAGTTTCTGGAAAGGCGCTCAATATGGTGAATGTACTGTCCCTCATTCAGGCCAAGAATGAGAATTTGGAAGAGCGGTCCAGGCGCAATAACATCAGGCTCACGGGCTGCTGGAGTCCTCAAATGTGGGAAAGATGGAGACCTTCATGGAGAACCTCATCAAGGACATCTTTGGCACTGAACAACTGTCCAATATGTTTATCATCGAGCGGGCCCACCGCTCTCTGGCAACGAGACCTGTCCCGGGTGCCACTCCTCGCCCAATAATAGCAAGACTATTAAACTATAGGGACCGTGACACTATTTTGCGGATGGCCAGAGACAATGGGAATATTAAGCACCAGGGTAACACATTAGCCTTCTTTCCGGACTTTACTGTGGCTGTGCAGTCAGCCAGAAGGAAATTCGGTGCAGTGAAAACATTTTGGCAGTCTGAGGGGGTCCCTGTATGCAATGTTATATCCCGCTCATTTCTGCATAGGACCCGACGACAACTCTGACATTTTCTCCAATCCCAAAGCTGCCCTCAAGCATGCTAAACAGGATCAATAGGAGGGTGGGTCAGTTATTCGCTGTATTGTAACATCACTCTTTAATTCATGATTGTACAATGCACACAATATTGTTAGTCATATATGTGTTTTCTTACAGGATGGACCAACTGTGCTCCCTAATGATAGTGGGCTCAGGTTAAGATGTGCGCTGGGGTAGTTGGGGACAGAAATGTTGACACAGTTAATAGACCTGCTCAGCCACCTCCTACTTGTCGGGAGGCTAGTAGCACTCTGACGCTTCCCAAATGGGTGTACCCCACATGCAAATTTCTCCTTTTCGGTTTTGCTGGGGAGGGGTTCTATCTCAATGGGATGGCTTTGGAAAGTTGGGGAAACTCAAAGTGGGTGGGGGGAGGGCGACTGGTGGGGGGCATGCCGGCATTACTTTTCTATTGTGAATCTGATGTTGAGTCACGCCATGTGATTTTGGACACACCGATTCACAGAACTAACTTAAGACAAAATCTTAAACTTACTACCATTTTGGTATTCACAGAAGGCACTTACTCATTTTGGTATTCACAGAAGGCACTTACTCATTTTGGTATTCACAGAAGGCACTTACTCTCACTGAGGAGTAAGCGCCTTCCATGAATACCAAAATGAGTAACTTACTCATTTTGAGTAACTTAGTAATTTTGGTATTCACAGAAGGCACTTACTCATTGATGAGTAAGTGCCTTCTGTGAATACCAAAATGAGTAAGTGCCTTCTGTGAATACCAAAATGGTAGTAAGATTAGGATTTTGTCTTAAGTTAGTTCTGTGAATCGTGCCCCACGTGTGCTTTATTGTGTTTGTGTCAGGCTCTGCTTTCTGGCCTCTTCGGGGCTGTGTTGATAGGCCTATAACCTCCCCTATGAACCACCTCAGAGTCCGAAATGTAATCACAGACTACTAAGTAAGTCCAACCGGGGAGGGAAAGGAAGGGGACAGCGGGGAGGGAGATCTGCAACGACAAATAACAGGTGTTTAGAAACACCCCTCCCTTAACTCTCAATGGAAACCCTCCCCTTCAGTGTCCCTTACAGTAACAACCTCAAAGGCCCCTTCTTCATACCTGAAAAGGAAAATACTAATGGTCGATTCACAGGAGACAAGAAGTGAGGGGGCACCAGAGAGTCTACCCAACTGTAAGAAATTAGCAGAAAAGAAACTCAATGACAGCCTTGCACATTAAGGGAATCGGGTTATGATCTACGATGTTTCTCACACATACCACAACTCAAACATAAACACTCTTCAATGGGGTAGTTGCAATCTCTCTACAGCGGTACCCATCATGTGTCTCCTGTTCAGGATATAAAATATAAACAACGTTGTGCAGTCACATCCAAAAGTAATTATCTCAGAAACAGTTAATACAACACTGTTTTGAATAAGCAGCTGTGCGTTATCGTATGGGTGTTCAGAGCACACCTGTATCCAGAGCACAGTTCACCTCTGCTCAAGAGATACCCCTGCGGGAGTAACCAAAGTCATGCAAATGCGGCCAGTCCCCCCGCTAATCACCAAAGTTAAATGCACCCTGGTAATCGGGGTAGCGGTAGCAGGTATGTGTCACTAAGTTTGCCGCCAAAATAAGTAGACAAGGTCCTCTCAGCCGAGAGGAAAGACTCAGTATACCACCCAGAAATCCGTGGCCTGAACTTCACAAGCAACACAGCGATATCCCACGAAAACCGGAACTCCGTGAATGAAACAAGGTCAAAATACTCTTACCGCATTTCATGAGTACAAACCGACTGCTGGAATACGGGAACAAATAATCGGCACAGCCGACTCCGGGGAATTCGCCTTTATTTCCTGGTTGCGTGCACAACGCGCGTCATCAGGGTGACGTGCCGCATTGCCTCATGGGTTTTGTAGTTTAGAGAGTGCACGTCAGCCGGATCACCGCACAATCCCGTGCAAAACCTGACGGTGTGAGAATTGCGTCTTCTTACTCTACTTATTCTAGGGGTGTGATGATCCTTGTTAAGAAGGGGGTTCCCTTTACTATAGTTTGGAATGAAAAAGATGAGCATGGGTGAGTGGCAATGGTCCATGGTCAACTAGGTGGTATGAGTGTATTATTGGTCAATGTATATGGCCCGAATACTGACGATCCGTCTTTTTTTGCGGATGTATGGCGCCGTATCTCTGGATTTCCTGTGGTCGAGATACTCTGGGCAGGCGACTTCAATGTCTGTCTAAATGTGGCCCTAGACAGCGTTGGTAGTGGAGCAGTGAGGCTTAAGCAGGCAGCTGAGACGCTCCAGGGGATATTGGATGCGGCGAATTGCATGATGTCTGGCGACTTCAACACCCGTGAGGGGCAGGAAAGCACATTTGTATCCTCTGTTCATGAGACATGGTCCCACATAGATTTCTGGCTTGTTTCCGAGATTGTTTGCCCTTGGGCGGGGAAGGTCAGGCACATGGCTCGAACACTCTCGGATCACTCGCCGGTGGTTCTTGAGCTACAGGTACCCACATGTGAGCGGCAACTCTTTGCATGGAAACTGCAGCAGACCGCGCTAACTGACCCAGTTTTTAAACAAACTATTGGGCAGGCAATTCGTAACTTTTTTAATGAGAATGAGGGCTCAGTTGAGGATGCCAGAGTGCTTTGGGAGGCATTCAAGGTGACCATCAGGGGCGCTTGCATAGGCGCGCACTCGGGAATGTTGCGGGACCTCAGACGCAGATTACACAAATTGGCGGCTGACAACCCCACACTTGAGCGCGACTACGAGAAAAATCCCTCTCCAGCGATGTTAGCTGCAATAAGGGACCTTGTCACAGAGCATAATGACACAGCTGACACCAATCCAGACACAGTACGGCTCGCTACTATGGGGTGGGGGGTCGTCCAAGTCGCTCTTTGGCGCAAAAGCTGGCAGCGCCGCATAGCCAGGAGTGCATTATGGAACTACTGGATGACGAAGGGGTCTCGCACTACACAACTCCCGAGATTAGTGACATAGTCCTCCAATTTTACACTAAACTCTACGCAGCTAGGGGTATAGTACCGACAGTGGAGATAAACTCCTATCTTGAAGATGTTGCATTGGGGTGGCTTTCCCAGGCACAACGCGAATATATTACACAGCCATTTGCTATTGAGGATGTTAAATTAGCCATAATGTCACTTCCTACATGTAAGACTGCCGGGTTGGACGGGCTCCCTTGCGAGTTTTATAAGACCTATGTGGACGACCTTGCCCTTAGGCTTCTCGAAGTATATGCTGAGGCATATGAGATGGGGAAACTTCCGACTACCCTCAAAGAAGCCCTGTTGGTGACCCTATTAAAACCAGACAAGACTGCCAATCGGTGCGATTCCTATAGGCCTCTATCAATTATCAATATAGATGCCAAGATCCTGGCAAAGATGATAGCCAACAGGCTTCAACCGCTGGTTCCCCTCCTGGTCATCCTGGACCAGTCAGGTTTTGTGTCAGCCAGATCTACAGCACATAACCTACGCACTGTGTTTTCCACACTGCATTACTTTGATCCGGATTTCCAGGTGGTGTCTGTGCTGCTTGATGCAGCAAAGGCTTTTGACTCCCTTCAATGGGGCTATGTGTTCAAGGTTTTAACCAGGATGGGCGTTCCCCAGGTTTCCTCTTCAGTGGATCAAGGTGCTGTACACGAAACCTGTGGCTCGAGTACGCGTTAATGGGTGGATGTCATTGGCTTTTCCCATGGTGAGAGGCACGCAGCAGGTGTGCCCCTTATCGCCGATGCTTTTCCCGTTGGCGCTAGAGCCCCTGGCTTGTAAACTTTGCTTTTGGCAGAGACAACTCGTGGTCTCACTGTATGCCGATGACATGCTATTGTATGTTTGTGATCCTGCCACTTTCTTACCAGACCTGCTCCGGAAGTATGTCAAATTTGAGCGGTACTCCGGCGGACATAAGGAAAACTGGCAGATCAAGGTCAGTCATTAGAAGCCGGTCCACACTCGCAGCGCGATCCTCCCCCCACACAGGATGTGATTCTAGATACCTTCATGCAGGAAGAATAGCCCATGGACAAACTAGACATTCTCCTGAAGGAAATTCGCAAATCCACGGTAGTGGTGGAGCAACTGCTGGGCAGTCTGGCAATGGATGTAAGCCTGCTCCGTGCAGATCATAAAAAGCTGGCAGAGCGGGTGCAGACCCATGCAACTAGCCTATCAGACATTACACCTTGGCGTAAAGCACAGACGTAGATGATCTCCCTGCTACAGTGACATGTGAAGGAAGTCCAAGAAAGAGTTAACAATGCTGAAAGGTGGTCCAGGAGGAGTAACCTCCGAATTGTTGACATGCCTGAAAAAAGTTAAGGTCGGGACCCCACACAATTTATTGAACACTGGCTGCGAACGCAGGTCGCACCAGAGGGACTGACCGCAATGTTTAGTGTGGAAAGGGCCCACAGGGTACCAACAGGGCCTAGGGCCACCGGACTGCCACCCAGGCCTATAGAGGCAAAGATCCTGAATTATAGAGACAGAGACACACTGCTCCGCAGGGCAAGGGAAAAAGTGCCACTGCTGTATGAGAACTTGAAAGTCTCCTTGTTCTCGGACTATACGATGCAAGTGCAACGGCAGAGGAAGGAGTTTTATGGTGTCAAGCAGCACCCACAAAATTTACGATATGCTTTAATTTTCCAGGCCAAATTGAAAGTTCTACACAATAACGCCAGTCACTTCTTCGAAGACATTGGGACTGCATGGATGTGGACCAAGGTGATCTTCCCAAATCTGGCGATACAGGATGAACACCGGCAGCCGAGTAGACCAAGCAAACGGCGCTACAGAGCATGTCTAGGCCGAAGGCGAGGGGCAACCAATGCTTGAACAACAACTGGAGAGCAAACGAGCGGCGTTGAAGGTGGCTGCACATGGAGAGCACCGGGAGGGAGTGGAAGGCGTGATTGGTCTTCGGATGGAGCACCAGCAATGGACTCGGAGGCCAGTGAACTGTTATTCCCGTCCATGATGCCGCAAACTGCCACGGAACCGGAGGACTTAACAAGCTGACAGGGTAGAACTTATGAAGGCTTGTAAGATACTGGTGGTGTTGGTGGGAGCTTCCTCCACCCAAAGTCCAGAGATTCTATGTGATGAAGCGAGATGAGGACGTGATCCGTGAGCTGGCACCAGTTGGTAACTGTATCAATAAGGATGCTCCCTTGTGTACAGCATGTATTGTTGGGGGGGGTGTCCCGGCCCTGGGAAGCAATCTCACTTCTTCCCCTCACTGTTGTGTTTCTTGTTTTCTTATATTAGTTTTCTTGTCTTATGCAGTCTGCACTGTTTTTACCAAGAGCAATCACTGTGGTGCAACAGTAGCAACGGATACATTTGGTGCAGTGCTTTGGTGCTTGCATGGGGCAAAATGGTCTGCAGCTGGCGTATCATCTTCCCCCCCTTACAAAAGCAGCAGATGAGTTTTAGCTGTTCAGGGCACGGGGCTTGGTGGTGCATGGCATACGAAATATAGATGGAGTCAAGGGCCTTATATAACTCCTTAAGTGCAATGTAAGAGGTATGGGCTCCCTGCAAAAATGTTATCGCATTCATGCCCAGCTCAGTAGACGGAAAGCGCAAATTGTTCTCCTACCAAAGACACATTTAAATGCCAGTGAAGCAAATAAATTACATAAAAAGTGGAGAGGCCAGTTATATAGTACAACTTACTCAGCTTTCGCACAAGGTGTGGCTGTATGGATACGGGCAGGGGTTCCTTATGGATTGTTGGAGCAGAGGGTGGATGACGAGGACAGATATGTACTACTAAGGGGCGAGATGGATAGGCAGATGCTAGTGATTGGGAGTGTTTATGCACCGAACTCCGAACAGGATGGGTTCCTCCAACGATTGAACACCTCATTGACGGACTGGGTACAATACCCTTGGATACTTGGGGGGACTATAATGCAGTGCTGGACATACGGATGAACAGATCACACCCACAACTCCGAGGCACCTTGGCAACACAACAGGCCAGGGCATTAGGGGTGTGGACAGATGTGTGGGACCCCAAGGACGTATGGCGTTTTAAAATGCAGCGACACTGGAATATTCCTTTTACTCCCATGTACATGCAGAACACACTGGGATAGATCATATCTTCTGCCCCCCCCCCCATTCTTCAAAAGGTGTTACAAATATCACATTTGGGTAAAACGCTCTAAGACCACTGTCCACTCGAGATGTCACTGGAGTGGGGTTATATCCCAACACCTGTGCCGACGAGGAGGTTCAACCCCACAGTGCTTGAGGACGGGGCATTTCTGGCACAAATGGCAGGTACTGTTACAGACTATTTCACCTAGAACGCGGGTTCCGCCTCCTCCCCACTAATAGAATGGGAAGTGTTGAAGGTGGTGGAGAGGGGGACCGCCATAGGAGCAGTGGTAGGAGCGAGACAGGAAATAGTACGCAAATTGAGAGAAGTTGAGGGACAACTGGGGCCCTGGAAACAGCAGCAGCAGAATCTCTTTATGGGGGAGATAGTCTGCAAAAGATGCGGATAGAGTATGCTGAGCTGCTGGAGAGACTGAGGGGAATTGATTATAATGCGTATGTCCAGAGAACCCACTTGGAGGCTGTTAAAGCAGGTACCTTACCGGCACGCATCATTAGGGACCAGCCCCAAGTGACCCCAATAGCACAAATCCGTTCCCCATCAGGAGATATGGCAGAAACCCAATTAACATTAAATGAGGCATTCCAAAAATATCATAGCTGTGTGTACAGTGCCCCTAGGTGCTCTCAGGGGCATACATTCGGGAGCTTATCCAGGGAGTGAGACTGCCGGAACTACCCGCCACAGACCAAAACGAACTAAGGTCACCCATCACAACGGAGGAAATTCTGATTGCAATCCGTGCCCTATCTCAAAATAAGACCCTGGGACTGGATGGCCTACCAGCAGAGTTTAAGGGGCTCTCCCCCAGATGACAATCCAGGCGGTGTCACTGCCCAAGCCTGGGAGAGACGTAGCTGACATCTCAGCATACCGACGCGTTTCTTGAGCCTCAAGATTCACATTCACATAAGCACTCATGTGTGTCTTTCATACAAATGGTAGGTAAATAGTTTTCTCAATTACGGTTTGTAAAAAATGTCAAATGCTTCTTGGTTTGTTGATTTCATTTAATTCTCATGAAATTGTTGTTTCTCATAACATTTCAATTATTCCAGTTTATCACGATAATACATCAACTTTTCATACTGCCCGATGCATTTCGAGCTATACAGCTCTTCCTCAGGGGACTTTTTGTTGAAAAAAATACGTCATTTCACTTATGGTGTACCAAGTATAATCAAAGAAAATCTCATTGTAATGGCATTATCACATTTATCACGTTCCCTTAATTCACAATACATGCGATATTTGGTATGACAGTGTGTCACCTTATAACCCTTCATTTTCGTGATTTTGTGCACTGTTTGTGACATGATGTGTTACAACAAGTTGTTTGTCTGTAACACTGACCTGAACCCTTGTAACTCTACTGTGTTCGTGGAGCTGTAACGATAAACAGGGCTGTTTGTAAAAAATGACCTGTATGATTGTCAGCGACATTTCTCACCACCTGGGATAAACTATCTATTTCTTACCGTGTGTGTTTTTCGTGCAGTTTCGCTGGCGTGCGACGCTCTATCCCTGTGTGCGTCTCTGGTTATGTGAGCCGGTCACGGGGTGTTATGTGTTGATAACATTATGAAAAAATGTGAAAGGATTGACAAATATCTCACAGAGCCTAACACACATTGCCCACACTGCCAGCCCCACATCAGTAGCAGTGTGGCCCTTGAACATGAAGGGAGGGGTATAACATCAATTGCGGCTCTATCCGGTTCACTAATGGAAGTGTGCAGCTCACAACATTTACCTGCACCTATTTCACTTGATAAAAATACTGATTTAGCACGGGGGCCCCAACCAGTAGGGTTTGAGGAGATGGGGAGGGCTAATACGATACCTACCCCTAGACCTCAGGAGTACCCCTTCAGTGAGCCCAGTAAAAGACTGAGCCGCCCAGTGGATCTTCCCCCGGAGACAGCAAGCCTAGTTGTCATCCTAACTGGGATTCCGCGCCTTAAACCACAACAGAGGGAATCTGATTTAGACTTGCTAAATAGAACTAGAAGATGGTGTGCTCAGTTTAGCAGTGGAAGTCTGGATGTGGGTAAATATATCATAGCTGCTCGAAGGGTAGATTGGGTGGGGAGGAGGCCCAAACGCGTTGATGGAGACTGCGTGATTGTTAACTTTAATACACCCAACATTGCAGACTCCCTACTCTGGGACGGTTCTGACCTAGTGAGTGGAGGTATCAGACCACTCCCTTTAGGGTACTTCTATCCTCCCCCCACCTACCTTCAACCCAAAATAAACTTCCCTTATGGCCCAGCCTCCACAGGCAGTGGGGAGAGACTGGGAGTGAAGTCCAATGTATCCTATCAAACCCAGCAGGCATTATTGCGGGCAAGGCCAAATAGTTCTTCAGTAATAGCACCCGAAGTACAGTATACCCTTAGCCAGGGGCCAGGGATTACACTCAGCAATAGGTTCCACCCTCTTATAAACACCTCTACGCTAGACACTAATGATTGACAACCACCCACTGTTTTACCATCTCGGGATGCCACTACGGTAGCCAGCGGTTGCCATGTCACTGCAATGAGCTGGAACATTGCTGGGCTAAAGAAAAAAGTCTCTGATGAAAGATGGTTAAATCTAATCACACAACATGATATCCTGGGTTTTCAGGAAACTTGGGACTCCAGTGGTGAATTCTTCATGGATGGGTACCGGAGCTTTTTTATTAAAGCTACCCCCGGGGAGGGTGGTAGACATAAGGGGGGCCTGTATATATTCTTTTCCATAAAATTGCGGGGCTCCGCACGGAAAATTGCATTCTCATCTGAAAATATACTAGGGATAGAGTGGGCAAGACCAAATTCCCCTTTAATTTTGATAATAAACTTCTATAATGCACCTGATAGAGATAGAAGCCGCTCACATCTGAGTTCCCTATCTTCTTTTTTAATAAGATACAAGTCACAGCAATCTGCTTTATTCGAAACCCTGTTACTGGGAGATTTTAATGTTCACCCGTGCAATTGGGGATGTCAGAATAAGGAGCTCTTGGGTCCACCAGGAGCTCTCAGTACCCACTTTGAGCACACCCTACAGGGGGTGGATTTGGAGAACCTATTAGCAAACCAAAATTTGTATGAGGCACACGGCACATGGGAGGATGTAAGAACACCGACCTTTGTTGGCAGGGATGCTAGCACGGTCATCGATTATATTTTTATTACACCAGGGTTAATCGATATAGTAGTATCTTACGAAGTGATTTCCTCCCCCTTTAGTGATCACAACCCAGTGGTCCTGCGACTGAAAATGGGCCGCAATAGCGTCACCCAGGTTGAGCTTCTGGGGGGACGTGGCGACACCCTTGTTCCTAAGGACCAGGGCCGCAGACTTAAATGGGCAAAGGTGGTGCCGGACTCTTTTATGAATAACCTTGTGCATAACTCTCAAGACGATATGTCAATATGCATGGATAGTACATCTGAGGGTATTGCCATTATCAGTTCTTTTACTACTATCTGTTCTAATATTAATAAGGACTTAACTTGCACTAAGAAGCAGGTTGATCTCTCCACTCCAAGATGGTTTGACAAAGAATGCTCAAAGATACATAAAGACCTACTTCTAGCCCTAAAACAACAGCCAAGAAATAAAGACCTTGTGGCAGGGCTTAGGAAAAAATATAGACAGGCAACTGAAAAGCGGAAAAAGTTAATCAAAAGCGAGGCTTGGGATAGTCTAATATCGGCCAATGTCTTGAAGGATAGCTCCAAATTTTGGATGGTCATTAACCACCCCTATTTCTCTACATCAAACAATAGTGTTATGGACTGTGTAATTTCTGAAGACCAATGGGTTGAACATTTTAGTAAGATCTATAAGAGTGATATGCTTCCAACACCCAGTAGTTCCTACCAGCCTACGATAGAAGCCCCCCCTGTTGTTTTCAATGAACTGGAGGTCAATAGGGCAATAGTTGAGATGACCAAACACAAGGCTCCAGGACCCGACGGTGTTCCGGCAAATTTATACAGCTCAAGTCCACTCTTTTGGGGCAAAATACTCACTAACGTTTTTAATGCAACGGTCACAGCGGGGTTCCCCGAATCTTGGGCCACCTCAACTATTGTCCCTATATATAAAAAGGGGCCAAGAAACGATCCGGCCTGCTACAGGCCGATATCGTTAATTGACTCCGCTGTCAAGATTCTCGGCAGAGTTATCTTGACTAGACTGAACAACATTACTAAAGAGAAGGGGGTGCTCTCGGAACTCCAGTACGGTTTCCGTGAGAAACGGGGCACAATTGACCAGTGCCTGAATTTACATATGCTGGTTAGCAAATATACCGTAGCAAAAGAGGGTCACTTATACCTTGCATTTATGGACCTTTCTTCGGCCTTTGACTTGGTCAATAGGACCAAGTTATGGGCCATTTTAGCTGGGATAGGGTTTGATCCTCCTCTTATAGACTTCTTGGCGGCCCTTCATGAAGACTTATCAGCATCCATCAGAATAACTCAGGAAGGCAACACCACCAGACCCTTTAAATCCAGAAGAGGAGTGAGGCAAGGCTGCATTTTAGCCCCTCTCTTGTTCACCCTATACATCAACTCTTTGGATAAAGCACTGGAGGGGTCCACACTTGACATCCCGTATGTGGGGGGATCTGCAGTGCCTGTTCTGCTTTACGCAGACGATGCGGTCCTCCTTGCCCGCACGGGAGTGGGGCTACAAAAACTTCTGGATGCCTTTGGTGATTTTATGGCGAAGCTCGACCTCCTGATTAATAACAAAAAATCTCATGTTATGGTGGCCGGGAGGCGGCAAAGGCCGAAAAAATAAAAAAGTTTTAGTTGTTGTGGTGAGGGGGTTTCAAGGGTACAGGTCTTTACTTATCTGGGTGTGATCTTTGAGGAGAAGGGCTCATGGAAACCGCAGGTGTGTGCCAAGTCACTTGCTGTAACCCGTTCAACCTCAGCCCTGCTAAGATTTGCAAAGCGACTAGGCTCACGTCCAATGGAGGCACTATTGAAAGTGTACAAAACAAAATGCCTTTCCATAGCTACCTATGGCGCAGCGCTGTGGGGTTACCACTCAACCGGTGATTTGCAGATTGTGGAAAATCAGTTTCTTAGAACGCTACTAAGTGTTCCACAATCCACCCCAGTTTTTTCCTTACACACAGAGTTAGGCTTGGGCTACATTACTGATCAGCTTCTCTTGGAACCATTGGTGTGTTGGGCCAAAACCTGGCTGAATAATGAAATTAGGATTAACCACATTATTCTTAGGGATTGCATGGCGCTGGATAGTGTTCTGAAGATCCCGTGGCTGGCTTATGTCAAGGGCGCCTTGGAAAGTCTTGGTAGGCCCAATCTTTTCAGCCACCCTAATACAATTTGCAAGGGGGACGTGAAATGGATTAAGGATAATTTCCTGAGGAGGGCGGCGTTAAAGCGGGAGAGTGAGGAGCTGACTAAACCCAGAGCCAGAGCAAACTTCCTCCTCTTGACTACACCCTCGATTGAACCCTATCTAACAATTGTAAGCCGTCCATACCATCGACACCTTCTTGTTAGATTTAGGTTCAACATCATACAGTATTCACTGGGAGTCTTCCCTGTATGGGGGGTGCCAGATGTGTCAATTCCTTGTAGCTGTGATAACTTCTCAGAGCAGTCCCTTATACATTTTGTAATGTTTTGTGAGCACTTTAAGAAGAGTAGAAAATTATACTTGGTCCCTATCTTAAGGGAAGCAGGCTTTATGCAGGTGCGCCCAGCGTTACTTCATTTACAGTTACTAGGGAGTACCAAGATAATCTTCGGGGTTGCTAGCTTTCTGGTCGCAGCTATGCGCACAAAAACCAGGAAGCTATCCCCGAAGGACTTGGAAGGGCTCCCTCATTACACTGCAGACTTAGCTAATATTTTTTAAATTAACTATTCTTCCTATGACTTCACTGCGAATGTATTGCTTTTGTATTAACATCTAATCTATTGACCGGACCTACATATCACTTTGATTGATTTTTTAACTGTTTTAACCATATGAAATATACGATATGTAAAATAATTTTTTTAACAATTGTTTTTTATAAATTGCACTGTATTGTTGCTTTTATGATTTTAACTAATCGAATAAAGCTGGCTTTTGACTTTGGCTTTTGACTTGACATGCGACAGGCATTTGACACGCTGAGCTGGGAATATATGCTGGACACCCTGGGTTTATATAGAATACCTGCTGAATACATCAATTGGGTTAGGTTATTGTACGCTGCCCCAATGGCTCATGTTAGGACTGGTGGCCACATTTCTGCGGCGTATCAGGTTCACAGGGATACGAGACAAGGCTGCCCCCTGTCCCCCATGCTCTTTATACTAGCAGTTGAACCGCTTGCACATAAACTGGTCTTGTCAGTCCACGATTGGGGCATACTAGTAGGTCCGGTGACGCATGCCGCATCGCTTCATTCTGATGACATAATATTGTATACCTAAGACTTATAAAGTGGGATTCCCGCTGCGGCAGCGACTTTCGAGGAGTTTGGACAGGTGTGCGGTCTCCACATAAATTTTGATAAGTCAGTGGCTTACTTCTTCAACCACCTGGAAGCTCCATGTAGAATAGGCTTTGGAGATAACAAGGTACAGGTGGCTCCAGTAACGTTTAAGTATTTGGGTGTCCACATATACAGAACACAACAAGACATAGTAGATGGAAATGTACAGAGGGCAATAACTGCGCTGCGCTCTTAAATAACGTTCCCGGATAACACTGCCGTTGTCCGTCACAGGGTGTCTAGCCATCGCTACGATGGTAATGTTGCCTAGAGTGCTGTACTATTTCACGACAATCCTGATATTTCTCCTGGCGAATATATTCAGGGTACTAGATTCCTTACTGATAAAACTAGTATGGGGCATGGGTAGGAGGAGAGTGGCGCTCAAGAAGTTGTAACTTCCGACCACTGCTGGAGGGGTGGGAGCGCCCGACTTCAGGGCTTATTGTATGACGAGCCAGTTACAATGGCTTTCATTCTGGCTTGTGGGTCGCAACCTGCAGGAGATTGGATACCCATCCAGAATGTTGTCGCAAGGTAAATAGCATGCTAAATTACATTGCGTGCACCCAATTGATAATACGGACTATCCACTATTGCAAATAGCATTGAAATATTGGATTTACGCCAAAGGGTACACTCGCTCATGCGTACCATACGCACTAAATATCCCTTTTGGAGGACTGCCTATCTCATCGGGAGTAGTCACGCAGAGACAGATGGCAGACTGGGAGGTAAAAGGTATAGCAACGGTGGGAACACTATTTCAAGAGGGCACAACAATGTCGTACACTGACTTCACAAATGCTAACGGCTTGACGGACACTCTGGTCCTTTTACATGCAAGATTGTCTCACTGTGTGAAACAACTGTGGACCCCAAATGGACAGGAGGCACCTGTGAATGAATTAGTGCACATGCTTCATTTAATGGGGAATGGCAGACATCTAACAAAGGAATATGCTACTTACCAGTGTGCAACTGTTCTTGGCATGTAGGGCTGCTGACATTCATATCTTGTGCACAGATCGCCGCCTAGTGTTGGGTCCGGATGATTGCACCTTGTTGTCCTGGAAGAGTCTTCGAAGTATCTCGAGAAAGGTGACTCCTTCCCCTGGACTACAGTGCGCATGGGCATCTTCTCCATCCTCAGATTGTTTTTCGCCATTGTGGCAAAGATGGAGTATAGTAAAGTAAGAAATGGCCATGCAAAAGAGAATCCTGCAGCTGCAACAGGCACCGGGGAGGAGGGTGGGCGATATGAATGTCAGCAGCCCTACATGCCAAGAACAGATCAGATGCATACTGGTAAGTAGCATATTCCGTTCGAGGCATGTGGGCTGCTGAATTCATATCTTGTGCATAGACTGTATAGCAGTATCTCCTCTAGCGGTGGTCACCTGTACCAGCTGCAGCAGTCTGAAAAATAGTTTTAAGGACAGCCTGGCCTACAGCAGCTTGCTGCTTTGATTGCACGTCTACACAATAGTGTTTAGTGAAAGTGTGTATGGTAGACCATGCAGCTGCCCTACATATGTCTTCAAGGGTAATATTCCCTAGGAAAGCCATGGATGCTCCCATTTTACATGTAGAGTGTGCTGTTAGAGTGCGTTTAGCTTTTTGATAGCATATTTGAATGCATTTAACTATCTATCTGGCTATTCCTGATTTTGAGATGGGATTACCTTTATGTTGTGGTGAAAAAGCAACATCAGGAAGATGGTATATAAATCTGAATAATGTAATAAAGTTTGTGTTTACAAAAAATAAATAAGAATAGGGTGCTGTATAGATTTCCCAAATCCTGTGTGCTCAATGACAAAAAAACATGGCCCTTTTGCTGAAAGGTATTAAGCAAGGGTATTCTCCTCTTACCTCTACTATTTATCCTAGCAAAAGCACTGTATATGGATTGGAATGAGTGTGCCCCCCCTAAGAAAAATTGGGTGTTGTGAGTGCCAGAGATGTATTCCAGCTGTACGATGAGAAGATGACATAGAATCTATGCATGGTCATAGCATAGAAAGATTATTGCATCGAAAAGGCTTCAACCATTCAAATATAAATTGGTGAATTGAGGGGGCATGGCCAAGGCGGCCAACATGGCGGTTGCATTGTTATACAGCTCCACTACAACCACCTGTATCCGACCTTAATCCGGACTGCCACCTGCCATCCAGTGAACCCCGCGCAACTTGCGGCCCTGTAGTGGGGAAGGGCACTCTTTCCTGCGCCCCTACATCTCTGATGCGGGCCTAAATTGGTGCCGGGACCCACAACTGCATGTGTGAGGCAAAGTGCAGCCCGAGGGCTTCCTCCATCTGGGGCTGCCCCCGCCATTCTGGGGTGGGTTGGCTGGGGGTGCCCCCGGAAGAGACTCCCTGCTGCTGTGCTGGGCTGAGGGACAGTTGCAGCAAACCCAGGTCGTGTGCCTCTGGTGGGTCGCCGTCGGGCCCCAACGAGTGTTACAAGAGGATCCTCACAGGCCTCTGAGTTGTGGCCTCTGCTTTGGCCCCACCCACCGGTCGAGGTGCTGCTGCTTGCTGTCTTGCATCCTGGTACGGGCAGTGCAGCCATGTGATCTGGTGCGATTTGCTGTGCAACTACCGGAGCCTCAACGACATCAGCGAGACGCTCCTCGTAGGTCTGAAGACTGATGGTGTGTTGCGGCCTCCTGCTTTGGCTCCGTCTGCTGGCCGAGGTGCTGCTGCCGACCGGCCTGCTTCCTGGGACTGGTAGTACAGCTTTGAATTTGGCGGAGGGGGCTACCACTACGCGGCGGCTTCCCGGAGATGCTTCACTGCTGCAGGGGGGACACCAGGTCGTAGCTGGGTCCCCCGGGCCCAACTTCCCACTGACTGAGTGCTGCGGGGCCTGCTGTCTGATCTCCTTCCCTGGACGGGGGGGTCCAGCCTCTAAAGTGGCCAACCTGTGTGTCCTGCTGGGTGGTGGCCTCCCGGAGGAAGCTCTCTTCTATGGGGGGGTCACCTGGGTGCGGCCCTGTCTCCTGGGGTAGGCCCCCCTGCTTATGTGCTGCAGGCCTGGTTCTAGCGGGTGAGCCGGGTGGACCAGGCCCACCCAAACATGATCCTGGCCCTCCCAAACATTAACCTTGGCCCTCGCTGCGACGTCAAGAAGTCCAACAGAAAATCTGCCCTATAATTTAAAACGTTCCTCTGAACGTAATTTTAATTCTTCTTGTAGAAGTTGCATGATTGGGCCTGGGCTCTCTCTCACAGGTACTCCCAATCATCACCTCCTTTTAGAAAGGTGGGCTGTGTCCCCGCCCACTCGTGCAGGTAGAATAGGGGCATGGCGAAGGGGACAAATCCTTTCTTTGGCACCTGGTAACATTTGCATGCTGTGTGGATATTTCCTTCTTTTCAGCGCTGGAGAAATAGTGTTTGTTTATCCTGATTCACCTTTCCAGACCCTTTCAGCTGCTTATCAGATCGGGCTTTAAGCAGGGCTTTAAGTGGGCCGGGTCTCACCAATGCTGAGCACCAGGTGTTTTTTAAAGGGGGCCATTTTAGTACTGCCTGACTATATCATTATCCAAAGTGATCGCCCAGGGCAAATGGGGTGTGGGGGGGGGGGGGGTGGGGGGGGGGGGCATTGCCTGCATTCATCGCTCCAGCCTAACCGTAAAGCAATCTCACAAGGCTCATCCATCTTCCTGTGAACTACTCATGACATTAATTCGGAATACGAGCAAGATTGTATGTGTGCTCTACATGATTTACCATCCTCCGGGTGACAATTTGATCTTCATAGAGCAAATCATGGAGCTCATTAGCTCATGCTCTGATCAACCATACCATATCTTCCTTGGAGTCTTTAACCTCCACTGGAATGACACCAATGATCTTTCAGGCAGCTCCTTTAAGACTTTCCTCTCTGATCTCAACTTCTGTCAGATCTGTAAAGGACCCGCCCACATCAAAGGCGCCACCCTGGACCTCATTATTGCTAGAGACAATCTCATTCAACTGAAGGACATCCTACCATGCGACTTGTCAGATCATCACCAAATTACTTTCCACATACTGGAAAAGTCGAAGAGCAGAAAGGGTCAACCTCTTAAAGCGAAACAATGGACTCGCAACATGAGAGATGTAAATATCAATGTTCTTACTTCCATCACCAAGAATAGTCTTCAGCCTCCGCCCAACATGGCTAATCTGGACGACCTTTCGGACCATTACATTAGCACTATGACTAGTATCTTCGACTCTATGGCGCCCAAACAACTTAAAAGGATTCCCCTTAAACAATCCAAACATTGGTTTAATTATTATTATTATTATTATTATTTAATGGTTTCCTAAATGACAAACGCTGCAAACATAGGCTTTTAGAGAGATCTTGGAGAAATGAAACTTCAACCACCAGTCTCTTTCAGCTGAGGAAAATGAGAAGTGCATACAATAAAGAAATCTGCATGGCTAAATCTGACCATTTCAGAGTGCAACTGGACGGCACAACAAACAGACCCAAGATACTTTTTTAAATCATCAAACAACAATCAAACCGCACTTCTAACCTAAACCTGTCCTCCACGATGCCAATTCCCAAAGGGAAGGCATTCACAGTGCACTTCTCAGAAAATTAGGAAAACAGAACGGGAGCTCCAACCTTGCATGCCCAGGATGCTGCCCCTAATCCCCACCACTTCTCCAGAGGAACTGATGGGCCCCACAACGGTCTCCTTTTCTATTGGAGGTTCTTCCAAAAATTGAGCTTTCTGGAATTCCTTTATCCTGCCAATTCACACAAATTTACTCCATGAGATGACAACTCTAAAACCGGCCAACCACTTCAATGATCCACTTCCTGCTAAACTCTTTAAATATCTCAACTTGGCCATTCTACCTCTTTGGTCGCGGATTATTCATGAATCCCTTCTGCAGGGGAGCATCCCGGATTGCCTCAAAATTGGGCAAGGCACTCCCATCCACAAGAAGCCCAACTTGGATTTACCTGATCCCAACAACTTCAGATCTATCACTAACATCATGACGTTAGCCAAACCTCTTGAGAAATATGTCCACAAACAGTTCTGCAACCATATTGAGAAATTTTCAATTGTTAGACCTCTATCAATCCGGTTTCAGAGCAGGACATTGCACGGAAACCACACTAACGGACATTGTAGATGATGCACCGAAATCCCTTGATCAGAATGTCCCTTGTCTTCTGATCCTTCTAGACCTATCTTCTGCTTTCAACACCATAAAACACGAAACCTTGATTAATCTTCTACAACAGAGGATGGGTCTAGCTGGACCGGTCCTAAAGTGGTTTACCTCCTTCTAACACAACCACACGCAAAGGATTAAAATCAACCAGTCCTTTGCTTCCAATACCCAGGTCAGGTTTGGAGTTCCGCAAGGATCCGCACTCTCACCAATGCTTTTCAACCTATTTATGGAGCCTCTCACGGTCATTCTGAACCAGTCTAACATTCTTTACCACATGTATGCGGATGACACACAACTTTACTTGAAGAAACCGACTCAATAGTAGACGATATGGATAAAGTAGAAACATCATGGATGACGATATTGAGGGACCCCAACTTTGAACTACATTACGCTTTTCAGCTTGCGAATAAAGTATTCCGGTCTACCAACCTAAGGGCCCAACAATATAAAGTCCTCTTTAATCTATATTGTACCCAGGCCAAGCTCTTTACAAGGGGTAAAAGGGAGAACGATAAGTGCCCAAGATGCCAGGAGGGACCGGACGACCAAATCCACATGTTCGCACAATGTAAAAATATGAGAGGAATCTGTGCAGAGATTAAGAGGTTTCTGGGGCTGCTAGATATCCAGGTAAACCTTTCACCTACTCTCATGATATCTGGTATTGGTAACAATCCGGAGTTAGAATGGGATAAGGAGGCTTTCTTATTTATATGTGTAGCAGTCCTTCGGATCCTGTTGGCAGGCCAACTGTAAGAATTTACTTGGCAGTCTACAAGCCTGCATTTAAAATGACAGTCAGCCACTCAGCAGTGCACAAATGCAAAGTGCATAAAATCTGCTGGGCTTCCAAAACTCCATGCCCTATTACCTACGAGGGCAGAGATCTTCAAACTGTGGGGAGCGGGAGGGATGGGGAGGGGGCGTAGCTGCATTGTCGGGGGCACAAATGGACCTTCCAGTACTTTCCAATGAGGAAGGCCTGGAAGCATGACTTCGTTTATTTGTCGTGTTTCCAGGCAATCTTGATTTACACACCAGCAGCTGAAGGGCTTCAAAACAGAGTTGTAAGTTGCAATGTTGCAAGAAAAGGCAAATAATGCGACAGAATGTGGCACATTTTATGATAGTACTTCATTATTCTTTCGATTTGTACACCTGAATATTGTCTGGGCAAAGATTTCACTTCATTAGTACCAGTTTACCACCAAATGCATCAACAAGCAATTGAAAAGTGACACATCACCTTTTGAGAAGGACTGCCCACTGCGCTGCAACATGTCACTATATTTTTATTGCCTTGTAACCCGTTTTAACTAGAAACAATGTTTTCAGTAAAATCCACAGATTCTGCAGCAGATGACTGATTAAGTGGCAAATCCCTCATTATATGGAGAATGCCGTAGAATCACAATTTCAGTGGTCCTGCCTGAAAATAACAACATGGCCATTCGAAACACCTGTCTCATTCATATGCGAATACGCATCCATTGCACTCAAAGAGAACTTCTTTCAGTTCAAGACCCAATTATATCACCAAACACAGGGTACCAGCATGGGAAGCACATTTGCCCCTAGTCTGGCCTGCCTGTACATGGCTGATTTTGAGGGCAAATACATACTTGAAGAATCGAATCCATTCAGTGACAATGTGCTCCTCTGGCGCCGGTTCATCGATGACGTCATCATCTTCTGGAAAGGAGAAGAGGACGTGTGTGACCGGTTTTGCGATTGGGTCAACACCCTAGACCCTTTCTTGAAGTTCACAAGTACCTTGTCACGAACAGAGATCCCTTTCCTGGACCTCCTAATCTCATACGACAACGGCAGCCTACATACGACCAACTACAAAAAACCCACTGACCGGAACAGTCTCCTGGTGTACGAGAGCCACCACCCCAAGGCACTAAGGGATAATCTACCGGTAGGACAATTCCTCCGTTTACGTAGAAATTGTGATACTCTGAGTGAATTCGAGAAACAAGCAGAGATTCTAACCACCAACCTTAGAGAACGTCATTACCCTACAAAAATCATACATCAAGCTCACAAAAGGGCAAGGAACAATCCCCGCCAGGCCTCACTGGAGGTACATGCCAAACCTACTACTGACATCATTACGTGTGTCACAACTTACACACCCAGTTCCAACGCCATAACAAAAATAATTAGGAAACATTGGGATATTCTGAAAACCGGCAACTTTACGCCAGGACCACCACCCCTCTTTGCTTTCAAACGAACACGGAATCTGAAAGATGAGTTGGTCCACACACGCCCTAGACAATCAGTACCGAAACAATCTACACTGTGGACGTTACCCCCAGTGGTGGGTCATTACCCGTGTGGGACATGTACCTCGTGCCCTGAAACACAGGCAACTAAAGAAATAGATCTTGGAATGACCACGCCATGGCGCCAAACGAGACATACGAACTGCAATACCACAAATTGCATATACATGATCCAATGCCCGTGTGGCATGAGATATATCGGGATGACGACACGTCCAGTTAAAGTGCGAATAGGGGAACACAAGAGCCGAATTCGCACAGGCAAAACCAACACTAAGATGCTGCTCCACTTTGCAGAGAAGAAACACATGGCAACCAGCTTAAAGTAGACAGTGATAGACTCCAATCCCCTGTGGTCCACGAAAACCCTATTTAGGTACGAACAAAGATGGGTCTACCGCTTGAAATGCGATAAAGAGGGTTTGAATGAGGACATCCCCTGGGTAGAACTGTTATAATCATTACACCTTTTGTCTACCTGGGAAAACACACAATATAGAAAACAGGTAGATTTCCCATAAAACAACCTGGGTATCCTAAGTCCCACTGCCACGAAACCTCATACACAGTTCATGAGACCATCTCTACCCATAAGGCCACTTTACGTGATCCATAACACCTATAATCTACAGCATTCCTTTATATGATGAGGTACATTTCCTTATGATCAATCTAATGTCATATTCACAAAGAACAGCATAGCTTGCCTTCAATATGTCAAACTAGATGTAAGAATAGTTTTATTTTTATCCAGATAAGTTGTAAGGAACCATCTCAGTAATCGAGAAAGCGCGACCACTAACCATTCTAAGATGGCCGCCACGTCTCACGGGTTCCTGACGTCACCCGCACTTCCGCCCTGACATCCCTGGGCACCCGTAGCAATTAACACATCTTCGTGTAAACAAGAAACCGGCATAAGAGACCGGTCCAGAGAAACTCCGGGCCATGCCACGCAGCACTTCGCCAGGGGAATAGGTTAATTACGCCTGCCGAGGGAGACAATAGTGAATACCGGAGTACGGAACTCTGTCCAGCTCCACATTCCATCTCTGCATTTACATTTTTTCATTGGCGCGAAGAGATTGTTTACTTGGCCTGACAGAGCACGTTAAGATTGGCCCGCCCTCACCCTAATTTCCGATAGCGTATCTGATTGCATATATATCCTCACATCGGGCGCAGAATGGAGACTAAGGGGTCCCATACGTTGGACCTTAGCAACACAATCATGTGATATTCGAAAAATTACTGTAGCTTCCTGATTTGTTTCTTTTTAGCACTTTCTCGCTATTGGGGCAAGTGACTGCCGAGGGGGCTCATACCTAGGACGACTGGGGTATGTTATTTTTGTAATATGTATGATGTATCTGTGTCACCTACAGACTTGCTCTACATCTGGACATACCTCTTTACTAATGAGCACCCACTCCAGAATACATGCACACGTTTTCATGAGCTATTAGCTGTCCACGTTGCATATCTACATTATCCACTGTGAGATTGGTAACCCTGTAGACTCGACGAATATCTGTGAACATCTGTGAATAATGACAACTAACCTCAGCATACTGCTACCAAGCAAAACTTTATGGGCAACCGACCGTACTTGACAGTGTCAACACCATATAACACTCGTCCACTGACGCCCGCTTTGTCCATTTCCTACTTATGCCTTTTTCCCTGCACACGCACTTTAAAACTAGCTATACTAGTATGCCTACTCCTAAGTGTATAAGTATATACTTGGACCATTCTTAGGTTTTTGCCACTAAACTAGATAACGGGCATTCTTCTACTGTGATACAGGTAATATACATGAAACCTGGCATACCTTTGAGTCACATTTTTACTCAGATATAGAACTGAGCTTATTGATAAAGTCAGGATTACGAGTCACCACTAATCCTGATCAGAATTATGTTTTAATATGTAGTTGTCTGCTATGTGTTGATACCTTCTTTTCTTTACAGGTTGGGCTTAGGTACAGACCTTGAGCGTACCGGATAGCACCAAGATGCTTTACACCTTGATGACAAAGGTACTGCAGGCTCACGGGAATTAGGCCTGGAACCTGCACCTTTAAACCCAACTTTTTGGTTTGAACGATACAATTAGGTCCTGAAGAAGCGCAGCTGGATCAGTTAGGGACCATTAGATGCGCGAAACATGTCGACCCAATAACTACAATTATATATACATTCGTATTTTACTTATTTTTCACACTCATTTTTCTACCCTGAGATAAACGTCTAGCACTCCAGACGCTTCCCTATTATTTGGTTTATATAGGGACACTCCAGGGGCCACCTCTTTTAACTGGCTAAACTAGACCCTTGAATAAATTAACTGATGGGTACTGTTTAGTCATTTTATTTTTGCACTCACGTTGAATATACTCCTTACACCAGACCCTCAGACCCGCATGCACAACTGCGGCATCTCCATCAAAAGAACTCCGCTAAAGAGCCCCCTTGTGGGGCCCGTGAGGGACTGCAGCGCCACCCACACGAGGAGCAACGCCCAATGATGACTTGGGGCGCCCGGACGGTCTTCTGAGGGCACTAGGTTACCGAGGAGAATCAACCCACACATCATCTCCCACCCTTCCTGATACTGTTCTCACATAGCAGACAACAAAACTACTCAGAACTTTCCTTCCTTTTATCTATACTATAGAGAGAACGAGATTATGGTACACTCACACAGAGGAACTGTTGCCCCTTTTGTGTGTTTAACTATATTTTTATTGCCTTTTAACCCGTTTTAAGTAGAAACAATGTTTTCAGTAAAATTCACAGATTATGCAGCAGATGACTGATTAAGTGGCAAATCCCTCATTATATGGAGAATGCCGCAGAATCACAATTTCAGTGGTCCTGCCAGAAAATAACACCACTGAATCCTAGCTGGTACAATAGGGAATAGTGGTATGTGTATGTACAGTGCTTCAAAATACGTCCTTGTGACATAAAACTCTGTGAATATGCAAGTCATCCTTTTTATCTATATATTTTAGTAATAAGAAATCAGACTACACCTAGAAACATTTTGATGAATGTTCATTAAAAGGATGCTATCAAGAACTCAGCTGGTGACACCCTCACAGTATTCAATAATAAAAAATGTTTGTGGAGCTACAAGTGGCTCCATTAGTTAAAGCCTTTACAGGCTCCAGATGGTGACTCAACGTCCTGTGGCCAAATCACTTATTAACCACATGCCTAAAAACAAAACAAAAAATCTGAACCTGTGTAATGTAACTGGTGCTCATGTAAAAAGGTATTACAATGCCCTTGGACAAGATTAATACTGTATAGAACTCCCAAAAAACTATGTACAGAGCCTGTTTCAAGACTGTAGTGATTATCAGGCATTGGTGGGAGATGGGTGAAAGAGACAGAGGAGATATCCTTCTACTCAAGGCCACTGATATATATTACTAGTGTAACAGGTGTAGTTGCATTGGGGCCAGATTTGCAAGGTGAACACAACACACCAATTATGGGGAGCAGAATTTGATGGTCAATTCTGTTTTTGTTTGATGAATTTGCTCTTTTGCACCCCCTGGTGCTCAGACCTGCCCCTCCGCTCCCCAGTCCTTGTCATAGAGTTTGAAAGGAGGCCATAACTTTAAAATATGTTGCTAAGTTTGAAGACCTCTGTACTAGGGGTTTATAGGTAGATTAATCCTTCTTGTCCTTCTAGGGACTTATAGGGTCTGCCAGGCCAATTGTAAGTGCACTCAATACATGTGTTGTGTTTTAAACAGCACTGGCCTGGGCCTGCTGGCAGAGCACAGTCAGGGTCAGTTACCACCAGTATCATTCAGCAAAAATGGAGGGCGAATAGGGCTAAAAGATGACTTTCTAACAACAAGAACATTACCAAAAACGTTTCGTTGTAAGAGATGAACAAGGTATATGCTACGAAATTGGAGCTCAAATAAGACTCAGAAAGGAAAAGGTATGGCGACAATTACTTGGTGGGGTTCTAGGGCATTAGCGCAAGTCATCTTCCTTAACAGGATTGTTTGGACTGAGTGGCTGACAGAAGAAACCCCGACTCAGAACATAGGTCCCTGAGGGCCAAGCACATACTATGAGGGCGAAAGCATGGGATCACACAGGCATAATACCCCGGATCAGGTTCACCGGGGAAATACTTCTCAGTTCAGACCATCCAGATGTGTGCTCTGGATATAGATAAGAAATGACAAAGGAAAGTGGAGGTCATTGAGATGTAATCAGCCCCTATGCCCGAGACAGATTAAGAGAGGAGATAATACTATTTTGTTTTTTAGCTATATATTTGGATGGCTCAGGGTAAGAATATGAATTGAAAGGTTTGGTTTTAACATGTACATTTGAAGGAACATGCATGGAGTGATAATGGGATTAATTTATACTTTGAAATGCAGTACTCGAAAGTGCAGAAGGGGGCTTGCATTAACAAGCACTGGCGTTGCCAATAGGTCTCGCAGTAGGAAAGTTTGAGCTATTGGTTTTCTAAATGACATTTTATTTTTTTGTTTTGTGATTTACAATGCCCATACTTTTAACTTTTCGCATTAGGAAAGTTTGAGCGATTGGTATTGTAAATGACACTTTTTTAATTTATGTGTTGGTTTTGAAAATAGCAAAATTAATAGCTTTGTCAGTTACAATGTCAATAGTTTTAACTTTCGCAAATGTGACACCTATAGCATTTTGTAATGCAATGTGTGTTGTATTTACGTGACTTAGATGTATTGATATTACAAATAACAATGGCTTTTAATTTTGTAAATAATTAATACTTAAATAAAAGTTATTGTAATTTATAATGGCAATAGCTTAAACGTTTGTAAATAAAGCTTGTGAAGATTATGTTCAGTGTATTTTATTGTGATGAAAATCCAAGAACATTGCATTTGCACCTACACACACATATGTGTTGTAGCACTGAGTGGTGTGAGGGTGAGTGGGTGTGTGAGTGTGTGAGGGTGAGTGAGGGGGTGTGAGGGTGAGAGTGTGTGAGGGTGAGGGTGTGAGGCTGGGTGAGAGGGTTGTGAGGGGGATGAGGGGGTGAGTGAGGGTGTGAGGTTGAGGGGGTGTGAGGGTGGGCGAGGGTGTGACGGTGGGTGATGAATAAAAAAAATATAAAATAAAATACATTTGTATGCGCTTGCACAATGGCAATACAAAAATGCTTAATGCATAATGGCACGATTGCATAAAGCAGAAAGTAAAGTCAGACATCAGCGAAGTAGCCATCTTTAAAGACAAAAGTATAGCCTTCTGATAAACGTAGTAACAACCAAAACATGCAGTTTTAGGAGGAGGCCTGTAGGTCTACCCAACTGGAGCACAGTATGGACACACATAGCAGAGAATTTAGAATCTGTCAGCGGACCACATGCCAATGAACTCCTCTTAACGTTAAAAAGCACAACAATAGTGCCCACATATAAAGTAAAACCCTCATTGCTCACTAAAACTCCCTCTCTTTTAATACACAACCCATCAACCACTGTATAATATTGTGGTGATGTGTAGTATCAACAACTACAAAATGTGGCATAATTGGTATGCATATGCTATTACTAGACCCCAATAAGCCAAATTTTGTTGGTTATAGGCAATCATACCTACAAAGCCTATTAACGGCTCCGATGAAGGGAAGGCAGGCGATTAGCTGTTGCAGTAACCGTTTTCTGATTAGAAAGGAAGGATTCCCCAATATACGCTTAGGCTCATGAAGTCCTGTATTTGGGAACTCTAAGTTCTTACGCCAATTGGGCGCAACGACATTCACTAACATATAACATTGTTAGGAACATTACACATTGTGGTAATTTTTATTAACATTTTTACATTTTACATGTGAGTAAGGGGAGGGTAAGTGCATTAACCCTTGTTCTGAAGAAGGGGGCTTTGACCTCCGAAACATGTTGACTTTTTGATACAGTGGTCTGGATACCCTAATACGTATCTATTTAAACCACGCCCTGCACTTTTATTTTAATAATACCAGCCGGGGATTTAATAAAGTATTTTTTTTCCCACGTGCCAGGTATTTTTTAACCACTCACTTTTTTCACCTCACCTCACTCACACCTTTGTATAAAACACACACCCCCACACATAGTTCACTTCAAGTGCTCCTGCGTATCCGCAAGTCGTAGCACGCCGCATCCCGTAGAGGGATGCGAAGGCCCCGATGATGAAGCATGACACCAAGGGGCCTGTTGGTGTGTGAGGGGCATTTAAACAACACTGTGTGTTCCCCATCACTCTAGGGATCACTATCACTCTCAGTGGATTCCACTTTGTTTATTCATATGACCCGGGAGACTGAATCCACTGACTCTCTCTCTCCCCCCTCCTGTTAAAATTTGTCAAGTCCTCAATACTGCCTTCTCCCTCTTCCTCATTGTCTCAAAAGCTGCGCAAGATCACGAGCGTGATCATGCGAGAAACTACTACCGATCCCTAAGGCTCATGGGAAATGTAGTTCCTTCGTTCTTGCTTCATCAAAATAAGCTTTTACCAAATATATGGAATCCACCTGATAGGGAGAAAAGATGTACAATGACTATTATTAGAAGGTCGCAAGCCTACAGAAGAATTATTCAAAAATCGCCCCGGAATAAACAAAGCGGACCTGATCTCGAACAAAGTCTCGCTAGACCACGCGAGAAACTACTGAGAATGCCCAGAGCGTTGGGGCATGTAGTTTATTTAGTAGAATGTATTCAAATCTCAAATGGTAGTAAAGTAAACAGAAGGCCAGAAACTGAAAGTACGGCCGGCCACCAGCCAGCCATGAATAATTAGGGGAGGAGAAGCCGCAGAGCACACGCTGGTAGAAGCCCTTTGATGTGGTGGCGACCGTGAAAAAATGCAATTAGGAGGGAGGCTGATGCGCGAGCTTGTTTGGTCACGTGATTCACGTGAACTCAAAGAAAACGGCATGAAAAAACCTGTGGTTTCAAGAGTATTTTGAGCACTTGAATTCTCGCCATTTCCCATTCCTTCGGAATGGAAAAGGCGAGACCTAACAAAAAAGACATAAATGTGACATGCTCTCTACAGACAGGGTAAAGGTTTATGTTAAATGCTATATGCACACAGTCAAACTGATAGTGGCATTTATCATTCACAAAGACTAACTACTAAACTGATGGAATTAAGTTCAAATGCTGATGTACCATATTTCAGGTCCGACCTATAAAGGCCATCTCTCAGCGTTGCAACCAGATGTAGAGGAGCAGAGATTAGTACCTGAGTTGGAAAGGAGTGGCTGGGACAATTCGTTTTCCTTCCATTAACTGCGCAACACCCCTAAGTGCTTTGTATCTTGCCTTGTCAACACGTAGTGTGGGTCACTGGAGAGAACACGATCACCATTATAGGGTCTTAATGCAAGATGGAGTATAACTCATTTTAGCCCCTCGGGAGCTCACCCTCCTGCCTCTCCTGCATCCCTCTGCCCCACATAATCACATTTTAAATGTAACGAATGAGTGATAGATTATAATGTTAAACAGCTCTAGGTTAGCGCACAATCTGCCTTTTAGTTTTCCAATGTTAGTCTGGGGTATGATGACTTTCCAGACGTTTCCATCAATGAAACCGTGCAGTCATGCCGGGGCTTTGCAGAATCAGAACCACCCGATGGGGTCACAGGGCTGCATGCTGCACATTCAGCTTTAAACCTGCAGCGTGAACAGCTGCTCTTCAACGCTTGCTGAGCAATGGAATATGCATCACTGCACATTCAAACAGGATTTTGGGCGCACCACCCGTAAAAGCATGTTTCAAACCAGTGTTTTAAAACTTTAGCGTTTTTGTGAAAATAATAAGGTGTGACAAACAGCCCAGCTGTGTTGGATGCATGTATAATGTGGGAAGAGCAATTACAAAGTGTTAATTCCACGAACGTATTTAGTATCAACATTTGAGTCTGTGGCAAGTAGTGTATTTTCGATTAATCTGTTTAATGCCCTGATTCCATCTCATTGCAGAACAGTTAACCGACGTCTGTGTAAATATATAAAAACAGAACTTTTTAGCTCACCAATCTGACCTACAGGTAAGCTGACTCATTCCAACAAGCAAAAAAATGTTTTAGATAATTTCGGGGCATGGGGAATTCATATGGTAACTGCTGGGTAAGCAACATACTTACACATTAACTCTTAGCACTCTGTGTTGCAAGCAAGCATTCAGGAGAACAGTGATACCTTCTTCTCTTTTGGCTTTTACTGACACAAAGACAGAAAAAAAAGCAGGGGAGGTGTGCATCCGACCGCAAAGTGAATACCGACTAGTGGTCAAACAAAAAACGTTTAGCTACTGCCTGGTGGGTGACAGCGAGATTCATGAATATGCGTGAACAATCTGACGAATACAACTTTATCCACACCATAGCATGTACCACTTCGTAAATACCTGTGAATGAATGAGTCATACAAAAGCAGCCCTTGGATTTCATGTTGGCTTCCAGCAACATAAGACTGGGGGAATTCTTGTGAAATGTTCATGGATGCACTTTCTATTTCTATGCAGCTATTTGAGGCTAGTCTAGACAGCCTGATAACGGAATCAATGACTTTACATTTAATGTCGAGCCCAACACAGCCACCCACATCGTCTGCCACTACCGGATGTCAGAGACCTTATACAACAAGCGAAGCCGGCTCTATAACCGAAACACATCTGTTGAGGCACCACACGCGGGCCAGATTGTGGTACATTGCATTGGCAGCCGTTTCTTCATGAACACATGTTTAAGTTGAATAAAAACACTGAATGAGCGCGGGCAGCTGTTTCGCCATGCACCCTCCGAAAATACAGGCCGCTGCTCCGTAAAGTGCTTAGAGATGATGAAATATGAATTGTACACAGGCTCTGTATTGTGCACAGAGGAAATGGCTTTCAGATGGAGTGCACTGTTAAAGAAATCTTCTTTTCTCACTTAGCCCACATGCCTTACTCTGCCGTTTGCCAGTCTTGTGTTACAGCTCCAATCGGAGCACAACAGCTGTTCTTATCCGGCTTGGGAGGAGGTGGGAGGGAGGAATGCTGCAATAACAAGAGCGGCCGGGAAAGTGAGGTGGGAGGGACGAATGCTAATATAACAAGAGCGGCCGGGAAAGTGAAAGTACGGCCGGCCACCGGCCAGCCAAAATTTGGGGAGGAGAAGCCCTTTGATGTGGTGGCGGCCGTGAGGGAGGGAGGCTGATGCTCGTGCTTGTTTGGTCACGTGATTCACGTGAACTTAAAGAAAACTGCACGAACGAAACCCTTGGTTTCACGAGCATTTTGAGCACTTGAATTCTCGCCATTTTCCAATGGAAAAGGCGAGATCTAAAAAGGGTTAGGCAAGGCGTAATCAACAGCAAAGGCATTGGGGGGTATAGTGAAGTACATGTGTGTTAGGTCCAGGCAATTATTTTTGTACGCAATCATAATTTACCACAATCTCCTTTTACTGGGTTTTGCCTATTTCACTTAATATTTGTTTTTGTTACATAATCACTTTTTATGTAATTTTTACACCTGGGAGATTCGTTAGAACATAAAATGTCTTACAGTAATTGTAAAATATGATGTGTGCCGTGGGTAATGGTAATTCACAAATAATGCCTAAAATCTGCACGAATTAATGAAAGCTTTATCGATTTAGACCCCTACTGAGATCAACAATATGTGAAAATATTACTGTGATCATACCATAAAATCGTTATTGCACGTCTTTACATTAAAACAAGTTTACAAAAGTTTATAAAAATGTAAATACACTATAACATACATATTCATTTGGCAGAAACATTATGAGGGCGATTATTTAATCGCCTCTTGTTAAATTAAATCTAAAATATATAGGAATCAAATATTGACTACGAGCTGCAGCGGCTGCCGGAAAAATATAAAGTACACGTCTTAAATCCCTCCATGACACAAATCACAGAGGCCATCAATGTTATTCCAGTGGCTTGTATAGGGATTATATGGTAGCACCCCTAACTCTATGATCCAAGGTTATTGAGATATATTTTTGAGGATGGTTGTCATCTGAAAAAAGGGGTAACGACTTGTGTAATTTGATAATTGTACAGTGATTAATGTCACTTTGGTTACTCATTCTTGTAATCAAGGGTTTTAAGAAAAGTTTAATTAGTGCATGGGTCCAGGTACATAAATATTCTATCTTACATTCCAGTTTATTTACGACTTTTGATAAAGTTATATTCTTTTTTATGTACTTTTAGGGATTCCTGCCTCAATATATCCCTGAGAGTACTTTCCTTTGCATGAAATAAGTTATATGCCAATTGAAAAATCTTTGCCATTGCAGTTGCAAATGAACTAGTAATATCAAGTTCTTGTATTAAAGCCTGCACCAGGACTCCTTGGCTTATCGTTGTCTTAGTTTCCCACTGATTGCTCCTGAGACAGCCGACGCAGTCAAGATCTCCCCCGTAGGGGAATAGGATTCACTGCATGCGGAGAAATAGCCAAGGTGCCATGGTTAGTGCTGTATTCCCCGTCACCGACTCCGCCACTACCCCCGGGAGAGAGGGATAGAGACAAACCCCCCCGCGATCCCCGAGTAAGTGAAACCGAAACTTAGCACAGGGCAGCCGCCATTTTAGCGAGCGCGGGACAACAACAAGAAACAAAGCGGGACAGAAGAGAACACGGAAACCCACAGAACGTAACCTCCTCCCCTCCCAGCTAACAATACAAGGCGTGAGATGGCGGATTAATCAATAACCCAACGCCTAGTGTCCATAAAATATAAAACAGAACGAAAACGCATAGGGCTTAGGTGAAGGAAAAGAGACAGCCCACAGTAGCCCGCAGACAAGGAGAGAACACCCCCCTTGACAAGGCGATGTGGCATGCTGAGGTTCAAAGCAACGGGGTAAGCGCCAGACAAACGGAGCAAGCGAAACTGCACCTACACGCGGGGGGCTGCCACCACCACCTTAAGAAATGAGATCTGCATGGCAAAAGGAAAAACGGAATAAGGAAGCAACCGAGCTAGGGTAGTGCGGAGGTTCGCGTCTGCAGAAAGATAAGGGTACAAACAGAGCTGCTGACTAACATCCCACACAAAACATTGAATGAGACCCCCACCGCTGATGCAACAAAGAGCAATGGCCTAAAGGCAGAGCCAGAGGAGTGACAGGCAGCAGGTAGTAGGACATAAAAGGGGGGCCCAGGACAATGCGCAAATTCTGTCTCAACCCACCCCAAGACATAAAGGGGGCAAAATAACCAGAGAGCACTAGCAGCTGGAGTCAAAGGCAACCACGGGGGCGCAGAGTAAAGGAAAGGAGAAGTAACCCTGTGGAAGCGAAATCGAAGGCTTACACCCGCACAAGGGGCTGACTCCTGGCAAGAGGGCAGGAAAGTTAGCGGGCCAAAAGACAATAAGGGGGAGACAGGGAGTCACAGGAGGGCACAGTGAGGTGGTCCAATCCCCAAGCATCCGGCCACACGAAGGTACCAAAGTGGTAATAGGGGGACACCGAGAGCCGATGAAAGGGGGGACGCCAAGAGAGCAAGTGCAAGGACCCACCGTAAAGACAAAGACAAGCAGTTGTAACTAACAGAAGTAGCGTCAACGAGATCATCGCAAAGTCGACACGTACGACAAAAGGAACAAACAAAACAGAGAACGTCGCAGGAAAAAGAGGATCAAGCGACCCCCTCAGCCTACGCTAATCCAACATCACCGCAGGGGGAACTGCGGCGGCGACTGAACAGCAAACAAGCACAAGTCGCGACCCCTCAAGGGCAAAAGGTAGGCAAAAGATTCGAGCTGCTTCAAGTGAAGAGAGGACTGTCAGCTATGGTGGGGAATGAGGGAAAAATCCAGCAGCAAGAGAAAAAAAAGAGGGGCGACACCCTCACGGACTCACCTATCAAGCAAAGAACAGATATGAACGCTAAACTAGAAAGGATCCTGAAAAAACCTAGCCGAGGTACATGACTTGGCTAAATCAACAAAGCGAATCACAGATGCCATACAACTAGAACTTGCGGCGGTCAGAGCTGACATCCATGCGGCAAACAAGAGACTGTCAGCAGTGGAGCAGAGAGTTAGAGACATAGAGGACGGGGACCAGCAAACTAACCAAGCTATCGTTGCCCTGAAAAAGACCACTGCTACTCTGCTGAGACAAACAGCGGAGCTGGTTGATCGCAATAGGTCATATAAAAAGGATGATTAACTTATAGGCATGTACTCAAGTGCATATGTGAAAATCAGTGGGGGAACACTTGTCCTAAATATGTGCATGCTTTTTCCATTTCAAGTGGTGTTCTGCCTACTAAAAGGGTGACAGTGCTTTCTTACCTTAAAAGCCATTATTTTGGTTTTAGAGATATTAATTTTTAAAACGTTTTTCCTGCATATTCATTCAAAGCTTTCAAATGTGTTTGCAAACCTATTGGTATAAGATCAAATAATACCACATCATCTGTGTACAGTAATACTTGTAGGTCATAAAATGCAACCTGTAGAGGAAAATTCCTTACATTTCCAAACTGAGCAGGGAAATCAAAAAAATATCGAAAAAAGAAGTGGGGGGGGGGGAGAAAAAGACAGCCCTATTTTAGGCTGTTCCAGGTCTGAATTTGTGTGTTAGGTCCTTAGAACCTCCCATTAACACCAAGTGGAGGAATGCAATGCTACGAGTAGTTTTAATAAATCCAATGGTGTGCCTATGAGATCAATTTCCTTCAAACGGCCAGCCTTTACACTTTGTCACAAGCCGTCGAGAAGTCACTGAAGGCGCTGTAGAGAATTTGTGATTTACAAACCACATAGTTATCTATTAAAATCTGAACAATTGCAATGTTATCCATTACAGAGTGGTTTGGTCTGAATCCAGCCTGTTCACTTGGTATAATTCCTTTGGCGAAAGCACAGCCCTGGAATCCTTCCTGATGCATCCAGGAGCACAATCTGGCAATAGTTGCCCGTGAATAATTGAAAGCCTTTCTTATGGAGAGGTATTATGACACTCCCTTTCCTCGAGGAGGGAGTTTGACCTTTTTGATAACAATGTTTAAAGAGAGGAACTAACATTTTACCCCACTACTCAGGATTTTTTTTCAGAACGTTTGTTAGACTTTTGTCTGGACCCATTGCTGCAGAAGAACTTGCACCTTCTTTGTATGCTGCCATCTGTTTACTTGTGGGGAGTGCTATAAATTCAGTTTTACTAACATATCTGTTCAATCAATGAGGATGTATTCTCCTTAAAGAGCTCAGATACATATGTATTCCCTTCAGACCCTGGGATAGGCATGGATAATAAAGATTTCCTAACCCCACTGAAAGATGCTATAAGGTTCCAGATCAGTTTTTAATTTTTATTTTGTGCTGCCAGCGGGAGCTCAATCTAGTTTTTATCAGTTTCCTTTCTCTTTTTTAAGACATGTTAGAATATTCAATCAGTAGAAGTTGTATAAAGTCATTTATTGATACTGACATCATCTTGAACTTTTTTTGCTTATATTTCTTTTTTCACTTGGGGCAATGGATAGGATTCGAAATATCATAAGTGAGTTTCGAGATAATGCCCTCATAAGGGGTAACTGGATATACTTTATCTCTATGTATATTTTGGTAGTCCTCTATTAGCTAATTTTCTTTGATGATCGTCCCCGAATTCTAGAATAGTTTGCCCAATGGCGGGTCCAGATGTGCTTTAACATTTCCCATCCACAAGGACCAATTTTCTGATTGTTGTACCCATAGGGCGTCTATCATAAGTACAGCTGCACAGTTGTTACCTTGATAGAAATTTGCACAGACCTCTTAAAAAAATATTGAATAAATTATACGTAGATATTACATAATCAATGATAGATGAGCCTGTTATCCCTTTTCTAGTTCGGGTAGCTGGTACATCAAGAGCCATTTATTATTATTATCCCATTGATTCCACTGAGATATTCCAGAAGGACTTTGCCTCTTGGGTCTGTTTTTTGTGAAGTAGGAAACAAGGATTCGGGTATCTGCCAGACATCTTCTAGTTCTTTAGTTCTACATACAGATAAAGCAGATTTTGAGACTTTGCCATTAAAATCATGCTAAAATTATATCTAATTCCTTGAATTTGCTTTAAATCCAAGTTGTGTTGTTGTTGGAAGGAACATATATGTTAAATAGAAGGAAGGAGAATCTTCTAAGTTTTTCAATTTTAGGAAAATTTATCTGGATACCTTATACATTTTGATGGAAAAGGGGAAAGATCTAAAAATCCCATAGAATTTCCCTTGACAATAAAATTTCAAGTAGTCCTTTTGCATACCCGTTGGTTACTGTTTGCACAGGAGTGCTTATTTCAAAGTATGAAACTTTAAAAAAATCTTTCCATACCCCCAGGTTTCTTTAAGGCAAATTATTGGGGGCTTTTGCTCTGTTACTAATGCTATTTTGTTAGAGCAAATATCAGCCAGATTCCATGATGTTATAGATAATATATTGCTGAGAAGGTCATTTACATTCTGAACTTGCATTTTTTTCATTAATTTACCTGGCTAACCAGAACCATGGATCCTCCTTACAAGATGCCTTACATTTTTATGCACTTAATTGGTGCATCAAACATGTTTGATACACTTAATTGGTGATATATATGCTATTTGAATTCACCTGAATTATAATCGAATTAGGGCTACCCATTGTTTTTTGGCTTTAAGAGGATTTTACAAAGTGGTTTCTATTCCTTTTTCATTTACCAGATAGACCATTAAAAGTACTTGAAGTTCCATGAAGGCACAATATTGCACACAATGCAGTCATTTTTGTGATGTGTATCACGCCCCTCCATAATAATTGCTGGTATCAAGTTGAAGTCAAGAATTCTACCTGCGCCGTAAACACATCTTGCTTTGATGGAAAGGAAACCATTTTTGTTTCTACTGAGGAAACGCCTTGAAGTTGTGGATACATATGTAATAAACTAAGGATTATCTGATTATTTAAAGAAGGTGCGTTGTTTGGGCATACATCTGTGATTTCAACAATAGTAGAAAAAGATAATAAGTTGCTACTTTCCATCAGTAATGTCTTTAGTTCAGAATTTAATTTTCCTCTTGAAACTGCGGTTCTAAGGTCCAAATCTTCCTGAAAGAAAATCCTAGGATTAGATTCAGAGGCCTTTGGATTAGATCCCTCATGTAAATTAACATTAACACTGGATGTTAGAGAGGGGGCTGAGTGTTTCTCTACCCCTATTGCTGTGATTGTCTGAGTGATAGGGGGGCTAATATTATATTTAGACTGAGTTTTCATCTCAAATTTTTTCCGGATTTGAATTTTTTTTTAAGGATTCTAGTATTTCTCCTGTCAGTGCCCGCCTTTTCAAAGTACTTTGGACTTCTATCACTTGTTGGCTGTTATCGTTTTCTGTTGGTCCCTTTAAGTTGACTTCTCTTCTATGAATCATCTTCAGTCGTTTTTTTAAAGATTCAACAAAGAGGGGGAAGTTGTACAGAAGACTGTTGATGGTCCTCGCTGCCTTCAGAAACTATTTGTGTAGAAAGAATACAGTTCCAAGATCTTTCTGCTTAGGCTTCTTTTTTACCAGTTATCTTTCGATGTTTTCCTGTTTGAGTTTCCAGGATACGGGTTTGCTTTTTAACCTTTTCCCCTGAATTGTCCTCATATACCTGTGTATATTTTTTTCTGTATTGTATTCGGCATCCTTGAATTTCTGGTTCGGGATTATTATCCGTTGTCAGAGATGTCAGTATTGGAGTTAGAATTTCTAGGTCATTGTCTGAGTTATCTGTGGTGTTTTCAAGAAGTGACAGCATTGATTCTAGAATTCTTTCTCATACTTGTAATGCTTCAGAAATATGCACATAGTCTCCTGGTGGATGAAAGGAGTTTTAGTTTAGGGGAACTTGATAGATCGTTAGTATCAGCTGACCCGTAACTCAGTGTGCTATTAAAAAAAGTCTTTATGTTTTCTTTGGTGTTTTATTTCTTTTATCCTGGGCCAATATACTGAAATCCACGCCGGGGAAAGTGTAATCCAGGGCTATTATTTCTGAGTGATTCTCTCCATTACTACCACAATTTGTCAAATTTTCTGGATGTGAAGCATAGGTGGCTACTCGCAATAAATGATTATTTAACGAGTGCTCTCAATTGTTTTATTTGATCCCATTTCTTGGGATTTACAATCTTCTACCACAAACTCCTTCATTTTTTGGGGTTGTCTTTCTGATAGTGAAGATATTGAGTTAAGGAGAAAATCAGGAATGAAAGATGAGACCTTAGAGCCAGCGTGGAGATATTTTTTTCCTTCCTTTTACTCTCAGTGCTATGGGGATGCCTTTTCATTAGAATTGAGCAGCGTCTTAGCTTCCTAATAGACATTCGGCCAAATAGATTGGCCCTGTAAATGCGGATAATGCACTAAAATCCAGGCACATCACACTGCTGCTTTCTGAACTTAATGCACCAACAAATTGTAGCAGAAGATTGTCCAGCCCAATCAAATCCCATGTCTATAATTACGTAATAATAGCTATCTGCCTGAAGTTTTCTTACCTTGTGTCCGTTGCCTCCACCCACAAGGGATGCTCTGGGAAAATGAAAGCCTCTTGACTCCTTCAAATGTAGTGCCTTACTTAACAATGAACTGTCAATAGTACATCAGTAAAAACAACAGCCCCTCAAGGGCTGATATCCTCCAGGAGAAACTTGTTGTTTCCCCTCTAGTAGAATAAATGCATATGGAATCACATCCAGAGACCGTCCTGCTGCCCGCTAGCTCCACCGGTAAAGTTTGGAGCTCCTCAATGCTAGGCCCCACTGCACCATTGCCTGAACCAGAAATAATGGCACAGGATAGGTCGATGAAGCAGCTGCCTGGCAATGTCCAACTAAGAAGGCCACAACACAGCGAGTCTCTCCAGCCTAATTTGGCAAAAGATTTGCATTCTGGGCACTGACTGGGTAAGACACAACCAGGGGGGAAGTAGAGGAAGCAGGCGACACAGGAGGATGCCTGGCTATCAACTGCAGCCATGTCCCTTCTTGGAGTGCCAGAAAGCTCCTGCAAAATTAGCCGTAGAGGCGGACGAAGCAGCATCAGGCGCAGGAGCAAGATCGTACACGGCTTCCACAGCAAGCAGTGGGGCAGCACTTCCTGTGGGCAGGCACGAGCACAGTTTAGAACAACAATTTGCATGAACAAATTATACAATTCCACCATTACGTGTGCATCCGTAGTGGAAAAGGAAGGGAAGGTCCGAAAGTATTCATTGAAGGACTGAGTGTGTTTTTCACATTTTTCAAGCTCTTTAGCAAGATTTGTCTGGGACAGCACCATCCAAGAAGCCCGCCTTCCAGTGCCCCAAAATTTGTTTTGCTAATGGCACAGGGGATCCGAGAGGATGGGACATAAGGGAAGGTAGTGCAGATTGTTTTCCCAGTAACGTAACACACATATCCACTCTTCCTTGCCACTGCAATCCTCATGGAAGGAATGGGAACAATGTATAGTGTTAACACTTTGATATCTTATTTATTGGGTATACTTTCTATTACGAAGACCATTTCCACAACTGAACCAAGAGGGATCGCAGAGGACGTTTGCACAGTGTTCCACAAAGTTCCAGGAATGAGGGCTCAGAACAAATTTACAACTGTAAGGAGTTCACATTTCATCTGTTTCTAATCATAGAGTTTAACTCATTAAACTACAGTGAGTGGCTATCAAGAATCCATGGGAAGGCTCCCAGAATTATCTTCTAGGTTCACAGTCAAAATCTAATTTCATAATACAAAACAGTCTAGATGAGAGAGTTGCAATCACCCAAAGCGTAGTTCTGTGCAACAAGTCACAGAGCTTCCACAACAAGCATAGTCCATGGACCTTACTTTCACCAAACAAGTGACCCTTACGACCAAGCCAGGATCCTCTTCTCAGTTTTACAATTTAGCCGAATGGCTTTGAATGTCCCAGACTAAATGATGAGGAGCTGGATGACAAAGGGACGTCCAAACAACCAAATTCTGAAAAGCATGAACCACCCCTAACTGCTATTGCTGGATGGCAACAATGAGGGGCTTTAGAAAGGATGGGTCACACATACATGTGGGGCTCCAAATTGGCTGTCACTTGTGTCTTCTTGGTGATGTATTTCAGTGTGCTGCATTTGTAGGGGAACACCCATTCATAGACCCCAGAAATTGCACCAGCTCCAAAGAAATCCACCAGTAAAACATGACTAAAGCAGCTTGTGCTGACCACTAGAATTTACTCTGCATCCATGGAATGGAAAAGGTGATCACTGTTCTGTGTTCGTTTTTCCTCAGCATGCCGGTTGCACATTTGACCCATAGTGTGGTGGCAGACAAGACAGCCAGGGACATAAGTTGCCTTGAAATTTTGTGGTAGGATGGCATAGGTAAAATCTTCAGTCCTTTTTTTCCTCTTGGGTCATATAATGTCTGGCCCTTTTTAGGTCTCGCCCTGGAATTCGCATCCGAAGGATGCGTCCAGGGCGGAGACTTATAGCTATCCGATGCCGGGGAATGAGGGACAAGAAACTGTCACGAGCGCAGATTTGGGTGCGCGAACGCGCACGTTCTGTCCTGCGCCGCGCCGTGCACTTCCCTCCCATACTCCCAGCCTAACGCGCATGCATGCACACAAACGCGCACACGCATTTACACTTACACAGACACGCAGGCACACAGACAGGCAACCCCCTCCCCCGTCGCCGCACCTACACACACACACAGAGAGCAGGCTGTTCACAACACATGCAGGCAGACACGACACACACACGAGCGCACACATACAGACACACACTACACCTCCCCAGCCCGCGCCGCCGCCGCCGCCCACACACAAGAGTACACGCACAGACAATCCCCCCGCATACACACACGCACGCACACATACAAAGAACCCCCTCCCCCCCGCCGCCGCCGCAATCGTACACATACACACACACCAGCACTGGACCCCACTCACCGGCTACGCAGGATTTCTCTTCTCTGGGGCGGCCCCGGGGCTCTTCGTAGCTCACGGGAGCCCCGGGCCGCGGGAGGACTCGGCTTCTTTGCTTCATCCCGGCGGGCAGCCAATCATAGCCCAGCAGCAGGCGGGACTTCCTTCTTTCTTCTGGCCCGGCCTACGTCTTCTCTCCCGTTGCCTGGCTTCCTGCCTGGCAACACGCACTGGCAAAATAACCAAACCATGTGCTAAATGTTGATGGACTTAAAACAAATGAGTCAAGCTGCAATTTGTTGTGCAGTGATGGTCAAAACCTATGAACTTTCCACTATTAATGGCGCTCACAATATTGCCGAATACGGACGACATCATTTAGTAATTCATCAAGGGTAATACTAAAGCCAGCAAATTATTTCATTGAAAAAAAATCGCACGAGACGTTGGGGAAGAAAACGGAACGACCACGAGGAGAAAAAAAAACAGGCAGCTGAATCTCAATTTTTACAGGTGAATAAAACTAGTTCATAACCAAAGTGCACAGAAATCAAAAACGCAAAGATCTATAAATCAAGACTAAAGAAAAAAAAGTACGTAGATGTAAATAAAGCTAATTAGACAGCGTGAAGAAATAAACTGTTTAGAGACAAAGGCACGCACAAGAGAACTCAGGAACAAAATCTCTTTGTTAATGGGTAAACCGTCGGTCTGTACACACATAGCTACTATTACTCAGGCCTGATAACAGCGCCCCCTTGCATTCCATTATGCACACTGCAACATAAACCACAAACACTGGGACACTCATTCTATTACATGCATTGCCAAAGCCTATTGCTTTGACTTTGTGTTTACAGTAAAAAGCCATAGTTTGTTGGGCACAAACGTTTGGTTTACCGAGTAAGTTTATGATTGCATAAAGTAGCTACTTAAAACAGCATTATTCAAAATGTGGCGTGCAAAACAAAAAAGAACAGATACATTTACCATGTTAACAGCTGTTTCAGAAGACATTTTGGGCTGAGCAAATAAACACGTCGAAAGTTGTTCTAGATTTAGTTTCACATTGGAACTCACAAAATCCAAAAGAGTTACATAAGCCTCCTTTCATACACCTATGCCAGGGGAATAGCTAGCCTGTTTGGTTTAGGTTTAAGGAATATAGTGCAGGCCACATTTCCTTTTTCTAATACACTTTCTCTCCACAGATGAAACATTTTTCCTCAGAGAAATCTGTACAATCCCAGAAAATATTTTAATGTTCAGTTTCCCACTGTAAAAACACATCAGGGAACACACACAGACAAGTAAAATGCATGCACCCACAACGACTTGTCACACACAGGCAATTATAAATACATACAGTCATACAGATGCTAACATGCAATCCACACCATGCACAGTTACCCCAATACGCGCACACACACAAGCACAAACCCACACGTTCATGCAGTTACATTCATTACTGTTACATATATGACCGCACAAGCACTCACGCACATATGAGCTAATTCAGACATGTACAGATATAAAAAAAATAAAGCAAAGACAGACAGATACATGCAACAATTGACATAACGTGTACACAAGCACAAAAGCACTCACGCGCAAACAACAAAGACACAAACAGAGCAAACACAAAATACAGACATATGATTCCATAGATAAACAGCAACGGTTGCTATTTATCTATGCTGCAACACACACATGCAACCGCAAGCAGACACGCAGCACACCTACACTACAGCACATCACAAAGTGTGTTATATTATGGCATGCTCTGAGCGTGTTTTTATAGTACATTTCCACCCCAGCATCAATCTGCGCAACCATTCAACAACAACTGGTTCAAATATGTTCTCTCAATGTTTCAAACTTTATTACAAATGTCACAAAAAGATGTTAATATTTCACTTCTGTTCTTGGATTTTCGTCACAATAAAATACTCTGAACATAATCTTCACAAAAGTTACTTAAAAAAGTTTAAGCTATTGCCATTATAAATTAAAATCCCTTTTATTTAAGTATTACTTATTTAAAAAAATTAAAAGCCATTGTAATTTGTAATATAATACAGCTAAGTCACGTAAATACAAAACATGTTGCATTACAAATGCTATAGGTGTCACATTTGCGAAAGTTATAACTATTGGCATTGTAAATGACAAAGCTATTAATTTAGCTATTTTCAAAATACTGCATAAATAACTTTTGTACAACACATTTTATATGTACCTTTTTATGCAAAGAAAAAAACAATAACGCATAAATGAAAACATTGCCATTTACAATGCTAATAGCTCAAACTTAAATAATGCGAGACCTATTGCATTGCAAATGCTTGTTTCATTTAGATGCCATTTCTGGAGCATCTTGTGTATCTGTACAGGCAACGGCTTCAGCAGTCATCGTTTTTGATGCCAGGTGAATATAACAAGTTTTTCTTCAGATCAGGTGATCAGCAGCGAGTACACAGGGTGTTGCAGAACTCTCGAACGGGAGATCGCTGTGGAGGGTGGGAAGCAAACTGCTGCTTCATGTCAAACACTGGACTCTGGAGTTGAAGGAACAACAATGTGTTTTTACGGTTCACCTACAGCAGAGACCAAAGTCACATTTTATGTTTAGGTCTCAAAACATTTAAGAATAAAGAACGAGGCTTGCAGAGATCTCCTTTTCTTAGTAGTATACTTGGTTTGAGAAAAAGCAAAATTCACATTACGGCTCGATTAGCAGAGATATTTTCACACTTAAGAGGAACTTAGGAGAACAAATACTGGCATCTGTAAAAGCAAAAACCTGCTCTCAAGTCACTGAATCAGGAATGGCAGTATTCTGCCCATGTATATGGGATATTTTTCACACTTTCGCCTGTATGGAGGAGTTTGCATATGAGCTAATTTGATCACAATGCCGCTTTTGGCCATTTCAACATGAGTCAATCTGCAAAAGTTGGGCAGCACCAGTAAACCTGTAAGGGTTTAACCTCTTCGCTGCTAGCCCTAAACCCCCTTCCCGCCCCCCCACCCCCAACCTAAGCCTTCTTTTAGCTATTTGGCGTGGTTCGTGCTTAGGCCACTGTAACTTTTTTCCCACACAAGGTATCCATGCCAAATTTGCATCTTTTTCTTCCATCATAAGGATATTAAAGATACCTAGGGTTTGTGGATTTCCCTAGCGGGGACCCAGAAATTAGCCAAAATACAGATAAATTATGTTTTTTGTTTAAAATGGGGCAAAGTGCTGCATAGGAAAGAGTCTGATTTTTTCCATCCAAATTGAATCAACAAGGGTTTCTAATACTGAAATCACCATCTTCCCAGCTTTCAGGGACAGGCAAACTAAAGTTAGGAAACCAAAATTTGCTACACAGCTATGGCATTTTACTGCAACATAGCCTATTTTTGCTATTTTTTATGCTTTCAACCTCCTTCTAGTTAGTGGTAGAAATGAGTGTGAAAGCAATAATGGTACCATTTTCATATGGAGACCTTGGGGAACGCTGAGTGGTGGCAATTTGTGTCAGCTCGGTGATCCCACAACTTTCCCACACATAAGTATGAGGAAAATGTGATTTATTTCAGCTAAATGTAAGGTTTGCATAGAATTCTGGGTAGGAAAACGATGGGGGATCAATGCAAGCCACACATCTCTGGACTCCTCCAGGTGTCTAGTTTCCAGAAATGTGTGAGTGTGGTAGGTTTCCCTAGATGGCCGCTGAGCTTGGGACCAAAAACGCAGGTGCCCCTCTTGCGAAACCAGGGCGTTTTGTCATAGGTCATTTTGATGTCTTCACAATACGTTTTGGGCCCTTGCCTGTCGAGAGTACTTGGCCCACCCACACGACTGAAGCACCATGTTCATAGGACACCTGGAGGAACTCTGGGTTGTAGGAAAATTGCGGTTTATCTGATACCAGAAGATTATAACACAATAATGCAAGGAAAACATGAGACTATAGGCACATTTTAAGGTTTGAATGGCATTGTGAGTAAAACAATGTTGTTGGGACCCATGGAGGCCCACCACCCAGTACTACCCATTTATTTTAGTTTACAAAAATATCTAAAGTTAATAGATGTTCCCTAGAGACAAACTACACCTTAGTACAGAAAGACAGACAAGACAAATATGACTGCCTATCCATCTGTTCCTCAAGTACACACAAATACTGGTTGGATTTGACATGAAGGTGAGTGAAAGGTTAAAAATGCATATTTCATTAATAAGAGATTTCACAAAAAGGAAATGCACTGTTAATAATTAAAAGGTTAAAAACCTGAATCAATGACTCACAGCTCTTGAGCTGTAAAGCCACGTCAAGGCATCAACCTCTTTACAGGGCATTTACACACCTTTCATACTTGACACACACGTTCACACCACCAGGTGCAGGCCAAGCACATTACAACGCTCACATCAACAGACCATGTAGGGACAATTTACACCCTGGCAAAGGAAGGCAGAAAATACAAATATTACTGCAAAACGGTTCAGAGCATAACATTGTTTAACAGGAGAGTTCACAAAAATGAAATGCAGTGTTATAATTAAAAGGTTAAAAACCTGAACCAATAACACAGCTTGTGAGATGTACAGCCATGGCAAGTCACCAACCTCTTTACAGGCCATTCACACACCTTTCATATGTGACACCCACAAGACCAATCACACTGCCAGCTGCGGGCCAACCATATTACAACATTCACATCAACAAAAAAACAGCGTCATTCAGGGGCCCATCACCTTTATATGCCCACATGACTGACATAGCAATCACACCGGCTGACGGTTGACGTAGTGTGTGCAGTTCAGTGGCGTTTGGCTAGCAGTGTTTTTAATGACTAGCAGCAAGTCACTACTCACACACCACCAGCCAAGCACCAGCCCACACACACCTGCCAGCCAAGCACCAGTCCACGCACGCCGCCATGCCAAACGCCAGTCCACACACACCTTCATCACATTTATTTTTAACAAGAAAGAAAACACACACCTTTAAGAACTAGATCCAAAACTATAACTACAAACACAACAGCGGTAACAAAATACATCATTCTAATGCCAACCGTGAAACAGAACTACAAATATAAAACAATATAGACCTGGCAGTTAACTATTAGACTCACAGTTGCTTCCAAAAACTCTTTTGAGTGTGATACAATCTGAAGCATGTGGACGCACACAGCGCAGGATTAGAAGGACAATCAGCACAGTACATACGACTCTCCTCCTGCATACCTCTGCGCAGACTCCACATCTCTTACAAGGATTATTTTTTGGAGCATGGGAGGAATTAAATCGGGAAAGTTGCGATCTTTCAATCTAACCAAATTCTCCACCACTCCAACACTAGGAACACTTGCCTGTTTCACTACAACAAGGCTGCCTATCACAGACTCCTGAATTTGAACAAAAGTCATCCTTAACACTGGAGAACACTCCTTGGGCACAACAAAAGCATTAAAAGTTGCTAAGTTGAAGAGATGGATGGCCAACTTCTTATACCAAATGTAAGACTTACGAAAAGAAGTGTAAGGTTCCAACCTCTGATCCACTCTATCTACACCAACAATGGGCTTATTGTAGTCTACAATGCGCACAGGTTTGTGCACTTAAGCAACCTAACCCTAAACAGTCACAGGTGAAGTACTTTCACCATGGATGGTAGTCAGCATGTAGACATCCCTCCTGTCCATCAATTTCACAGCTAACAGTTCATCACTACGCAAGGCACTGCACTGTCCCCTCTGAAGCTTTTTGTAAACAAGCTCTTTTTGGTAACCTTTACGGTGAGTGCAGATTGTGCCACATGCAAGAGTGTCCACTTTGAACAATTCCTTAAACAGTTGCATAGCAGTGTGGAAGTTATCTAGGTACAAATGGTGGTTTGTTAAAAAGCCCTCTAGCAAGTTCCCACACAATTTTCTCTGAAACTCATAACGTGGATGGACAACCAGCGGGGGTCAATAGTGGAACCCCTACCAGTGGACACCTGGAAATTATAGACATATCCTGTCCTACTCTCAGACAAAATATACATCTTAATTCCATAACATGCCCTCTTGCTAGGAATGTTCTGCCTAAAAACCAAACAGCCCTTGAACAGGACCAAAGACTCATCAAGAGCTATTTCTTTCAATGGAGTATAGATCTCTGAAAATCGATCTATAAAGTGCTCAAAGACATGCCGAATCTTAAAAAGGCGGTCACAGTCAGGGTGATCCCTTGGCAACGCCGAAGCATTATCAACAAAACGCAGCATCCGAAGAAAAAGTAAATACCGATCATGACTCACAATTGCAGGAAATATGGGCGTTCCCATCAAGGGACTGGTAGAACAATATGAATCCAGGGATGGCTTCCTCATCAACTCCATCAAAAATGTTAAATTCAAAAACTTCTTCATCTCATCCAGATTTGTGGGAGTCCACCGGGTAGCTCTAGAGTGGGCCTCAGTCTGACACTGTTGTCCCTCAAATACTCTTCAGCATTCAAATTAGTGTGCTCAACAATCTCAGCCAAAAATACATCATCCTTAAACAACTGCAAAAACTGTATGGGCAAAAAAATGTTCATAATTTACTCAACACCATGCATCACCACTAGAGGCAGGCAACACCAGCTGCACCATGTTTGGATCCAGCCAGAGTCCAGGACTTCCAACGGGAAGCCTTGCTGCCCCAGGCTGGAATCCAGATGCCTCTTGCTGCACCATCGACACATCAGTGTCCTCCTCTAAAACACTAGGAGGAAGGGGTCCCAGTGTAGACAAAGAACAATATACACAATTCAAAGAATTAATCGTCAAAAAAACAAATTGATCCACAGTGTTTTAATTCACAAAGGGATAGAGTGTAGTAGATATACACAACAAATTATCAAATGTATTGGCGGTTATACAGTGCCCCGGGAAGGAAGGGAGGAAGTGATCAAGTGAGGATGAGGAGGTGATAGGTATGAAGTGACAGTAAAATCAATCAATCGAGCAAAACAGTATTGGCAGTTTAATACACTACCAAAAAAGCCAACGTTTTTGGCAAATTTCATTAGATGAACATACTTCACAGAATACAATTAATGTTAAAATGGTGGCGTGAAGTTGACACGAGAGGAGCAGTTGTCGACGTTTCGACCCCCTTATCAATGCAGGGAATAGTTGCACCCTTGCTGCGGGGTCTTCATCAGGACCAAAAAGGGGGCAGGGGCAGGTAACCTAATCAGGGTGGGTACAGGGAAATGCTATTACTCAAGGGGTATTATTCCAGCCTCATAAGTAATCACATCGGTAGACATACATTAATATGGAGAGCGTTATATAGTGGATTAATAGCCAATCATCTATAGAGTTATAAATCAAATATTATTAAGTCAGTGCGATCATAATTTCATCCTATTAGTACCCTACAAGTAAGGGTATCATTAATAACATTGACTATACTAATGTGTTGTTAGGTCTACATTCAAAAGGACATATGAGACATATTGCCCATTGATAATGTAGCACAGTAGGATCAAATCTCACAAAGTTAGAGACCGACCCGAGCGTGAGGGTCAGAGAACTGGCACGTGAGGTGGGGAACCTACTGAGTCAAGATAAAAGACACACATAGGTAATCTAACGAGGGTACCTGAGATTAGTCGAGGTTGGACTAGATTGACAAAGTTCAGTAGAAAGCGATGTTCCTCTAGGATATGTCTGCAACAAAACACATACATTACAAAATGTGTACAGCCAATTAATTAAGGTCTGTCACAACGGCTTGAGGAGGAGCAGGCTTACCTGTGGGCAAGTGTCATCAAATTGATCGTTATTTGCGGCGTAGCCAATAGATGGACCGTGCCTGAAATAACACAGGCGGACTAATTAGTATCAAAACGTACCGAGTGGTTACGTGTTGAACAGCACATTTAAGGTACAAGCATTCTGGATTCAATAAGTTGTCGCTTACCAATACGGTAGACAGTGTAAACGCGTATCCATAACTGAGCCGTATTCCTTGCAAATTCGGAAACGCGGGAACTGAATCCACGATACTATCTATAATGGGGAAAACTGGGAACCGTTGAGTAGTTGTCCAATATGGGGACTCACAGGTAGGTATGGCCGGGTGTGGAAGAGGGAAACTACTTACTAATGCCGAGTGAATCGGGAGGCTCCGTGCGAGGACACAGACGCGAGCCAGGTTTCCTGTGTGTGATATCACCATAGCAATGGTGTCACGTGACGTCTGGGCGGCGAGTAGAGCTCGACAAAAGACTATGGATGTGAATGAAACTAGGTGCAAGACTCGTAGCAGCCCAGATCGGGTCAACAACCAAGACCTGGATGGTTTCTAAAAGATATTTATAAAGAGGGCAACGTATTAATAAATCACAAGGTGTGTAATATCAATAATGCGTGCACCTGCATCGATGTACAATAAATGACAAAATCATGTGAATAGTGCAAGTCATGTTATAAAACACTATTTGATGTACAATAAGACCAACGCCATTACTATGCAAAAATTGCTATATCATATTCTATCCCCAGAGTAGAGATAGAGCAGACATGTAATTGCCTATTCAGTCTATGAGGTAAAGATTACACAAACGCTTAGACAATACATATTTACATGGATATGGCGTACCTCTCAGACACGAGGGTAAAGGCCATTTGACTAGTAAAGAGACTGATAGTATGGTAATCCATCTGATTAATACAAAGGCAGAGAATGGTATGTCTCAAATGAGTGATGTTGATACAGCCACAAATAAGTGTGGTGTTGGAATTCATTACAGGTGGGATCACACTATATAATGGGCTTTATATCATGATGGAAGGGACCTCAAGGTAATGTGGCCAGTTGTGAAAAGGAACTGTCATGTTCATTGAGGCCAGTGTCAATTGAATCAAAAAAATATATCCATTTAAGTTCGCGCGTGTTGAGGATATCAGAGATATCCCCCCCACGTGGTCCCAATGTTGCCTTTGCAATTACCACCCATGTCAGGCTTTCTGGGGGATGAGATTTCAGCTTAAAATGGTCCACGAGTGGTGCACCCAGTACCTCACAACGGATCCTACTCATATGTTGTAGAATCCTTGCTTTTGCCTTTTGTTGAGTTTGCCCAATGTAGATTTTTTGACACGGGCAGACGATGGCATATATGATGTTATTAGAGTTACAGTTACTCAAAGTTTTTAGCTTGATTGTAAGATGGTGGTGCTGAAATTCTTTGGTCTGAATTGCGGAGTCACAGGCTTTGCAATGGCCGCACTTGAAATGGCCAATAACTGGTGGTAAGTCCCACATAGAGCTAACGGTGGGTTGGTTGAGTGTGGGTAAAAATGAGCATACCACATAGTTCTTAATGCTCTTAGCTTTTTTAAACGCATGTAAGGGTGTCTCTGGTTGTTGGACATCATCTAATATCAATTGCCAATGGTGATTGATGATGCGTTCAATCTTGTTGCTTTTGGTATTGAAGGTAGTTACGCAAACAATGCGGTTCTCTTGTTGATTATTTCTGTCTTTAGGTGAAAGTAATTCTTCCCTTGGATAGAACCAGGCGCGTTTGTGCGCTTTCTTTATCAGACGTCTTGGGTATCCACGTTGCTGTAACCGGTTGGAAAGATCCTCTGATTCAGAGAAGTAATGTTCTTTACTGGAACAATTCCTCCGAATTTCCTTGTACCCACCCTGATTAGGTTACCTGCCCCTCCCCCCTTTTTGGTCCTGATGAAGACCCCGCAGCAAGGGTGCAACTATTCCCTGCATTGATAAGAGGGTCGAAACGTCGACAACTGCTCCTCTCGTGTCAACTTCACGCCACCATTTTAACATTAATTGTATTCTGTGAAGTATGTTCATCTAATGAAATTTGCCAAAAACTTTGGCTTTTTTGGTTGTGTATTAAACTGCCAATACTGTTTTGCTCGATTGATTGATTGTACTGTCACTTCATACCTATCACCTCCTCATCCTCACTTGATCACTTCCTCCCTTCCTTCCCGGGGCACTGTATAACCGCCAATCCATTTGATAATTTGTTGGGTATATCTACTACACTCAATCCCTTTGTGAATTAAAACACTGTGGATCAATTTGTTTTTTTGACGATTAATTCTTTGAATTGTGTATATTGTTCTATGTCTACACTGGGACCCCTTCCTCCTAGTACTTGTTGAACCCAGGTCCCAGTGACTATGTTTGGGTAAACCCCCCTTATACATACAATACTCCTCTAAAACAGGCATTTCATCTGGACTGAGAGTAGCTTCATCATCAGATGAATCCTGGTGGACAGAAAACTCACTACCAGAATCTTGCACTTCCTCCTCTGCCTCAGATGCACAGTCAGTTTCATAATCATGGTCAGATGAAGATTCAAAAAGCATGCAAACCACCTGCTGAGCAGTAATTCTGCAGCTAGCCATATTCCTTACTAATAAAGGTAACTTGTTAAACAATCCAACAACAATAAACACTTTGTAAAATAAGTAAAAATATCCCACTAAATAATAAAAAGAAAATTACACAAAAATCAAGGCAATACACATCGTGCACAAGTCCAAAAACAATTTCACGCTCAAAACATATACTAAATATGCTGCTATTATGACACCACTTACAAAAAATTCATTAATTCATGACAAAAATATTATTTGGAGTAAACACAACAAAAAAGAAAATTCTTACCAAATACATGCAACTACACAAACTGCAGATCAACCACTGCCGAAACCATTAAACAAGAATCAAAAGCTTTGCTTTAGAATAAAACATTACAATCACATATGCAAATAATGCACCAGTCCACACACATTCCACCAGCCAAGCTGGGGTGGGCAGGTGGGCCTAAATGCATAAGGCTGATCTGCCCCCAAGGGGGCAGAAACAGCCAAAATCATCACCCCCTAAAAAGGGGAGCGACCCTTGCCCAAGGGGTTGCTCCCAAACATTAAAAAAAGAAAACTTCGGTTGCCTAATGGGGCACATACTAGTGGGGCACATAAAATTCCAATAATCTGCCGATCTGCCCACCAAGGGGAGCAGAAACGGCCAAAATAAATGCTTCTGAAAGGGGAGCGACCCTTGCCCAAGGGGCAAACCCTTTCGTCCAATGCCTCTTTGTTTAAAAACCCCACCCTCCCCAGGAAAAAAAGAATTACCTCTATCACTCCACGCGATGGAAGCAAATGGCTTCCAGGGCGTCCGGTTGCCTCTAATGACATTAGATGACGTAGAGGGGGTTGGAGGGGCAGTGGAAGGGCTTCCGCTGCCATACATGGTGGGGGCCCGTAGATGATCGGCCCACGGGGGGAGCGCTTGGTGGGTGGGTGCTAGGACAATTGGGAGCCATCCAACATACACGCCCACCGTGATGTGAGACGGCTCCCGGCCGTCCGACGCACGCAACGGGTTAAACATTTTTGCTGGTAATTTCCCACCTTGAAACGTTTTGAGATTTATTGCTGTCAGGTGTAAATTCTTTTTCAAATTGGGGGAGAGGAACACCCACAAAGTTGACAGGCGTTAAGAGGATTTTTGTATTCTGGGAAAAAGGTATGCCTCAAATATAAAAAACAAAAAATGTAAGGCAAACGCATATTAACTGTTTCACTTTCGCAGGTGTAAATGCACACTTGGTGCATGCAAATTAATGCATATCCAAGTTCTCCTTAAAATCTCTAACTTTCTTCTTTGACATATTCCTTTTCTCTCTAAATTGGAAATGTACTCAAAAAGCTTGCTCTAGCTTTCACAAGTACACTGACAACTTTTCAGAAGGCACATCTGTGAAAAGGGCCTGTTTTTTAAGCATAATTAACACCAATGGTAGAAACGGCACTGTTAAGTACAGGAATTCGCTCATCCTGAAATTGAAGTGTTCTCGAAACTCTCAAGGGGCAAATCTGCAGATAATTCCCACTTCCCAAATGCAGTGGCGTAACGAAACTTGAGGGGGCCCCCCTGCAAAGCACACTGAGGGCCCCCCCCCAGCGGCCCGGCCCACCACTTACCACTTTGTCCCACCGACAAAAATAAGCAGTCACCTAAAGCCATATAATCAGCACTTATCTGTGCATACTTCGAACAGGACATATAAATGGAATCCACTTTAATTTGGTTCTAGGGCTGCCTCAATGATGAAATCCATGGCTGATAATTAAAGGGAACAAAGACAGAATAGTCATATTACAAATGAATATATACTTCTTTTATTTATAACCCTATTTAGTGCCAGGGCGAGGGCTTTCCAGGCTCTTTAAACAGATGTCTGGCATTTTTCTTTTGGCAACTCTACTTTACATTTCTTTTCATGTAATGCATTTTCACACTACAACAGTAAATGTAAATTTCAAATGCATGGAATAGGCAGAGTGGGGGCCCAGGGGTTACTGGAACCAGAAAAAAACTAAGCCTCTGTAACCAGTTTACAAAGGTATGTAAATATACAAATGGTCTCTGGCCTCGAGGCAGTTGCCTTCAATAACCCTTGTTACTGGGCCTGGAAGCAGAGGTCACCTGCACCCACAGCATGCGGCACGCACCATTTAATTTATGAGGTAGGACTGTTATGAGGCAACTCACTTGTACAACCAACGCCAGCAAGAGAGTGTAGTGCTGCCTGTGTGTGATACAGCGCCGATGGGGCCCTTGGAGGCTGGAAAACGGGGGCTGCTGGGGGCATGGCGGCCAAGGATTTAGATTGCCATGTGTGACATTTTCATATTTCTAGTGTAATTATGAGTGACATTCAATGATTATGTGTGACATTTTTTGCGAGCAAAATAAAGCAACAAAGTGTGTGGAAAGAAATATTAGAAATGACACTTGAGCAATGAGAAGCTTTAAAGAGATTTTGAAACTGCTACAAAACACCTGGAATGGATTGTCACTAATAGACTCTCCTCAAAATTCCTCTATACACTTGCACAATCTCTACACATCCTAAATTTTACACCTGCTCCACTGCACCTGCTTGCACTACTATGGATAAATCACAATGACTTACCATGTTTGACTGTATATACTTTACCATAAGGCTGATACTTAAATCCAAACTCTTCCTTTTCAGAGGTAAATACCAAATTACACCTCTGCAAAGTGACATCACTATAACCAGTGGATGCCCCTTTTGGCCTGGCTACTTACCCACTGATGGAAAATGTTGGATGCTACACTGCATGCGTCTCAATGCTGCGCAGTGCTGGACTCTTTGGCCCTGCTGGCAGCGCACAGGTTCCAAGCCTCTTTCTCTGGGCTGGGGGGTGGCTCAGATGGTGCTGCAGTCAACGGTGAGTTGAGTCTGTTATACTTGTCAGCTATGTCTTTTAAAGACAGGGGCAGTGCAGCGCTCATCCCCAGACACAAGCCTGTGCCCACGCTGCCCTCCAAACACAGGTGGAGGGCAGATGAGTTGTTAAACGTGGGCCTGCCCGAGCGGCAGAGATGTTTGCGTGGGGGCCATGGCTGATGCAGGGGGCCAGAGGTGCCAAATCACAGAATATCTGGCAGAGAACTTGATTATTCTCTTCTGCTTTTCAGTCTCAGGTAGCTCCTGCATTGACATTTAGGGTCACCTTTCCCTTAATGGTCGTGTGCCTAAGACTATTCAGAATCCTGGAATCAGGCCTGGTGTCAACTATTGGGCTTGCCGCCCGTGCACCCTGATGCTGAAGTTGCATTTCAACATGAACAACTTCGTGCCCTCTCTCTCTCACTCTCCTTGTCTGGAAAGAGTACCTCCTATCACTGTGCTGTTTATTCCAAGATTGAGTCCGTCACACACAACTCTACAATTGCCCATCAGTTCTGAGTATTTCACACAACTTTTACAAAGCACAATAACTTTTACCTGCAGGACCTGCTGCAATTACAATACCAGGGTCACGTCATGTATCTGCAAAGTAATCTCCGATGGAATGAGGGGGTACTGCTTTAAACCGGAGGGAGATTGGAAGCAGAGGCTGCAGACCCTGCGCCCCCTCCCAAAGATCTCCTACCACTGACGAACTACTCTTTCTTCTGGGCTCACCCCGAGGTGTCTGCAGTTTATTGTGCTTACATCAGGGAACCATATCCAAAAGAACACTGTGGCTTTACTGCTGCATACCAGCCTTTGGTTCAGGGCTGAGTGCGTGGGTAGAGAATACTGGGTTTTATTTGCGCTGGGATGGTTCTCCTTCTGTGAATAGCACATGGTAGCTAGTTAGCTCAGATATTCAATGTTTTATGTCCACCTCTAACCGAAACGCTACCTTTCAAGTTCTCTGTTGCCAGGGTACACGACTCACCAATTTAGCTCGAGCAATTTTTAGAGAAGCCTCCTTAATGTTATTGGAGTTTTTGACAATTCATAATTGAGCAGGTGTGAAAACAGCACAATCACTTCTATGTCAGAGATGACTGCCTTGTCACCTCCCCCAATGCTAACAGGTTTATAAAACTGGGACATACAACCTCTTTTAGAGACATTTACTCGAATACATGGGTACACCATGCTCCTTCATGACTTTAATGCTCAGAAACCAGGTTAAACCACCACTGAAAAGCCAACTCAAAGGCTTACGGAATGAAGGTTAATTTCTTTCAGTATGATTTAAAGGTGGATCAGATAAGGACCCATCTAAATATGGTTCACCCAGATACATCCTGGGCGCACAAGACATGTTCTCTTAGAGCTCTGCTCTGGACACCAACACTGCTCGGAGCATACCTGGGGGCAAGGCTGCAGTGCCCTGGCACCAGACTACCACTGCTGCCTTAATGAGCCAATATACTTTTAAGTAGCTGACTAACAGCCACCACGGCATAGAGCACCGGTGCAGGCCTTCATTCGGGAGAAGAGGCTGCGACGTGCGCACGCACACACAGTGCAGCAGCTGAGTGAGCCAGGGCTCTGTATCATTTAAAGTGCCTTGCAGCAAGCCACGCTATTTAAAGCACATTTTAACCTCACAATTAAAGCGCTCCATAGGCACACTGTGATGGGAACTCACTGTTGAATAAACGTCCTTACATTGCGATGTGAGCACTTACTGTTTGTTGGGCCTGCTGAGCGGTGACATCTCCAGGCAGCTCTGCTGCGGTCCAGAAGATGACTTGACTCGAGGAGCATATTAATCACCAGCCCCACTCTGTACACCACCCCGAAGACCGCGCACACGTGTCCTGAAACAACGGAGAGCGGCCGTGCACCATTTAAATATGAAGAGCCTCAGAGGCCCGGCCGGTGCCCAGGCCTGCGCACCAAGAGGCAGCCGGGCGGTGGCGCGCACGCACACCATTTACTTTAAGGGGACGCTGGGCACGCGCAACTGGCACCATTTAATTCTAGAAGCCTTGAATAGGCTTGCTGGCTCTCGTGAGTGAGGGGGGCCCCTGGAGAGCGGGGCCCCGATGGGGGCCCCTGGAGTGTGGGGGCCCCCCGCACCGCGGGGCCTGCGTGGGCCTGTGTTACGCCCCTGGGGCCCCGATGGGGGCCCCTGGAGCGTGGGGGCCCCCCCGCACCGCGGGGCCTGCGTGGGCCTGTGTTACGCCCCTGCCCAAATGGCAAAGGTCGTGGCTCAAACCAGTTCCCTCGCTCCCACGGGTGCCCCAGCCAAATGAAACGAAAGATGGCAACTAACCTGTTAAATAAAATAGACCTCTACGCAGCTGTCCAGAGGTGAGAAATTGACCTGGAGACATAGCGTGATCTGAGATGAGTTGGTCAAGTGTGAGAAGGTGGCTGTCTGTGAAGAGGTCACCAACTGTAGTCAAGGATCATTCATGCCAGCTTCTCGGTTCTGTGATGGAGTAGGCTCGAGGGAACTGAGGAAGAACGGCCAGGGGGAGTGCTGGGATGTACAGCAGGATGTGGCATGTGAGGTGAAAGACCCTGGTCATGCACCAGCGGGCGCACCAACACCAGCAATGACTACGTGGACGGAGGCATGATCCTGTGGAAACAGGAAGCTTCCGAGCATAGCGGGCACGAGAGGACCCATTGCATGTCTCTCCCATGTAGCGCCCTGCCAGCCATTGTTAAACCCATTGTAGTTGAGTCGCTAAAAACTAGGCTTCGAATGATGGGGCCCGAGACCCCCTGCAAACCGGCAGTTACAATTTTTGCAGTGCAATTCGATGAGGCTGATCTCCCCAGATAAGTTCACCCAGCAAGGTATTCATATCTTGGCAGAAGCTCCTGGGGGGTGGGGTGAGGGGGAGGTTTGCAAAGAAGTAGGGGAGCTGAGGTAGGATAAACTTTTTGGACAGAGCTATTTTCCCAGTCGGGCTAAGGTATATGTTTCCAAAACTGCAATAGTGGTTTAGGGCCAATGAATCTTTCTTTAGATTATACTCGCATATGTGGGCTGGTGTATGGTAGAGATGAACACCTAGCTAACGGACTATGACTCTCGCTAACTGAGAGGGGTTCCCTCCAAGTCACACCTCGAGTGGGGCTGCACTGATGTATGCCAGGGAGAGCCTAGATACTCTAATTACACCCACTGAAATCAAGGAGGCCATTCGAGGCCTGGCCATGAACAAAACCCAGGGCCTCGATAAACGCTGAAGTGCAGGATCAAGTGCATCCTATGGTGAGTCTCTGAAAGCAAAAGTTATATCATGACATAAGCAGCCTGTGGAGTCACAGGTGGCGGATATTGAAACTCCTGGCGTAAGCCGTCCATCAGGGCTAATTCGTCGACCGAGGAGATGTGGGGCCTCCCTCTCACCATATGAGGCGCCAGCGGTATCCTGCCAGAGATCTCACTGCCATGAGAGCCCAACGGCGTTCTTTGATGATTTGCTCCAGGGCTGGTGACTTGGTTGGTGGAGACTTTGGAGAAGAGCCCGCCAAGGAAGCGTTGTGCCATTTGTGTCCCTTTAAAGAGGGCAGGGAATCCCCATGTAGTCCCAGCATGTGCCCCACCTTGGTGGCCATCGTCCCAGGCCTCCTTGAGATCGGTTAAGAGGGATTTGCATTCTACAAGGATTTTGGAATGTGATGGGAACAACAGGAAGCATTGGATGCCCAGTTGTCTGGGCCATTATTCACCCCCATGTAGGAGGCACGTTGATGTTGCACCGCCTGAGTGTAGTCTGTAAATACCTTTATGATCTTATCCTCGGTTTTCAGACACACAGTCTTCAGGATGGTGTCCCGATCTTGTAAGTGCAGCAAGGACCCGGGGCAGGTTGACGGGCAGCACCCTACGAGTTCTTTCCAACAAAAAGATTGGTTTAAGTTTAGATGGAGGAACAATGGACTTGAACCAGTTCTCCATGAATGACAATGGATCGTGGCCCTCAATCCTATATGGCAGTCCCAGGATGTGGGTATTGCTCCTACATGAGCAGCCTTCGGCATCCTCCGCTCTAGTTACTTTGGTAATGCCTTATGTGGTAGTGACATGATCTAGCCGCAGATTCTTTACCTTCGAACTTCCTGGTGTCAGGCTGGATCCTGAAGATTTTTCTCAGCAGTACTCCTGCAGGTCGGTCAACTCCACGCGACATTGGCGGCGTTATGTCCTTCGTTATCGTGACTTCTGCGTCATCAATATAAACGCCACTCCGGGAGCACGACGTCAGTATTTTTATGACTTACCACGCCAGAAGCACGGAGCCATGAAGTAACTGACTGTGGTGTGTTAAAAAGAGACTAGGGCCCTGAAGGGGAACAGCCCTGAGACTAAAAGACAATTTCACAATGTGGCGATGATGGGCGGGTCAGTAGGGCATCTGCGTCTAGATATCTCTACCAGATAAGGTGTTACCAAATCTAGATATCTGCGTCTTATATCTCTACCAGATAAGGTGTTACCAAAAGGTAAGTAAATTGTCCATCTGATAGATGCATCTAGCCGCAGATTCCTTACCTTTGAAAAGATACCCAAGGAATACCTCCTCAAAGATGGGACTGCGGAAAAGCTTTAAACAAGGAAATCCTGTAATGCAGAGTGGCCAAATAGGCCCTACCTGCGGACCGGAGAGTCAAGGCAATAGTGTCTGGCGCACGTGTGCAGATTCTCACATGGCCGCTTGAAAGATGTGAGCAATAGGGACACCACGCTGAAGGACTATGGTTGATGCTTTCGCCGTAGTGGACTGGACCCCAAGGCTTTCGGGAGGCTGATCCTTTACGAAGGCTTAACATATTTTAATGCAGAGGATAACCCAGAGTGATATGGTCCTCTTTTGGACAGCAGGTCCCATCTTTGTTCTCACATATCCTATAAACAGTTAGTCATCCACCTGGAACTTTTTTGGGCGATCGTGGTATAAAACGTGGAGATGCTCCTCTTCCTTGGAAGGACGCAGAGGTGCATAGAAAGTGGACAGAGTAACGGACTGCCCCCGATGAAAGGGAGTTACAACCTTGGGCAGAAAGGATACCCTAGTTCTCAGTACCACTTTGCCCGGGAAAACTGTCAGGTAAGGAGTTCACTCACCCTCCTGGCGGACGTAATTGCCACCAAAAAAAAAATGTTTTGAGGGTGAGCAACCGTAAAGGACAGTTGTGCATCGGCTCAAACAGTGCGCACATCAAGCAGGTTAGGACCAAATGAAGATCCCAGGAGAAGGGGAAAACAAAGAGGTTAACTCCTTCAAAAACCTCTGCACCAGAGAGGACTTAAAAAGTGAAGGCTGATCTGGCAGCCGAAGAAAAGCCAAAAGGGCCGAAAGGTACCACTTCAAAGTGCCCAAGGCAGAGCCCTGCTGGGCCAAGCAAAAGACAAACTGGAGAATATCTGCCAGGGACACAGAAAAGGGGTCAACGGACCTTTCTGTACAATATTTACAAAATTTGTTCCATCAGCAGGTGTATACCGATGTCCTGGAGGGATGCCTGGCTGCCAGAATAATCTCACAGCTTTCGGGAGGAAGGTCAAAAGCTGTTAACTTTCTCCGCTCAATCTCCACACAGGGAGGCGGAAGTGGACAGGTTCGGGTTGAGGACCCTACCCTGCTGCTGCAACAGAAGATCCTCCCAAAGTGCAGCCTGATCGGAGGATCGATGCTCGCATCTAGGAGCTCAGGATACAAAACTCTCTGTGCCCAATCCGGAGCCACAAGAATGACTTGTGCCCGGTTGCTCCTGATCTTCCTGAGTACTCTGGGCAGGTGTGGTATGGGCGAGAGGCGTACAGGAAGCCTGAGCTCCAAAATTTTTGCCGAACCAGTGCTGCCTTGGCAACTCCAACGCGCAAAACTCCTGACATTGCGCGTTCTCTTTGGAGGCAAACAGATCTAACCAAGGCTCTCCCCACTGCTGAAAAAGACTATGTGCTACCCCGGATGGAAATGCCACTTGAGATCCACAATGCACCTTCGGCTGAGCTCATCTGCTCTGACGTTGTGAGAACCGACCAGATGTTGAACCACCAGGGAAAGGCCTTCTCCAGCCAAGTCCAGAGGCACAGGGACTCTTGACAAAGAGTCTACAACCCCACTGCGCCCTGTTTGTTGCAGTACCACATAGCGGTAGTGTTTTCCGTGAAGACCTGAACTTGCCTTCACTCTATGGTCGGTAAAAAGTATTTGAGTGGCAATCTTATTACCCAAAGCTCCAACAAGTTGATATGCAGCCTGGCTTCTGCCGGAGACCAGAGTCCTCTGATCTGGAGGTGGGAGACGGCTGCTTGGGATAAGCCTGCCTCCAACAATCAGTCATTGAGATAGGGGAAGACTGGAACCCCTGATCTTCACAGATGGGGTGTGACCACTGCCATCACCTTTGTGAACACCTGAGGGGCACTGGTGAGGCCAAACGGGAGCACAGCATATTTAAAGTGCTCGTGGTCCACTGTAAACTGCAGGTAGTGACGATGGGCAGGCAGGATGGGGATATGAAAACAGGCATCCTGCAAGTCCAGTCAGACAGGACCTGAGCTAGGGTGAGCATCTTGAGCTTCTCCTTTTTGAGGAAGTAGTTGAGGGCTTGTAGGTCGATCTTAGGACGAAGGCCTCAGACCTTCTTTGGGGTCGGAAAATAGAGGGAATAACAGCCACAGCCTATTTCTGGCCCGGGAGCCCTCTCTATAGCTTCCTTGGCCAAGAGAGTCTTGACTTCCTCGCGGAGCAGAGCCAGGTGATGCTCCTTCAGCCGATCATACACTGGAGGCATAGATGGAGGGGTAGTCTCAAATAATGGAGGAGCTCCCTCAAACTATCTGCAATACCCACTTGTCCAAGGTGATGTTCCACCAGCGGTGGAGATTATAGCATATGCCACTGTCTGGACGTAAATGATCCTGAAGGATAGGACTAGGAAGGTTTTGCAGTGGAGGAGGGGATTGTGGCTTGGCTTGACTTCTGTCCTCCTGACCCAAGGGTCAGGTGAAAGACATTCACAGCCCCTCAGAGGCTGCTGAGCTTGGGGGCCCTCTGGCTGCAATAGGGTTGGCTCATTGTTAGCCCCTTCAGTAGCCACGAAAGGAGCGAAAAGCAGATACAGGCCAGGATATTTTGGTGAGGTCCAAGAACTTGGCCGTAGCCAGTCCTTGAAACGCTCAAGGGTGGCATCTGCTTCGTCTCCAAAGAGTCAGGAGCCATCAAAGGGCATGTCCATAAGGTTAGCTTGGAAATCCCCCTTAAAACCAGATGTCCTCAGCCAGGCATGGCAACGTACGGCCACAGCCGGGGAAATTGCTCTGACCAGTGAGTCTGTTGTGTCCAAGCCACATCTGATGGCGAACTTGGCTGCATCTTTCCCATCTGATATAGCTTGGGAGAGTAGGGTCCGGTCCGGTCCTCCTCCGAGACCCTGGGCAGCACCTGCGCAACTGTGTCCCATATCGGATGGGAATAACGGCCTAAAAGGCATGCCGTGTTCACCAACCACAATGCAAAACTAGCGGAAGAAAAACATTTCTTCCTAAAGATTTCCATTCTCTCGGATTCCCTGTCTGGGGGTGTGGAAGGGAACATGCCACAGTAAGTAGAAGCCTGGACCACCAAGCTTTGTGTGGTGGGTAGGGAGGGGAACTGGGTCACCTGGTGCAAGATGATGGTAGCGGGCAACTGTCCTATTCACAGGAGCCCCTGTGCTGGGCTTGGACCAGGAGCCGGGATGGACATCCGTTAAGGCCATATTATAAAGCAGCAAGATTTCTGAGCTGGAGACACCAGGTTACAGGACCGATGTCAAGACATCAGTCACCATAGGGAGCTGCAGGTCCAAGACCTCTGCAGCCCTACACATCACCATAGCAAACTATGTTCCCTTCTCTGTAGCCAGGTTAGGTAGAGACAGCATACCAGAATCTGGGAAGGTGTCCAGACCACTGGCATCACCCAGTTCCTCATACCAGTCCATGTCTTGTGGTTGCAGGCTTTCTAAGGGATCCTACTTCCCATCCCAATCCTCCTCATTCATCCCTAAGCCTTCAGAATAGGGCAGGTTGAACGGCATGGAGCTGTACGGCTCAGCTGGTGCTGGTCTCGGTGTCGGAGGAAGCCCGACCAGCTCTGTGTCATCGGGAATGAGGATTGGGTAGGTGCCGCCGGTGGACGCCGATGAAGGCCACTGCGGAGGGGTGACCGGCGCCGGACCCAGGAATGGGTCCAGTTCGAGGGCGTGGCGCTGGAGCTAAGGCGCAGGCCCCAGGGACTACTCTATCATCTGAGCCTGCGGGATGCGTACGTGCACCAGCAGTGTCAGGCCACCCACATATGGTGCACATGGCGTCATAAAACTCCTTAAGCTGGGCAGGGTCACTCCCGGACATGGAAAGGGAGGGAAATGCAGATCTGATATAGGCAACCGGTCCATGGAGTGGTGCCTTGAATGTCGAGTTTCCTCCACCTTGTCACGAGACGGGCGAAGTCGAAGCATGCTTCAACTTCTTGTATTTTTTGTGGTGCCTTTTATCTGACTTCCATGAAGATGACTCTCGACTGAGACCTGCACTGGGATCAAGACCGATGAGGCAACTGCTGTGGCACCGGACCGCGATTAGCTGCAGGGACCGCCTGCTCAAGGCCTTCGGCGCCATGGCCCATCAATTGGAGCACTACTTAGTGTTGCGGTCGCACTCCAGGCACCAGAGAAACACCGTGTGGGGGTCCGTGACTGACAGGCGCCGCATGGTTTGAATCCAGAGGTCTTCCTACTGGACATCCTACACCCCAAAATGAGCAACAAAAGGACAATAAAATCTACGTTGGCTGGCGCGGAAAGAAAATAACGGACGTCAGCGCACTGGAGTGGTGTTTATTTTGACGACAACAACACGTGGAGTCAGCCGACCACCTACCAGCATGCAGGGGTACTGCTGAGAAAAATCTTATGGATCCAGCCTGACACCTGAAAGTTCAAAGGTAAGTAATCTGCGGCTAGATGTCTCTATCAGATGCTACACTCAGTCCTGGACGGCATGCTGGTTAGCTGTGGATTGTGGCTGCAGTGCAGCCAGTGCTTTCTCTCCATCAGCAACCCTGTCTGCGAGCTTATCGTGGTTGTTGCGAAGGAATCCCAGCTCCATTACCAAAGAGCCATGTGCGGTTTCCATAGAAATGTGTGAGCTTTTTATGGCCGCTAGCACCTTGTTCAGTTCATCATCCATGGGAGCGAAGGGCTTGCAGAGTCTCCTAGCAAAGGGTTTTCTGGCATTAATATCAGTGGGTCAGTTGCCCTGGTTGCTTGCATAGATCTCAAGCAGCCCATCACCAGTGACCCAGAAGCCCGCGGCTGGGGGAGTGCAACTGAGGGGTAAGAAGGGAGGGAAGGCGGTCTATGTCAAACTCCTCCCTCATGTTGGGCCACAACTCAATCCCACCACCTCAGCGTCATCAATGCAGCCAGTAAGCAGACAGAGATGGCCTCCAGCAGTCTTCGTCACCCGGGGAGCAAGGGCTGTGCATAGCCTCAGAAGGTGAACCTCAACATCTATTGCATTACCCAGGGCACAGTAGCCAGAGATAGCTGGCAGAGAAAGGGCTCCCCAGTCTTTCACCATGGTCGGCTGTGCCGCAGTCCCTCCAGCGAGGGTGTGCTTCGGGGAGATGGGTGCAGTGCTACTCAGTAGGGCAGAGGCTGGTTACATCCGCTCAGGACAGCTCCAGGTGTGGGAATCGTGGCGTTGTTACGCTTCCCAGAGTGCGTGGGCCAAGGGGCTTCTATGAAAGGCCACAGTTATGTCCAGTAGTGGAGTTGTGGGAGAAGAGAAAGAGGAGACGCAAGTTGTGGGTCTCTCCTTGATGTAAAAGTCTCTGTGTGCCTGCTACGTGCCACTGTCGCCCCCTACCCCTCACTGGCAAATTAATCAGCACCCACCGGGGTGCAGTGTGAGGCTTCCAGTTGGGTCCCTGGGCTGTGCCTTCAAGAATGTATCACAGAACAATGCATGCTGGTGCCACGCATGCCTTTACAACGCGGCGTTCCAATGCAGTTACCATTACCATCCGTTACCATACAGAACTTTACCATGCATCCTTTGTAACAAATTTCGTTGTAAGAGCATAATTGGTAAAGGCATATGCGTGGTTAAAGTTTTAAATTTAAATGCCACTATGTCACAAGTAAGTATAAACCATTTTATGTATATTTAAAGGGTTTATAATTATCTGTATAATGCGTACATTTTCGTGGTAAAGGCATGCATAATAAACGCATGTGCTTGATAAACATTTGACAAGTAGGTACAAACCATCTATCTGTCTATCTATTGATCTCAACAGAAACTGATACACAAGCACAAGGTGAATAGAAATTCACTCGCAAAGTTCAATATGTTGTTTTCTGTATTATTTTAGTGTGATTAAAACGCCCTACGCGTTTCGGTCTACACCTCGGACCTTGATCACGGTTTATAAAACACTTAACACCGTACTACAATTAATTCCAGCGCTATATAAAACCTTTCAAATAAAGAAATAATTAGATTTCCCAAGTCAATGACATCACAGAAATGATGGTTCATGGAAAAATCTGTAAAAGAAGTAAAAAAATAAAAATACGAACAACGAAATTAAATTGCACATAAATTGGAATTTACCCTTGGAGATCAATTATGTTTTTGTTTTATAACTCTTTTTATTGGTGCAGGTAATCAAAATGGTCGGTACATATACATAGGCAGTATTATCACAGTGTTACATTGTCAGGAGCACAAACAAAATACCATTGTCAAGGATTAAGGGTACAAGATAGATATATTATATGTCACTTTAGGGGGTCAGCGGTTCGTCAAGGGAAGGGATCAGGGGAGTTCACATAAATTCCCATGGAATTCATTCCACTTTGACCAGATTGCTATCCATTTCCGGGGGCAGCCCGAGCTACATAGACCTTTTTCCATGCACCAAGCTTCGGAGGTGTTACTGCCCCCCTCGGATGAGCTATGTTGCGCTTAGCTATCATCAGGCCAGAGTCACCCAAGTTCTGCCTTTTGCTATCAGATCTCTGTTTAAGAGGCATCGCTTGATTTCAAGCCGGAGTTCCAACCCTCAGACAGCCCGCATACAGTGATGGACTCGCTTCCAGTAGGTTTGAATCAGAGGACACTCCCATATAATATGCATGAATGTACCCACCTCTCCGCATTGCTGTCTACAGAACCCTCCAGTGCTTCTGCCCATTAATACCAGGCGGTTGCCAGCTATGTAAGTGCGATGTAGAATTTTCAATTGTATCAGCCTTTGTTTAGCCGATATTGCCACCTCCTTAGGGGAGAAGAGCGCTTCCCTCCATTCCTCATCGTCGATCTCTAGATAGTCATTTTCCCACTTCCGCCTGAGTTTGAGTAGGGAGTAGGGGTGTGGTGTATGAGTTTCTTGTATGCGAGGGAGATGGCCTTGTCCGGTAAGAGACCGTCCAGCAAAGTGTCCTCCAGGGGAGAGGATTCGGGAAGTGACGTTCCGGGTGGAATTTTTGCAAGGGGTGAGTGTCTGACCTGCACATATAGAAAAAACTCTGTCTGTGCTAGTTCATACGTCTGCTGCAGTGAAGAAAATTATATCATTCCTTTTGGTCCCCATAGATCTTTGATACTGGAGATCCCAATCAGGTCCCAGTTTCTGAACCCTTTAGTGTGACCCAGTGTACCTAGCTTCTCCGAAACCCAGAGCGGAGTAGCCAGTGTCAATCTGTTTGCCCATCCTAGACTGCGGCTTACAATATGCCAAAGTTGGACAAAGTGTTTTGTGGGCCAGTGAGGGGGTATTTATTAGGTGTAGAGTAAAGAACTGTCTCGAAATTCGCACCCGGGAGGAGCCATCTATCTATCCCGTAGCCAGGATTGTCCCCGCCGCAGTAAGTGCCCTTGTTGACAGCCGAGAGGTGCGCCGCCCAGTAATATTTCCTGATGTCAGCAAGTGCAATTCCCCCATCGTACCACCCCAGTGTAAACTTGTGGAGAGAGATACGCGGGGTCCCTGCCCACAATAGATCCCCCTGGGTAGTCTCGATTTCTTTGAAGTACTTGTGTGGGACTAGGTCCGGGTAGTTCTGGAGAGCGTATAAGAAATGCGGCAAAGTCATCATTTTAAAAAGAGCTGCCCAGCCCAGTAGGGATAGCGGAAGCTTCTTCCAGGTACCAGTGTCCCTTTTGAACCTCTGTAGAGGGGAAAGGAGATTCCTCTAATAGCGAGCCATCAAGTCAGTGGTGATAAAAACCCCTAGATATTTAAACCCCTCCGTGACTATTTTGATCGGACAGCCCCGCAGCACCGAAGGGGGAGTGCCATGTAGGACGTAGAGCAACGATTTCTCCCAATTAATACTGAATCCGGAATTTCTCCCCAAACTAGTAAAAATGTCTAAGGCCACCGTGAGTGATTTGCACGGGGAGGAAAGGTAAAGGAGGATGTCGTCTGCGTGCAGCAAAATCCGGTCCTCCCACCCCTCAGCCCACTTGAACCCTCGTATTGAGAGATCCTGCCTAATCCAGGCAGCCAGCGGCTCCAAGGAGAGGGCAAATAGCAGAGGAGAGATGGGGCAGCCCTGTTGCGTCCCTCTCTCCAGCATGAATACCTTCGAAATCTTATTGTTCACTACCACTACCACTTGTTCAGTGTAGAGGAGTCTTCCCCACCCGATGAAATTCGGGCCAAATCCCAACTCTTTGAGGACCACCATCGTATATGGCCATTCAAGTGTGTCAAATGCCATCGTGGCATCCAATGAGACCACCACCGCATCTTCCTGGATCATGTGGGAGCGTCCCAGTACCCCATGGAGTTGTTGTAAGTTAAGAACGGTATTGCGGTGTGACATAAAGCCTGACTGGTCCTGGTGAATCAATTTGGTAAGAACCAGTTGGATCCTGTTTGCGAGCAGTTTCGCGAGGATCTTGGGTTCGGCATTAAGCAGTGAGATTGGCCTGTAAGAGGCAAACATCTCTTTGTGTTTCCCCTCCTTCGGGATAACCACTATCGTTGCTATACGTTGGTCTCTCAGTTTCCCTAGTGCTTTGCTATCCTCCAACATATGCTTGAGGTGAGGACCCAGGCTGTCGGGTTTGAGCTTGTACAGCTCAATCAGAAGACTGTTAGGCCCCAGGGCCTTTCCAGACCTGAGGTCAGTGATCCCCTTGGCCAGCTCTTCCGTAGTGAGCGCACTCTCCAGGGCCTCTCGATGTGCATCAGAGAGGATAGGCATCTGAATGTCGGCCAGCAGCGCGGAGGAGTCCTCCTCTGGGAGTTCCGACCCTCTTTGATACACCTTCTTGAAGTGTCATGCGAATTCTCGCACTATCTCCTGAGGCTCCGTCAGGAGGGCACCAGACTCGTCTCTAAGCTCCACCACTACTCTCTGCGCTTTCTGTTTTTTGTCCAGCCAGACTATTAATTTACCCGCTTTATCACCCTGATCATACAGACGGTCGTCCCTGTCTCTTGCTAGGCTCTTAGTGGCGTCTGTGGCAAGTGCCCTGTAATCAGCTACCTTGAGGTGCATCTGGTGCAGAGCCGCCAGTTCACCCGTAACCTGTGCTATCTCCTCCAGTGCGAGAAGATCACGCTCGAGAGTGAGCATTTGCTTTTCCTTTTCCTTGCACTGCCCTGCGATTGCGGAGAGGGCTTCTCCCCTAATTACAGTTTTGAATGTTTCCCATAGGGTTGTAGGGGAGTCCACCATCCATTCATTTTCTTGGAAGTAATGTTCAATCGAACGAGTCATCATCTTTTTGGTCTCTGGGTTGTGAAGGAACCATTGATTTATGGGCGCAACACAGCCAACCTTTCGTTCCCCAATAGTGAGATGAGCCCATATGGGGGAGTGGTCTGATATACGCCATGGCAGGTGTGCAATCTCTTGGATGTCAGTGTCGTGCTGTAGAGGCATGAGGATGTAATCTATTCTGAAGAGGGTGCTGTGTGGGCCCAAAAACAATGTGTACTGTTGTAGATTTGGGTGGTGCACGCGCCAAAGGTCTACCAGACCAAATTCCTCCAAAAGGTTGGACAGCCACATGTGCCCTGCGCTGATGTCTCACGCTGGGTGTCTATCCAGTCCTCCCGATACTACAGTGTTAAAGTCTCCCCCCAGAAGAAGCTGCCCCTAGGGGAGGGAAAGGAGAAGTTTGTCGAGGTATGATTGAGATTGAAGACCTGGTGGGATATACACCGTCACTATATTTAGCCTTTGTGCCTCCCATTTCCCAGATAGTACTGCAAATTGCCCTATAGGGTCTGTCTCTGTGTGTTCCATGGCAAGTGTAAAATTCTGGCGCACCAGAATACCGACCCATCGGGATCCTGAAGTGAAACCGGCATGTGTCACAATTGTGTAGCCCCACCTGTTAAGAGCGTGACAATTATTTCCGATCAGGTGCATTTCCTGTAGTAAGACAACATATGGGAGATGGCGTTTAACAAACTGAAGGACTATACCCCTCTTAAGCCTGTCCCCAGGCCGTTGACGTTCCTGCTGAGAACCTTTAAACTCTTATCCCACCTTGTAGCCATCTTCAGAAGAAATGTTCTTACACGCTCCATAACACCAGCAACACCGTACCATATCACAGTTACATTTCCTGCCTGACCTACTCACTTCTCCGCCCCCCTCCCCTGCACATTGCCAAACATAAGTAAACAACAACTGAACTGTTAACCCCCCCGCCTCCCCCACACCCTGCTATCCTGCCACGTAGGTTTAGAACGACCCACATTCCAAACCAGCAGAGCGTCTTTCCCCCCCAAGAAAAAAGGGAGAGAGGAAGAAAGCCCCCCTCCTCCCCCCAGTTAATTATGAGTTGTGGAAATGCACAGGTGCCAGCTCCGGCTGTTAAAGGCCCATCCCCATACATAAAGTATCCTGCCAGGCAAATTAAACAACCGCAAAGGTGCACCACAAAAAACAAGACAATAAGTGCAAATGGTATTAGGCACAATGAAGAATTATTTCTCAAAGAGATGTTGATAGTCTTCTGATAATCTTTATTTTCAGTTTGCAGTAAAACATACAGCCGACGCGTTTCGTCCCAAGCTGGGACTTCTTCAGGGCTTTAAATTTGTAGTACGTCGCTTTTAAAGAGAATGTAAGAGGAACCGGGGTCCAAGGGGCGCCTTCCCAGACACTGTAATCCTGATGTGCAAGCCGGAATATATATTATTTCATTCCAATGCCGAACAATCAGGGTTGGACTGTAAGCATGTTAATGGACGATGAGAACGTTCTTGCCACCTTAATTTGTGTCTGACTCAAATCGTATACTGTCCACTTCTATTCCTACAAATTACTCAGTATACGATTTGAGTCAGACACAAATTAAGGTGGCAAGAACGTTCTCACTGCTCAGGAACCCTGTAAAACACTGTCTCCATCGTCCATTAACATGCTTACAGTCCAACCCTGATTGTTCGGCATTGGAATGAAATAATATATATTCCGGCTTGCACATCAGGATTACAGTGTCTGGGAAGGCGCCCCTTGGACCCCGGTTCCTCTTACATTCTCTTTAAAAGCGACGTACTACAAATTTAAAGCCCTGAAGAAGTCCCAGCTTGGGACGAAACGCGTCGGCTGTATGTTTTACTGCAAACTGAAAATAAAGATTATCAGAAGACTATCAACATCTCTTTGAGAAATAATTCTTCATTGTGCCTAATACCATTTGCACTTATTGTCTTGTTTTTTGTGGTGCACCTTTGCGGTTGTTTAATTTGCACTGAAATTCCCTAGGGAATAGGCATAGTAATGATGGGTGCCATCCAGTGTGCACACAATTCCCTTCATTAACTCAAGGGCCATAGAATATTACGGGGAGAAAGGTAGTCAGGTGCTGACATTAGGAAGGGTCCATCATATATTTTGTTCCTTATCCTGCCAGGCATATGCATTCTCTTTGTGCGGAGGGCAGTGCAGCACCTTTCACCCTGTCCCGACCACTGTAGATTAATGTTGCTGACCCCCAGGGACCGCAGGGCCATCCCACAAGTGCAGTTCAGGCGGTGAAAGTAGGAAGGTGTCTGTGGCCCCTGATATCTAAGTCTGAGGCGTCTCAGGGGTCGAGCACTCTCTCCGTTTGGTAGGCGCGGCCCACTGATCCCTGGGTCCTCGAAGGGGCACACATAAGATAGGTGAGACCCAAATTAAGGTCCCACTGTGGCATAACAAATGACGTGGGCAGAAACAAGTGAGCCAGCCCCTTCAGAAACCTATGTACGAATGGAGACCTAAAGAGAGAGGGTTAGTCTGGCAGCCGCAAAAAAGCAGATAGAGCAGAAAGATAACCTTTGAGAGTACCCAACACAAAGCCCTGCTGGGCAAGGGTTAAAATGAATGGAAGAAAAGTGGAAAGAGAAGCAGAAAGGGGGTCATAAGACCTTTCTGTACAGTATAATACACATTTCTGCCAAGGGTATGCATGTACCTTCTTAGTAGAGGCCCCCTGGCCTCCAAAATAATGTTACACACTTCAGCACAGGAGGAAAGGTCAAAAGCCATCAGCTGTCTCCGCTCAATCCCCACGCATGGTGGCGCAGAGTTGACTGGTGTAGGACTCACCCCAGCTGCTGTGACCTAAGATCCTCCCGAAGGGGCACCCTGATCGGAAGATTGATGCTCATTTTCAGAAGTTCTGGATACCAGACTCTCCTCACCTAGTCCAGAGCCTCAAAAATGACTTGGGCCCGGTTGTCCCTGATCTTCATTAGAACCCTGGGCAGGAGTGGGTAAGTCCTGAGCTCCACTTGTGACTAAAGGAGTCATCGAGCGATAGCCACCTTGAAAACTCAAGTGCACAGCATTGCTTACACTGTCATTCTCTTCGGAGGCGAACAGATCTAACCAAGGCTCTCCCAATTGCTAAAAAAGACATTGCACCACCTCCGACTAGAGACGGCATTCGTGACCTGCTAGGTTTCGTCGGCTGAGTTTGTCCGCACTGGTGTTCAGAATACCTGCCAGGTGTTGAACCAAAGGGGTTATGCCCTGCTGTTCTATCTGTGTCCAGAGACGCAGGGCCTCTTGACAAAGGGACCACGACCCAACCCCGCCCTGCTAGTTGCAGTACCACGTGGTGGTGGTGTTGCCAGTGAAAACCTGAACTAACTTTTCCTTGCCAGAGGGAAGAAATGCTTAGAATGCAAATGAAATTGCTCGAAGCTCCAACAAATTTATGGTGGAGCCCCGACTCCGCTGGAGACCAGTGTCCCCTGATCTCCACCTCTCCCAGATGACTGCCCCATCCCAGAAGTGACACATCTGTCACAACTGTGAGATCTGGTAGGGGAAGGGAGAGCGATATGTCATTGACCCAATCGCGATTCGTCAACCACCACTGCAATCTTTTGCAGTTCCTTCTGAGATCGGCACGACATCGGTGAGATTTCCCTGATGCTGTGTCCACTGGAACTTTAAGTCCCACTGCAGAGCCCGCATATGCCACCTGGCATGTTTTACCAACAGGATACAGGAGGCTATGAGGCCCAGCAGCCTCAGAGTCAGTCTCACCGAAATACAAGATCTAAGCTGAAATATCAAAATCATAACCTGAATATCCTGGACTGGCTCCTCAGGAGGATAGGCCCAAAACTGCACTGTATACAGAGCAGCTCAGATGAGAAGGGTGCTTTTGCTAAGGAGTCAGGTGTTATCATGTAGTTCCTTAAAATACATTGGATCTGCACGTTTGTTGGATAACAAACTACAGGATTGGTATCTCGACCAGCTAACTCACACTTCAACTATAAACCCCCTAACCTTACCAAGGAGCAAATAGTTTCTGGCAACCATAGAACATGACAACCCTTGACCCCTTCAGGGATCGTGGAAACAGTACAGTACTTTTCGCTCAGTCAACCATGCTCACTTAGTCTCAGAGAAATACACAGAAGAAACATTAGGGACGTTTCCAATAAACATTTATTGAACTAGCATCATTCTAGTATAAAACATATTTGCTGCACCAACAGAGTAAATAGAAGGTAGAAGTCTACCATGGTGCTAAAACAGTGAATATATGCAGGCATATAAACAGGACAGTAATCGAGCGTACTCCTACTATGTGGACCCTACCTAAGTGTACCTAGTATGTATGTCGGTGTGAAGCCAAGAATCCCCTAGAAAAGAGCCAAACCCATTACCCGATGCAAGAGGATGGAGCACCCTGTTTTGGTCGCGAGTTGGACACCTCCACAAGGGATGTCAGTGTCAGGCTCCGTCGCAATACTCCTCGGGCTGTGCTGAAAGACCTATACCCACACCCTCGCAACAATCCTGCTGCCTGACTTGATAACCACAGACTAGCAGAACGGTCCCGTGAGCCCGGGAAAGGGGACAGCGGGGAGGGAGATCTGAAACGACAGAAACAATGTGTTTAGGATAACACCCTCTTCCCTATCTTTCACTGTATTCTTGCATACAACGAGATATATACCACAATACGCCTGTATGTCTACACTCCTACCTGAAAAGGAAAATAGGATGTCTTTATAAACAGGAGAGAGAGGCTATGGTACTATCCAAGACGGCAACCAACTAAAACAAAGAACAATGAATGATATAAGGTGATGCTATCTTCCTCATAGGGTGCATATACATTAGTACAATCTCTCACCTACCACTTTAGTTCAGTGTTCTGCCTTGAGCTGCACATTTCCCTTTGATTAGATACCCCCCTGTAGTTTCTCTCCTGCACTGAAGAAAAGATAACAAACAAAATGTTGTCGACAGACAAATGATACGAAAAACACTGTAGGTTTCTTCACCCTCGTTTCATGTCATCTCATACTTTATGCTTTAAATGTTCACATGCAATTAAGAGTCGTTGAAACCCCTTCTTGATCCACAGATGATTATACACAGATAGCAGTTTGGGCCCAAACTGCTTTTCTCAGGAGAGCGTGTTAATAAACACAAAGTATTTCACGAACGCTTGTTCAGATCCTGAGATAGTCACTCAATCTAATATTTACACAAAGATCTTTTTCCCGCAAGAGAATGCAGCCGCACTTCTCCGCCAACAGGGAAAACAGACGTAGGTTCCTTGAGATACTTAATGAACTGGAAAGAGACGTATAAACACAGCCGAGTGTATCACCAGAACGACACCTCTTAACACAGCCTGTCACCAATCCGGGTAACTCCAGGCATATCTCCTCACAGAATGCTGATACTCACGATTGTGCCGCTTCACCGTATTCTACAAACCTCTTACGCCAGCTCGGTAAGAATTACCGGCACCGACAGCAGCCGCCTCGTTGTTTTAGTTCCGGGGATTACATGGCTAGCGTCGTTGCGTTGCGTAACTGCTTGGCCCTCTGGGAAGTGTAGTTCTGGTTTGGTGAAGTGCCGAATGTTACGCATTTCGCGGACAGCGGCACACTCGTAACCACAATCCTGACAGTCAGTGTCCACCTAGAAGCATCTCCTATGAATACCTAGTGAAGGTGTGGCAATTTTATACCAAAAAGGTTGCCTCGTGTTTCTACCACAATCAATATGTTGAGAGTACGATTATGTAGACAAGCCTAAATCAATAATTGTAACTATGCAAAGTAGCCCTGTCACCCTAGGATGAAGATAGCAATGACTTTTGTATAGAGTATGCTAATTCTGTTATGTTCGTCATATGCAGAGGATTTTACTAAGAATCCTCATGCATAATAAATGAGGCTAGTTTCAAGGAAACCAATCAACACTTATTCATCACATAACTGGGTAAAAGGTCGGTGCTAGAACCGTTATGCAGAGCAAGGTAGGACAAATGTAGGTAAAAGGCCACTTTGCTACCTAGGTTAGGAAACATAACACCCACTCTTCCTCTGAAGGTCGACCAGGTCAACTAATGTTAAAATATGCCTGCTAAAAAACATTCAAACCATCTGTGCCATTGGGTCAAATTCACCCTATATAAAACTGCAAAAAATAGAAAATAATAAAAGGGCTTTGTCTCTCTATCAAAACAATACTACCATTGATCAGGTCACGTAAAAGGTAGCGTCAGAATGTCTAAAAGCATCTGTAGGAAAGTCCCCTTTTTGCCATGGTTACCCCGCACTTTTTGGCTGACTCTGATGCATCTTTTACTTAGTGAGCAATGGGTTCCTGCTAACCAGGTTCCCTGGGCCAGTGCTCTTTCCCAAAACTACCGTTGTTTCTACAATTGGCACACCTCTGGCCCGCAAATAAGTAGTCCCTTGTAAAAGGTATAAGTGGTACCAAGGGACTTATGTTTCAAAATGTTTTTATTGAAATTTTTCTCAAAGAGAGCTTTGAAAAAATTACATATGCAACAATTCTCAATATAATCATCCGCCCTGGTGTACAGATCATTCGTAAAATCTACAGTTTCCTCTCTCGAGTCCAAGAGGATAAGCATTAAAACACACAACACAGTTTCAACAGGACATATTGCGTATCCCAAAATGTAGGCTAATAGCCGGCAACCCTTTCTAGAGAGTAACAAGAATAGGAAACTTAATTAACCCCAAGAGAAAGAGAATTGGACGATGTCATGGTGCAAATAAAAAGCAAAGGTGAATGGGCGCGATGTGTGGGGCGTCGAAGTCACCGCTCAGGTGGTCAGAGCAATATGGATACCTCCCTTCTATGTTGGGTAGTTAGATAAGGAAAAGTAGAGGGCCCTAAGCCTCGGATTGCAAGCTGTCAAAGGGACCAAAGGCCTTTTGACCAGAAGGAGTCTCTAAGAGCTGCAGCATGTATTATGCCACCCAAAGCGACCCCTCACCAAACACAGGCATACTGCTACAGCACTCTGCATGTTTTGGTGCAGATAAAGTAAAGTCAACCTGGCACACATCCCTGTGTGCCAGGCGTACCAGCACTGCAAGATGCGTAGGCAAGTCACTCTTAAAGCCCTAATGCAGGGTGCACTATACCTTATGCGAGGGCATAAATGCATGAGCAGATGTGCCCCAAAAATGTCTAAGTCCATTCATAGACATTATAAGTGCGCAGTGTTGCCATACTGAGTACAGGGGCTACAAGCTTGTCACCACGAGTTACACAGCTCCGTGATGGCTTCACTAAATTCCAAGATGTTTGGTAACAAACATCTCAGCTCAATAAACCCATACTGATGCCAGTGTTGGATCTATTAAGAAATGCATCCAGAGAGCACCTCAGACTCGCCTTTCAGAATCCTCAATACTGTGTTGGAGGACTCTAGCCAATAGGGCTCTGGATATTTCCCCCCCCAGAGGGAGTGGACATACAAAGGGTGTAGGCACCTAAAGGTAAGACGCCCATTGGCTACTACCTTCTCACCCCTGTATCGCCCCTAAAGAACATGTTACTTACCTTCAGTAACGCATTTTCTTGTGGATACAGTATCTGCCTGTGGATTCCTCACCTTATGACTATCCCCTATGCCAGCATTCTGCTGAAACTTTTTTTCTAGCTCTGCACGCTGATGAGGACGTCATAATGCCACGGCTCTGCTCGCGACTCCGCATGACGTCACCGGAGCCTCCTCGGCGTGATGACGTCAGTTCCACCCATTTTTTCCGTGCCTCCGAGGAGAAAGGGTAAACCGACAACATATTAAAAGTATACACAGTACACAAAATGCAATAACCACAGTGTAAAATAAAAAGGAAAGCTAAAGAGCAACAGCATTTCCTAAAATCACACAATGCAAAATGATACATCAATATCAAACAATCATATTAAACAAAAACACCTTTAAGGTATATAAGGGTGGACATCGGGGAGGAGGGTCGGTCAGTGAGGAATACACAGGCAGATACTGTATCCACCAGAAAAAGCGTTACCGAAGGTAAGTAACTTGTTCTTCTGATGGATACATCTGCCTGTGGATTCCTCACCTTTTGAATAGAGTCCCACAGCATTCCCAATCCCGCAGGAGGGTGTCCAGCCTTCTATACCAAAAAGTCCTGTAGGAGAGAGCGTGCAAAGTGGCCCTCCCTCCTCACCTCGGAATCCAAACAATAATGCTTTCCAAAGTGTGGAGGGAGGCCCAAGTCGCTGCTTTACAAATGCCCACTACAGGTAGGCCTCTGGCTAAAGCAGAAGTTGATGACTTGGCTATGGTAGAATGAGCCCTAATACCTTAAGGAGGCTCCTTACCAGCCAGGGCGTAGCAGATCTTGATGCACAAGATGATCCACCTGGATAGAGTGCGCTTGTGCACGGCCTTGCCCTTTATGCGTCCAACGTAGCCCACAAAGAGCTGATCGTCCACTCGCAAGTCCTTGGTTCTGTCCAAATAAAAGCTCACCGCTCTTTAAGGATCCAGGCAGTGAAGTCTCTCCTCCTCCTTACAGGAAGGGTAATGGAATACGCCAAAGATGGAAGGGAGTAACCACCTTAGGCAGAAAAGCAGTCCTGAGGACCATCCTTTCAGCATGTATGTTCAAAAACAGGCGTTTTGAACTGAGAGCCTGAAGCTCACTTACCCTCCTGGCTGAGGTAATAGCCACAAGAAAGACCATCTTAAAGGACAAAAGCCTCAAAGGACAACTATGTAATGGTTCAAACGGGGAATCCACCAAGAAAGTCAAAACAAGATTCAAATCCCATTGAGGCATCACAAAAGGAGTAAGTGGAAACCTTTTACTGAGGCCTTCAATAAACCTCAAAACAATATGAGATTTAAATAAAGACAGCTGATCCAGCAAACAAAGAAAAGCCGTAAGAGCTGACAAATATCCCTTAACAGTGGCCAGAGGGCATCCCTGCTGAGCCAAGAAAAGTGAAAACTGAAGAACATGGGACAAGTGGGCCTTTAAAGGCTCAATGGATCTCGCTCCACACCATTTAACAAATCTTGACCATCTATAAAAGTAAATAGACTTAGTGGAGTGTCGCCTGGACGATAAGATAACATCCACTACATCCGGTGGGAGAGAGAAGGAACTCAGGTTGCCCCGTTCAATCTCCAGGCATGAAGGTGCAGGCTCCGGAGGTGGGGGTGTAAAACCTGGCCCTGCGACTGCGAGAGGAGGTCTGCCTTGAGAGGGAGACGGAGCGGCGGGTGCAATGAGAGGTGAAGTAGATCTGTGTACCACACCCTTCTTGGCCAATCCGGGGCGATCAATATAACTTGGGCTCGGTCTTGGCGAATCTTCCTCAGAACCAGAGGAATCAAGGGTATGGGAGGAAACGCTTAAAGGACAGTGGCGGCTGGTGATATTTGAAAGCGGGGGGGGGGCGAAGAAGTTGTCGAGAGCGAAGCGAGTGAGCACAACTATCATAAGTGACCTTCGGGGAGGGAGGTGTCCCCCCAAGAAAATCTAAAAAATAAAGACTGAAAATCATGCATTTTAAAGCAAATTTGATGAAGCAAGACGCTTTATGAAGCAATAGTGATTGTGTAGACTTAAAATATTTAAACACATATTTTACAGAATTTTAATTGTTTAGTTATTGTAGTGTGCACATTTTATCTTGTCTGCCTACTGTCCACAGTGCACCTGTCTAGCATTATCTTCTTACAGTCTTGTTATGATGTTAATAAAGGCATTTCATGATAACGACATAGCTGCTCCATTCTGTAATTAGAGAACTTTATAATGGACTTGGGATAACAGTGCTCTGCTGCTGGCTTAGTAAATACCTTGTCAGGCTTGACCAGAAAACTTCAAACCTACCGGAAGGCCTGACTAATGATGACGAGTATTACCGTGTCTTAGGGTAACAGAGAGATAATCCTTAAAATGCAGCCCCAAGATATTTCACACCTTGTTCGGGAAATTAAGAAATATGATCATCTAGAAATATGTTTCTGTTTAGTTCCAATGCCTGAACTCAGAGACCAGGTGGACAGGGCTATCTGCCTTGTCTTGTACACAGGAGTACAGGAATAAGCAATGGAAGGAGGAGTGGAGCTGGTAGGAAGTGGATAAGAGAGAAAGGAGGGGTAATATTGAAAACAGAAAAAGCAAGAGATGAGGGACTAAAGAAGAGAGTAGTGAAGCGAGGGGAAGAGGCATGTAGGGGAAGAAAGAAATGGAGAGAGAGGAATGGAGGGAGAAAAGGAAACAAGCGTGAGGTAGAGGCATTGGAGTGAAGGAAGGAAGAGATTGGTAGAGGCATGGAGGAAGGAAAGAAAGTAACGGAGAGACACGCAAGGAAGGAGGGATCAGAAGGGAAGCCAGAGAGGGATAGAGACCGAGTCATGGAGAGAGGAAAGACATGGGACAGGATGAACTCGCCGTTGCAGGGGCACAGACAACAATAAATATGAATTTGGCTGTGCAGGCTGTAGCGCCAGACGAGACCCGTGGAGGCAACAAACGAGACATCATACATTCAAAATGAGAGGTATACCGTGCCTCCAGACTGGAGCTTTGCGCATGCACCCATTGTATTATTAAATGTATTCATCCTCAAGGAGGCTACAAAAGAAAGTGATTTGAGCAAACAATCACCTGTTTGATAGCATAACATCTCACAACGGCCCTCCAACGTGCAGCGCTGAGCACAATACTTTAGAAAAGGGGGTCTCTTAGAAAGTGGTGGCCTGACTAACCACACACGTTTCCCAAGCCTTACAACAACGTCTCTGTTAATGATTAATTCCAAACACACGTATCAGACAGGAACTGAAGCAAAATTTCTAACCAGTCTGACTCACACAGTCACTGACTGTGTTAAAAAAACTTACGTTTTAGGAAGAGTAGAGTAATTACTGGTTGGTTGTTGTGTCACACTCTCCATCACTCCGTCACGACTCGATAGAAGACAAGATACCCTGACTGCAGCAGGTACGAGTCATCAGGTCTGAGTCCAGTCACAAGCTCTACGGCGCTCTCGTGACTCTGACTCGTACTTGTTGTTGACGACACGCCAGGCGTTAACAGCGCAACTGCGCCAGGATTGGCTAAGAGCAGGGCTAATACTGCCCATAATGAGACCCGGGGGAGCCGGGTCCCTGCCTGTCTGACTGCTAGGGGGAGGGAGGAGGAGGGAAGGTACTGCAGCGTGTGTGCGCATGCGTGGACAAGTCATAAAAATGACTAGTCCAAAATGCGCACATTGCTGCCTGCTGCCCTGCCATCCTTCTGCTCAGCTGGCTGTGCGCTGTCACAGCGCACACGCTGCCTGTCACTCACAGTCGCAGGACCGCCCCCACACCCTTCGGCGATGAGGTCAGGTCCGATCATGATTCTGTTGTGCTGGTGCTTCTTGTCTTGTCCAGCTCTCTCTATACAGACTGTGTGACACAGCCCATTGATAATTGATTGAATGGCAATGCGTGACAGTGACGGTCGCCCTGGCTAGTGGGGCAACGCCCCAACGCCCCCAATGGACGCACCACCACTGGTAAAGGAGCTGCAAACCCCAATTTAATTGTAACACGTCGCCCAACGCCTCCTGCACCGGATACTGAAGTTTGCAGAACAGGCAGTGTGCGTTCTCGTGAGTGGCAAAAAGGTCCAACTGACTTATAACGCGGAAGGACGGTCGAGGTGGATGCCCAATATATCAGAGGAGGAGATCTTTCAAATTGAATAGGAAGCCCTCCCTTTTAAAAGATATTTACTACAAATAATCAAGAGTGAAGATCTAACAAGACACGCTTAAAGAAATAGATACAAATTGAATAAAATAACGGGTGAAGAAAGGAAATACCGTCCTTCATAGGATTCAATCAAAAAGGAATCTCAGGTAAAAATGAAAATTGATCTAGCTGCTTAAATAAAAGAAGAATATTAGGAATACCAACAATACCGAAAAGGAGTATATGCTTGAAAAAAGAAACCAAGCTTATTCCCACATTGTCAGACATCGCCTATTTACCATCATATAGAAAAGGAACAGATGTCCAAGAAAGAAACCAAGGGCATTCCCATATGGTCAAACATCGCTAATTAATTAAAGCGACCAACAAACTAGCTAAGTTTGAGTGATTTTAATTCATAAACACTGTCCTGAAGAAGGTGACGACTCAAATCACCGAAACGCCGCGTCGACAATTTTTCTGTGTGATAAATTCGTTACATTGTGAATATTTTTTTAATACATTGTCAATTTATGTGATAACTTGCTGCATCAAATGTTTTTAATGGTTTTTATGAAGAAATGTGTAAACTCACTTGATATGTTTTGTATGAACAGAAAATAATAATTTCAAATAAAAAATATATTTTTTAAACTACTGTACATCCAGTGTATAACATCCATAGTAATCTTTAATATTGATTTTCAAGATTTATTTGATTAAGGCTCGCTAAAATTGTATTGTAAATTTGTAGATCCATATGCAACTGGGGATACGCCTGTTGGCTCACCTTGCGCCTCTCCCTTAAACGCCCAGAGACCTAAGTCTCTTTTTCCGAACATGTGAAAAGGGAATTTTTAATTTTGTTCCAACTGAGGAGTCCCCCAAATCTGAATGATGTGATGAGCCACCTCCGGATGAAGCCTCCACTCATGATCGGACGAGTAATGCCGACTGAGACTGTCCGCACGAACATTTAGCACACTGGCCAGATGATTTGCAAAAACACAATTCTGATGGCTCTGTGCCGAGGACCAGAGTCGCAGAGCCTCCAGACCCTACACCTCCCTGCTTGTTGATGTACCACATCATGGTAGTGTTGTCCGTCAGGACCTGAACCGACTGACTGCGGAGGGAAGGAAGGAAAGCCTTTAGTGCCAAACGTATCACCCGCAATTCCAGAAGGTTGATGTGAAGCAACCTTTCCTCTGGAGACCAAAGACCTTTGACCTCCAGATCCTTCTGATGAGCACCCCATCCTAGAGTGAAGGCATCTGTGATCACTGTGGTCAGTGGAGGAGGAGACTGAAAAGGCTTCCCTTGCGTCAGGTTTCCCTGCACACTCTAAGTCAGCTCCGCTGCAGCTTCTCTGGAGATCTTGACTGTGTCCCTGAGATCTCCATTGTGTTGACACCACTGCCTGCGGAGGCACCACTGGAGTGCCCTCATATGCCAGCGTGCATGGCTGACCAACAGAATGCAGGAAGCGAACAGACCTAGCAGGCAAAGGACCGGAACAACCGCTCCATTGTGAAACAAAGGAATCATCTCCTGAATGTCGAGAATTCTTTGAGGAGGAGGAAAAGCTTGACACACAGTAATATCCAGTATTGACCCTATGAACAGGTTGCGCTGAGAGGGCACCAGGTAAGATTTTGGCACATTTATTGAAAAGCCCAAGTTGAACAACAGATGATTTGTTACATGCAGATGATGAAGCACCTTCTCTGGCGACTCCGCTTTGAGCAGCCAGTCGTCCAGATAAGGGAAAACTGGAATCCCCGACCTTCTGAGATGAGCTGCCACCACTGCCATCACCTTTGTGAAGACTCGAGGTGCAGTAGTAAGACCAAACGGTAGAACCGCAAACTGGTAGTGCTGCGACCCCACCGTAAAACGGAGATACTTCCTTTGCGACTTGAGGAAGGGAACTTGAAAATCCGCATCCTGTAAATCGATCAACACCATCCAGTCCTCTTCCTTCAGCGCCAAAAGAACCTGTGCAAGGGTCAGCATCTTGAATTTCTCCTGTCTGAGGTAAAAATTCAAGATCCTGAGGTCCAGGATCAGATGTAACTTGCCATCCTTCTTGGAGATGAGGCTATACCACGAGTAGCACCCCTGACCTCTCTCCTGCTCCGGGACCACCTGTATCACACCTTTCTGTAAGAGCACAAGAATGAGAATTAAATGGTCCTCTGAACAAGAACCTTGGCAAGGAGGGTAAGGTGGAGGAAATTCCTGAAAGGGAATGGCGTACACATTCTCTACAAGGTTTAAAACCCAAAGGTCCGACATGACCGATTTCCAACCCTGTAGAAAATGAGACAACCGACCCCCTACAGGGCCTATATGATCCAGGATGGGGGATTTAGGGCTGTTTTCTTGCATTACCAGGGGGAGCAGGGGAGGTAGAAGAGGAGGAGGAGAGATTGCGGGTAGACCCCCGTTGGCGACCCTTGACTCCTCCTCTATAAGACTTATAGAGCGGATTTTGCTGCTGCTGAGGTTGTCGCAATCCACGAAAGGAAGACCTACCAAATCCGCAATATTTTCTATATCCAAACCCCCTTGACTGGGTCTGCAGTCCCTAAGACAGCCCCCTGCCCTTTTTTGCCATTTTGTCTTCTTCGCTCTTGTGACCCCCCCGCGTGGTGTCCGTGCCCCCTGCTCGTCGTGTATTTCCCACCGCTGCCTCCCCTGCGGCCCTGCCCCCCGCGCCCATTTGCTGCCCGTCCTACCCTCCAGCCTCCCAGCTTAATCCCCCCTATCCCACCTCCGTGCCGAAGGCGCACCTAAGGCAAGCCTGTCTGCGCCTCTCCACGCCTGGACCGCGCCCAGCGCCAGAACCCCTGGCCTCCACACCACCCAGGACTACCGGTACGACGCCAACACCTTCATCGCTCTCAACCACGGATGAACCTTCAGCTGCTGCAAAACCACCCCCAAGCGCACTCACAGCCCCTTCACAGCCCCTTCTCCTGCCGGAACTGCAGCTTCTCCTGTATCAACGACGCCGATGCACCCACAGCAACAGAACCCAACCAACTGCGTTGCATCCTGTTCAACACCCGCTCCGCACGCAAGCACGCCGTCGAACTCTGGGACCTACTCACCACCACATCTCCAGACGAGGCCTTCTTGACCGAGACCTGGATGAACGAAGCCTCCGCCCCAGACATCGCAGTGACCATCCCCGACGGATACAAGATCTCCCGCAGAGACCGCACCAACGGAGTCGGAGGAGGTATCGCCATAATCCACAAGAACACCATCAAGGTCTCCACAAACACAGATGACACCCTCACCACCGCCGAACACATGCACTTCAAGATCCACACGGACCCCAAGACAACCCTCAGAGGCTCCCTCGTCTACAGACCACCAGGCCCACGTCCCCAATTCTGCAACTCCATCGCCGACTTCATCAGCAGAGCTCACCTGGACCGACCACCACTGCATCCACTTCATCTTCCAGAAACCTGTCACACACCATCGCACCCAACAGGTCCCCCGCCGACGCTGGGGCAAAGTCACCAAGGACCTACTAGAAACACACCTCGCACTCAACCCACCGACCAGCCCCACTGAGACAGAGGACGGGGCCCGCATCCCCAGACTCTGGATGGAAGACTGCGCCAACACCTTAGCAACAGTGAGACAACCCACCGACAGACACCAGCCAGAGAGCCAGCCTGTTCACCCCGGAGCTCCTGGCCTCCAAACGCACCTGCTGGAAACTTTAAAACATCTGGCTCAGCGATAGAATGCCCGCCAACCGCGCAGCCCACAAAGACACCATTCGCACCCATCACCACCTCATCAGGACACCAAAAGAGCCTCATTCAAAGACCGCCTCGGCAACAACGCCCACAACAGCAAAGAGCTTTTCAACATCGTGAAAGAACTCTCCAATCCTAACTCCTGCACCAATGACATTCCGCCTTAACAAGCCCTGTGCGACACCCTCGCTGCCTTCTTCCACGGCAAGATCACCGACATCCACAACAGCTTCAACCCCCGGCTGAACCCTACGGAACCCCCACGACGAACACTCTGAACCCCACCGACCTTGACCTTCTGACCACATGGACCAACATGAGCACCAAAGACATAATCAAGACCATGAGCACCATCCACTCAGGCTCCCCGTCTGATCCTCTTCCCCACCACATCAACAAAGTCGACAGCCTCATCGCACCCCACCTGCGTAACATCATCAACCTCTCCTTCGAGACCGCTACCATCCCTGAGAGCTGGAAGCACGCCGAGATCAACGCCCTACTAAAGAAACCCAAGGCAGACCCGAGCGACATCAAGAACTTCTGGCCCATCTCCCTGCTCCCATTCCCAGCAAAAGTCATCGAAAAGATTGTCAGCACCCAGCTCACCTGCTACCTAGAAGACAACAGCATCCTCAACCCCTCCCAGTCAGGCTTCTGCAGCAACCACAGCACCGAGACCGCCCTCATTGCTGCCACAGACGACATCAGAATCCTACTCGACAATGGCGAGACAGCAGCCCTCATCCTCCTGGACCTCTCCGCCGCCTTCGACACCATCTGCCACCACACACTACGCACACGCCTCCACGACGCAGGGATCCGAGACAAGGCCCTGGATTGGACCACCTCCTTCCTCTCCGACAGAACCCAGAGAGTCTGCCTCCCCCCGTTCCAATCCGGAACCACCAAAACCATCTGTGGCGTCCTGCAGGGATCCTCCCTCAGCCTGACGCAGTTCAACGTCTAAATGGCTCACCTCGCTCGCATCGCCAGAACACACGACCTTAACATAATCTCCTACGCTGACGACCCCCAGCTGATCCTCACCCTCACCAAGGACCCCCTCACGCCAAATCCAACCTGCACCAGGGAATGAAGGCCGTCGCTGATTGGATGGAGGCTAGCCGGCTCAAGCTGAACACGGACAAGACTGAGATACTCATCCTTGGGCCGAACTCCTCAGCGTGGGACAATTCCTGGTAGCCAACATCACTGGGAACCCCCCCGGCACCAACCAACCACGCACGCAACCTAGGAGTCATCCTCGACTCAAAGCTCAGCATGACCAACCAAGTCAACGCAGTCTCCTCCTCCTGCTTCCACACCCTCCGTATGCTCTGCAAGATCTACAGATGGATCCCGGCAGACACATGAAAAACTGTCACCCACGCCCTTGTCAGCAGTCGACTCGACTACGGAAACACCCTCTAGACCGGAGCCCCGTCTAAACTCATCAACAGACTCTAAAGAATCCAGAACGCCTCCGCACGCCTGATCCTAGACGTCCCACCCCGAGACCACATCACCCCGCAATTGAGAGACCTGCACTGGCTCCCCGTCGTAAAAGAATCACATTCAAACTCATGATCCACGCACACAAGGCACTCCACAAGACCGGCCCAGCCTATCTCAACAACCGACTCTCCTTCTACGCCCCCAACAGGAAACTTCGCTCTGCCGACCTGTCCCTGGCCGCCGTCCTGCGCATCCACAGAACCACTTCCGGGGGCAGATTCTTCTCCCACCGCGCCGCCAAGACCTGTAACATCCTCCCCCTCCACCTACGACAGACAGCAGACCTCCCGGCCTTCAGAAGATGGCTCTACGACCTGTCTCTTTGACCCCTAGCTGCAGCTCCTCCCCCCCCCCCCCCCCTCACCCCCCACCCCCAGCGCCTTGAGATTGATTGATTGACCTTAGCTCTGCTGTCTTCAAACATTTGAAGGGCAGAATCCGCCTTCTCCCCGAAAAGCTTTGACCCATCAAAAGGCAAATTAACTAGAGTAGCTTGAACATCCGGGGAAAAACTAGAGGATTTCAGCCAGGCTTGCCTCTTGGTAGCAATGGAAGAACCCATATCTCTGGCTACTAAATCTGCCGTATTCAGGCCAGATTGAATAACCTGTCTAGTAGTAGCCTTAGCATCTGTAAGAACCTCCATAAAATTTCCCCTCTCTTCATCAGGCAACTTGGGTGTCAATTGCTTTGCCGAGTCCATCAAGGCATGAATATAAAGGCCCAACACACAGGTAGCATTGGTAGATTTAAGAGCCATGCTTAAAGATGAAGACTTTCTTTGCCATCTGCTCCAGCTTTTTAGAGTCCCTGTCAGCAGGAGCCAGGGGAAAAGCACCCGAAAACTGTTTAGAGCAGGACGCCTGCACAACTACATTTTCTGGGGAAGGATGAGATGAGAGAACTGAATAACTTCTATACCTTCTTGCCACCAACTTAGACACAGCAGGAGAAGAGAGTGGTTTCCGCCATACCTCTAGAATAGGCTCAGTCAAGGCTTTATTAAAAGTTAACAAAGGTTCAACTATTGCTGAAGGCGAATGTAGAACCTCAGTGAGCAAAATAGGCCTATACTCAGCAGTTGGTAACCCAAAAGCCCTGCCGCCTTTCTTATTATGGTATGAGGCGGAGTAGCCCTTGTGGATGAAAGCTCTCACTCAGGAGAAGTGTCCAGCCCAATCATCTATTGATTCCTCTATTTCACCTTCTTCAACCTCCTGCCTTTGATACTGCTATTCCTCAAGCAGTCTCTGTGCCTCTCTCATTGATAGAATTCTAGGAATCAGCGGTGCCACGCGCGGCGCCGACATCTCTGGAGTCGGCATCGAAGAAGATTCCTAAGGCGGAATCGGCGCTGCACGAGTCCGAGAGGAAGGTCCACCAGACGGCGCCGGGAACTCCATGAATGGCGTCAAAACCCTCGGAGCTGGAAACTGCCATGATGGCGCTGTCGGCATGAATGGCACAAAGGCTGCCTGGGCATAGTGTTGAGGCACACCCAAGTTGAAGGCCAGCGGACCCAAGGGACCCGAAGGTGCTCCGGAGGGGAAGGCTGCCTAAGCAAAGACTCTGTACATAGAATTCAAAAAATGCGTATGAGCTGAACCTGGAGTTGGAAATATCAAAAATGGATTTGACCAGATTCCAAATGAGGAGCATCCGGAGCCGGAAGAGCTGGATCCACCGGAGGCACAGGATCGGCCTCGTGCATAGGAGAAGCAGGAGTCGAAACAATCTGGAGCAGTAACTCTTCCCAATCCAGTGAACCCCCTCAGTGCCGGAGACTGCGCTGGAGTGCCTTTAGGCGATGGAGATCTCACCGGAGTTACTAGAGGTGCAGGAGGAGAAAGAGAAACAAGCTCTTTTTGATGATGCCGAGGGGCAGGCAAAGGCAACATCGAAGCCTTACCCCTTCGACCAACGGTGCCAAAATCCGTGTCGTCGCATCTTTTTGTGTTTCCTCGACTTCGGCGAGTGCCAAGCCGTCGACTTCGACTTGTCTTGGCCTCGAGGAAGACCATGATGGACTGTGAGGTGTAGGGGAGTACCCATTTGATCCGGGCCTGCTGGATATCATATCCCAGTCCCTGTAGTTGAAGAAACCGGCGATCAATGAGCAGGGGCAAGCTCCTGGGGGTGGATTCTGTTGCAGAACGTGATGTGCCCGTTCGACGATAATGCAGGGAGACAAGGATTCAGGAGGGAGCCAGTCCGCAAACCATTTCGTCAAGAAGGTGGCAGCGTTGTTGGACTCACAGCCCTTGGGAAAACCAACGAAGCTGAGGTTATTCCTCCAAGCTCGGCCATCTGCATCTTCCGTCCAACCCGTCAGTCCGTGCCTTAGTAACTCCAAGGAAGAAACCCTTTTCTGGAGGGTGGTAACAATATCCTCTGTCGCAGAGATACGCGTTTCCGTTTTGGTTATCCGCTGCACCGCATTACAAAGGTCCTGCCAGAGGAGCATGACGTTGGATCCCACAGCACCGATTTCGGCTTCAAGGGCATCTTGAGACTGCGTGATGGCTGCCAACAGTGCAGCATTATCAGGGATGGCGGGCAGGATGTTGGGCGGTGGTTGCAGTGTACTTGTCTATGGTAGGTTGCTTGGACGTGGCTCCGGTAGGCTTCTCCCTAGCCATCATGAACGACACTGGGGAGGGATAGTCCAGCGGGGCAAGGCAACCGGAAGTGAGGGAGCTTCACAGCCCCCACCACAGGGACACACCACTGGTCAGTCAAGCGCGGTCACCGGGGAGGGCCCCGACACCCACAAGCCGCACCTGGACCTAACCCAGCCACCTCCGCAGGCGGAGACCCCACACCCCCTCTAGCGGGCAGACCCAGGTAGTGGCGCCGGTCAGTCACAGTCTCTCCGGCGTGGGGTTGTCGAGAAAGAGTAGGGGCCAGAGCACTCACCAGGATGACGAGAGGAGAAGGCAGACCCCTCTGAGCCACCACAGGAAACAGTTCTCGCGGGAGGAGCAGACAGGCTGGCCACCAAAGTCCAGGAGTAGCCGTCTGCCGTGAGGGCCCCATCAAGGGCCTGGTCCACCAGATATGCAGTAAAAGGGCATTCAGGAAGGCCTAGGGTCTTACCCTCCAGGCCCCACGACAAGAAGGAAAAGAGGGGGGTGGGGAGCCCCACATCCAGATCCTGTTGTGTCTCCCCTGCCACACACGCAGCCGCTCCAGGTGATCTTGGGTATTCAGGGAAGAACTACGAGTGCGAGGCGGGAGGAGGCACTGTTATTGTGCGGTCCTGCATGCCATCAGCACAGGCATCCAATGTGGGGATGTCGCGGCAGGAACGGAGCAGGGAGTCCGACCCGCCTTTACAAAATGGACATCCTCGGCCGCTGCCGGCTCACTCCCCAAAGCAGCAGGGTATCAAAGGATACAGGGGCAAAAAGCAGCTCCAGCCAGACCCCAGGCAGCATCCAGAAGTGCCCCAGCAAGTAGGCAGAACTTACGCCCCCCCAAGATCAGACTGGGAAGATCCCCTGCACCAGAGGCACAGCACGTCTAGGACGAGCCCCGAACCCGGTCAAGTCAGCAAGGATGGTCTCTCCACCGCGGCAGGAGAAGCCTGGTACAGGCACAGCGAGTGCTCAGCCGGTTCGCAGTGATTAGTGGGAGGTCAAGGCAAAGGTAGCTGCAGTATGATGGAAGGATTATAGGAGGATTAATAGTGGGCCGCAAGTACGATGTTAAGGTACGTCCGACATGTCGGACCGCTTGACCACACCGCCTGAGGTTCCCTTTTTAACGGTATGGGTGGACATTGTTTGTCCACTTCAACCAGCCATAGCACCAGCAAAACAAATTCATACTGGTAGTAGTGAATCAAGCTACCAGGTATCCTGAGGCAATTTCCCTTAGGACTACTAAAGCCCCTGTAGTAGCCAAGGACCTCATAGGTAACTACCAGGGTAGGGTTTCCTAAGGAGGTGGTTTCAGACAGAGGTGCAAACTTCATGTCTAGTTACCTGAAACACATGGGGAATGAGTATAGAGTGACCTATAAGTACACTACACCTTACCACCCACAAAACAATAGCCTTGCTGAGAGACACTGTAAGGCATGATCATGGGACTCCCTGAAAAACTCAAAAGGAGAAGGGATGTCCTTTTGCCGAGCTTGCTTTTTGCTTAGAGAGGGGTGCGTTTGGACCCTTTTGTCTTGTGAAGGAAGGCTGGGCGAAGCCTCTCCACAAACCTTGGCTTATGCTCCAGGATATCAGAATACATGGGAAAGGCATTCAAAAACCGTGAGGCAAGCAGAGAGCTCCAGGAGCTCTGGTATGACTAAAAGGTTGCACTGGTGGAGTTCTAGCCAGAGCAGAAGGTATGGTCTTTGGAGCCTGTGGTACCAAGGGCCCTCTAAGACAAATGGAGTGGTCCTTACCCTAACCTTGAAAAGGTGAGGTCATCTACTTGGCATACCTGGGCACTTGCAGTAGTCTCAAAAGGGTGATCCATGTGAACCACCAAAACCTTTTCTGTGACACAGCTGATTTAACAATGGTGATGGTTATAGATAAGGATCAGGAAGCAGAGAGTGAACCTGTCCCTGACCTCCTCTCTTACAGTCCGAAAGATGGGTCAGTTGATGATGTTTTCTACTCAGACACCATCTCTGCCCAAAATCAGGTTGACTGCGGGCAACTCCTACAGCAGAATACTGAACTCTTCTCCTTAACCCCTGGACAGACACACTGGTGTACCCATGATGTGGGCACTGGCAACAGCTTGCCTGTCAGAACAAATATCTATCAGCAGTCTGATTAAGATAAAGAGAGGATCAAAGGTGAAGGAAGCAAGATGCTGGAGCTAGAGGTTATTGAACCCTCTGAGAGTCCCAGGGCCACCTCAGTGGTCTTTGTCCACAAGCCTCACCCACAGGGTGGAAAGAGAGAGATGAGGTTTTGTGTGAACTACAGAGGTCTCAATACTGTCACCAATACAGATGCTCACTCGATACCCAGAGCTAATGAGCTGATAAACAAATTGGGTGCAGCCAAATTTATCAGTACTTTTGACTTAACTGCACGGTACTGGCAGACTGGAATGGCCACATGAGCAAAAACAATACAGCATTGTTCAGACCAGAACGGCATTATCAGTTCACGGTTATGCCCATTGGCATAGAAAATGCCTCTGTCACCTTCCAATGGTTCGTAAATAAAGTCCTTGCTGGACTAGAGTGTAGGAGAGTAGGATCTGCAATCCTATGGTCACCCCAGATTTTTGCTTTTTGCTTCACTGGTTTACGACTTTCCCTAGCTGTGGGCCTGCTAATCAGAACCACAGCCTAGCTGTTCTCTCTCTAAATTGACATCCATGTACTTTAGGTGCATTTACCAATTGGTATTGGGTCACTCTTGTAAGTCCTTGTACAGTGTACCATAGGTACCCAGGGCATAAGTGAACCCAAGGCCTACCAGGGGCTGCAGCATGTGTTATGCCACCCCTGGCTGGCCATCCAAATCTGACACAACTGGCTGATCAATCAGCTGGGGCAAGGTGGTGTAATCACCCTTTGCTTTAAATTGTAAATACCTATATCTAAACCTAAAATGGACACATATACTCCTATAAGTCACTCCTATGGCAGGCCTTAACAATCCTGGAGGCAGAGTGCTTGGAATTATGCGAGATGGTGCTCTAGCATGAGCTGAGCCTGTCTGCAGCTTTCGGAACCAAGTCCTTTAGCTGTTTCCATGATAACGCTATACCATATACTCTTAAGTGCACTCCAGCCCCAGCTCTGGCGCGAAACCGGAAAAAGGATAGGGGGTGTAACCACTCCCCTTCCTGGTCCCACCCATAGGAGGGACCTAGTGATAGTACAGCCCCCTTTAGGAGAATAAAGGCAGGAGCTGGTCCCATTCCAAATTTGATTATCCTGATTTGAAACTCTACAAGAAGAAACTCTGGACTTCGACGTTCTGCTCCACAGAAGACTGAAGAAATCTCCCTTGTGGCCAAGGAGTGACCACCCTGCACAAGCAGGCACCTTCAAGCGTTCCAGCGGTTCACTTTGTCGTCTCCCCGAGTGGATCCAGACTTCAGAGCCCGACGAGACCTGGACTTCCAGACCTCTCCGACCTCAACCTACATCTGCAGCACAGCTGAGATCCGTGGGTGCGACGAGACACGTGGGACCGGCCAACTTGGAGAAACTGCACTTTGCTTCCAGCACGACTTCAGAGGCATCCTCGACGAAGTGCTTTGGGGATTGAGAAGCCCCAGCCTCGAGCAGACCCCTGCACAGAAGATCAGCCCTCCAGCATCCACGAGATCTGCGTGGGGCCCTTTTCCTTGATTGCTGCTCGACGCGTTGTCTGGTCACTTGCCGGCTGGCCAGTGGCCTCCTAGACGACGATCCTTGAAATCCACACCGCTGGTCTGGTTGCTCCAGACTGGCCCTTGCTTCCCTGCAAAGGAGAAGCACCCCGGACCCTCCTGGTCCGCACCAGACGTCTTTTCCACTCACCGCGTGGGTTGCCTTTGCCAAGGCCTGTTGACGCCGAATCCGGAACCAACACCGCCGACAGCGAGAGCCTGCGTGGGACAGCTCATGCCTCCATGTTGGTCGTCGAAGACACCTCCTGGTGCACGTGGCTGCAGAGTCAAGCGTCCACTCTTCACCTGATCGCGACAACTTCATCTGGTTCCCTCCTGGTTCCACACCAGTCACTGGCTAGTGACTGAACATTGTCTCCTCTGCTTTCAGGTCTTCATCTTCCTTGATCCACTCTTGGATCACTCCGGACAGCTTCCTCCTGGTCGCCTGCAGCATCTGTCTTCAAGGCTCCATAGACTTCAACGCAGAAACCCGACACACTTTGACACCTATGCACCCGCAGTCCGTGGGTAAGGTAACAAGAGCATTTCGGTGCTCAAGGGTAGACTGACTCTCCTAGTGTCCAGATTTTCAGTCGTTTTAGTCCTAGCTAGTCGGAACTGTCTAATACCTACCTTTTCGTAAATTGTACTGTCCATTGACTTTGTTACGCATCTCGCGTGAGTTCACACGCTGCACACACGTCCCGTGAGCCTCCTATTACTTACCTAAGGTTAGGGTAGTGTAGTCCCAGCAATCCTACAGCCTCTGGACAGCTCCATTCCTTCTATCGATTTCCTTATACCACTTGTTTAGTATATGGTGTCTCGTGCCCCTAGGGTACCATTGTAATTCGTGCAACTTAAACGTATTTTTCCAAGAGTCTTGTCATGTGCTTAGCCCTCTGATCTCATAAAGAGTTCACAGGTGTTTGTTATTAATACATATATTGTTTATTTTCATAACAAACTGTGAGGTGTCCATTCACTTGGTATTCAAGGGGTTATATGTGGTAAAACAGCTGGCTTCACATGGCAAAAGAGTTTAGCCTAAGACTGCTTTGTCCATGTTGCCATTAGGATAGCTGGTCTATAAGGTTCACTTACAACCAATCACCATAAGGGTTGTTTGGACTGATACAAGGTGATCACTAGAACTAGTAAGCATCATATATCAGGCCAACTTCTCACATAGAGGCCTTTAGTGGAACATATCTAGACAATATTCCTGTCTTTAGCTCCTCCTGGCAGGGTCACCTGTTCCACCTTGGGAAGGTTTTGCAGGTCTCACTATCAGGGCATCCAAATGCAAGATAGGGCAGAGAACTGCTGTATACCTGGGCCATCTTGTACGTGGAGTCCAAGTACAACCCAGAATCCAGATAATTCTGGATTGGGAGGCTCGAATGACCCAATGCAGATGTACTTTCCAGGTTCTCCCACTTAGAATATTAAAACTCTCTTGGGAAATGTTAGTCTCATCCTCTTTCATTTGAGGGGGTTTATGTAGGAAAGTACCCCTTTTGGCATCGTTACCTCCCACGTTTTGGCTGACTCTGATGTAGCTTTGACTGAGTTTGTACTGGGTTTCTGCTAACCAGGCTTCCAGCCTAGGTGTTCTTTCCCAAAACTGTACCTTTGTATCCAAAACTGGCGCACACACAAGTCCCTTGTATCAGTGGTACCAAGGGCATTATGACCAGAGATGGTCTGTAAGGAGTAGTTTCTGTCCTGTAACTCCAGTTCTGTAGTAGGGGTATCTCTGTTATAGTCATAATCTAGTGAATAGTCCCGCCCATGTGCGTGGACCCCGGCAATCAAAAATAATCTCTTACGTTGTCAAAAAATGCAGAACTGCAAAGACACTTAAGAGAATTTAAAGACAAATAATGCAGCCTATATCCACAAGCTACACTGTCCAGTACTTCAACTATAAATTCCACCAAAAAAACACACACACACATCACAGCCTGCCCAGTTTCTTCCATAGAGAAACTTGCCTCTACCAGTAAAAGCCTCTGGAATGATAGAGAAGAAGGCATGGACAGACAAGCCCCATAGGCTGCCATTATGTGGCTTAAATAGGATACTGTGCCTTTAAGAGAACTTTCCAGAACTTCTCCCAGAATGCACAGCAGGTCCCTCTTACTTTCAGTTCTTTTTGAAGGCGTAACACGCCAGACCTGTAGCATTCCTTACATGAATATCTTTCTCCACCGGGGAGGAGGGAGGGCGCTTATGACTATAACAGAGATCAGCCTACTACAGAACTGGAGTTACAGGACAGAAACGACCCCTTCTGTAGTAGGGGATCTCTGTGTATAGTCATAATCTAATGAATAGAATGGCAAGCCCATCCCCACACCAAAGCGGCGGTGGAGAGAAGAAAATTTAACACCACTACTGTGCCAACAGATTTCGCAGAGAAGCCTGCCCAACGTGAGCGTCTGCCCTGGCATCAGTGTGCAGACAGTAATGCTTAGCAAAGGTATGGACCGACTTCCAAGTGGCCACCTTGCAGATTTCTGAAATTGGAACGTTACGGAGCAAAGCTGTCGTGGCAGCTTTGCCCCTGGTGGAATGAGCCTTAGGTTTACCCCTAAGGTCTTATTAGCTTTTAGGTAACACAACTGTATGCAGGACCCAATCCACCTAGAGATGGACTGCTTAGAGGTAGCAAGACCCGTCCTGACCGATCCATAATTGATAAACAATTGGTCCGACCTACGAATATCTTTCGTTTTATCCAGATAAAATTTCAGCACCCTCCTAACATCCAGGGAATGTAGAGACCTTTCCGCCGGAGATGAAGGGTTCTGAAAAAACGTAGGCAAAGTTATGGTCTGGTTGACATGAAAATTAGAAATAACCTTGGGAAGAAATTAAGGGTGAGTACGCATAACAACCTTAGCAGCATGAAATACAGAATAAGGTTCTTGGCAACACAACGCCTGAATTTCACTCACCCTGCGGGCTGATGTAATGGCCACGAGGAACGCCGCCTTCCAGGATAGGTGCTGCAACGAAGCCTTATGAATAGGTTCAAAAAGCTCCTTCATCAATCTGGACAGCACCACATTCAATTCCCATAAAGGCGAAGGGAGCCTGACATGAGGGAATACTTTCTTCAAGCCTTCCAGAAAATCTTTGATCACAGGGATCTGGAAGAAGGAAGTCTGTGAAGGGCATTTCCTGTAGGCAGTCAATGCAGCGAGATGAACCTTAATGGAATGAACATTAAGTCCTGACTGTGCCAAATGTAGAAGGTAAGGAAGGATGACATCTTCCTTGCACGTCGTCTGGTCATAGTTCTTGGACTTGCACCAGATACAGAACCTTTTCCACTTGTAAGCATAGGAAGTCCGAGTGGAAGGTCTCTTAGGACTCCTTCAGTATGTCCATGCAATCTTCGGGCAGATTCAAATGGCCATATTGCACTATCTCAGGAGCCATGCCGCCAAACTCAAAGACGAGAGGTTGGGGTGCAACATCTGTCCCCCAAACTTCGTGAGAAGGTCCAGCCTGCACGGCAGCCGTATGTGAGGAAGGAGAGACCGGTGAAGCAAGTCCATGAACCACCACTGCCTGGGCCATTCCGGAGCAATGAGTATCATCCGTGCCCTGGACCGGGCCAGCTTGATGAGTACCGCTGGAATCAGGGGAATGGGTGGAAAAGTGCACAGAAAGCTGTTCGACCACTTGATCCATAGCGCATTCCCCAGCGTCCCCTGCTGGTAGTACCTGGAGGCGAAGTCTCGGCATTTGCTGTTTTCGGCGGTGGCGAACAGATCTACGTCTGGAGTCCCCCACTTTGCAAAGACTTCTCCTAGTACTTCGTCGTTTAGTGGTTTTCCTGAATCAGTCTGCTCAGTGCGTCCGCCTGAACATTCTGCACACCTGGCAGATGGGTAGCCGTTATTGTCAGTCCTCTGGCCAGAAGCCAATGGCAGATCTCCTGCACCTCCTGCGACAGAGTGCGCGATCTCGAACCCCCCTGCTTGTTGAGGTAATACATCGTGGTCGTATTGTCCGTCTGTACAAGCAGAGAGTTGGTCTGAAAGGACGGGTGAAAGGCCTTCAGTGCCAAGTGAACAGCTCTGAGTTCCAGGAAATTGATGTGATACGTGGCCTCCATCGGGGACCACGTTCCTTGAATCTGTAAGTCTCCGGAGTGTGCCCCCCAACCGTGGAGAGAAGCATCCGTCACGACAGACTGCGTGGGAATGTCCTTGTGGAAGGGAACCCCTCTGATGAGATTCTCCGCTGAACACCACCACTTCAGAGACTGAAGAGCATGCAGAGACAGTCGTATCTTGTCGTCCCAAGATCCTTTCCTCTGATCCCACTGGTCCTCCAAGCACTCTTGCAACGGTCTCATGTGCAGTCGTGCGTGTGGCGTTAGGAAGATACAAGAGGCCATCGATCCCAGTAGAGAAGACACCGTCCTCACTGTTGTAGATGGAGTGGTCATAAGAGCCTGAGCCTTCCGAAGGAGTGATAATCGTCGCTCCTTCGAAGGAGACACGCTTGCTGATAGCGTATTGATGGAGGCTCCCAAGTACTGTATGCATTGGACCGGAGTCGGGACAGACTTGGACATGTTGATGTGCAAACCCAGCTTGTTCAAGAGAAGGCACGTCTTCTGGAAGTTAGCTCGAGCTTCCGAGAAGGAGGATGCCTTGATCAACCAATCGTCCAGGTACGGGTAGATGAACACCTTGTTCTTCCTCAGGTGTGCTGCTACCAGCGCCATGCACTTCGAGAATGTTCTCGGCGCAGACTTCAGTCCGAATGGGAGTACTGTGTATTGATAATGATTGGCGCCGACTTGGAATCGCAGGAACTTCCTGTGTTTGTGTGCAATGGGCACATGGAAGTATGCATCCTGTAGGTCTATAGCACATAGCCAGGCTCCCTGTTGCAACTGAGGATAAATCTGATGCAACAACAGCATGCGAAACTTCTCTCTGCGAATCCACTTGTTTGCCTGTCGCAAGTCCAGATTGGGCCTAAACCAGGAAGAACCGGGAGTAAAGACCTCTTCCTCTTTGAGACAGAGGTACGTCTTCTATCTCCCTTTTCCTTAACAGGATATCAGCCTCCGCTTGGAGCTCGCGCAGCTGAAACTGCGAGCTGACCGGTGGAATTGCTGGAGGCGGGCTGGTGAACCAAAGACTGTATCCATTGCAAACAATATTCAGCACCCACTTGTCCTGAGTAATTTTTCTCCACTCTGCCAGAAAAAATTGAACGCTTCCCCCCACCGGAGTGGGTACCGGATGCAGGGGAAGTAAGCGCTCAGGGCCTAGACCCGGCCGAGCCTTTGGTCGCTGGTGCCGACTGTTGGCCGCCTCTGCCTTTCTGGCGCTACTGGAACGGCCTTCGGAACTGGTGCTGCTGTTGCTGCTGCTGTCCCGAAGCTTGGCCACGCCCTCTGCCCTGTCCACCGAACCGTCTCTGGAACGTGCGGTACGATTTCTTTGTCTCCTTGGGCTTTTCCAGACCCACAGCCGTGAGTGTTTCGGCCTCCGCCTTCATGCGGGCCATTTAGTCATCAACATGTTTTCCAAACAGGGTTTCGCCAGAGAATGGTAGATTGGCAACCCTTTGTTGTGCGTCAGGTTTCAGCGACGTAAGGCGAAGCCAGGCGTGTCGTCGCTGATTAATCCCATGGCATAAGCCATGCGCCGCCAGGAGGGAAGAATCGGCTGCAGCACTGATGACCTGATTCGCCACCAACATCCCCTCATTTAGCACCTCCTGGAAATCTTCTCTTGTCAAGAGGCAGGCGTTCTACAAACTGCTGGAGGGATTCCCAGAGGGCACGGTCATAGTGTCCCAACAAGGCCGTGGCACTCGCAGCCTTCATGGAAGTCGCTGACGTCCCACAAACCTTCCTCCCAGCCGAATCCAGCCATTTAGATTCTTTATCTGGTGGGACTGTGGATGACGAGGTGGTAGCATGCTGTTTACGAGCCGCCGTCACTATCACAGTCTGGAGGGGGTTCCACTCTTAGAAAAGCCGGATCAGAATCGGGAGCCCGGTATTTTTTCTGGAGTCTCGAGGGGGCCGCCTTAGTCACCGCCGGGGTGAGAAAAAGGTCCATGGCCGGATCCTCCAGACCCGGTACCAGTGACAATAATGGACGAGACAGATGTTTCTGGTGCAGCGCCTCGAAGATTACCGATGTCTTGGGCGTGGGCACCGTCAACGAGATGCCCAATTTTGCTGCACCTCTTAACAGGACATCGTGAAAGGACACCAGATCGTCAACTGGTGACACCCTTGTCTCCGGTGATTCCGACAAAGTCGGAGAGTAGTCCCTGGTCCCTGAGGACCTTGTATGGGAACGAGACCTGCGCCTCCTGTGGCGTCATCTCGACCGCGTGGATGACCTGTTGAGCGATCGTTCCCTCCTCCTGGAACGAGAACGCGATCTCCCAGTTCGTGGGCGCTACGCAGGTTTCCGTGGAGGCGTCTTCCGTGGCCTATCCTTGGGTTTCAGTTTAGGCGTCCCCTTAGGCGGTGTAGGAAGTGGAGGCAGTGACACCGACCTTGGCAGAGGAACAGGAGGTATCTCCGACCGAGGAGCGGGCCCATGAGGCGGAAGCAGTGGTGGTGGTGGTTGTCCTGAGGGAGGAAGTGGTGGAAGCGGAGGGTTGATGGGAGGATCCTCCTTAGGTACAGGAGGCGGTGGCGACTTCGGCCGAGGTGGTGTATAAACCACCAAGTACACAGAGCCCGGTGACTTCTTCGGGGGAGGGGACTGCGAACCCGCCCCTCCAGTAGGTGATCGCCACCTCCTGCGCCCTCCACCAGACCCAGCGTGACTTCTGGCGCCAGAACTCCTTCTGCGCCGCTTAGGCGAGTTGGAACAACTCCGAGACGCCGATCTCTTTCTTCTCGACGCTGAGCGTCATTTTTCCGGCGTCGACCATCGCCTCCGCCACTCCGGCGTCGAACGCCACCTCTGCGACGTCAAACGCTTCTTCCTCGACGCCGAACGCCGCCTCCGCGACGTCGAACGCTCAGTCCTCAACGATGAGCGTCGACTCCTCCTTGACGCCGACCGCTTTCTTGAGGTCCTCGACGTAGAGGATCCCCTCGACGCCGACCGTCTTCTCGACGGCAACCGGCGGTGTTGGCTCAACGGCGAGCGCCGACGCCTGTCGCTCCTTCGACGCGATAGCTCGATGTTGACGTCGACGACGATGACGAAGAAGCCGTCGACGGTGGTCTCGACGGCAGCCTACCCAGGCCCTTGGAAGTGGATCCTTCACGCCGTCTCGACCCGGAGCCCCGGGGAGATGGGGAACACACCGTCGTCATCCCTCTCGACGTCGCCGTCGATGCAATCGACGCCAACGGAGACCGGGACCATTTGCTGGGCTTCCTGCCTCTGGGGAGACCCCCAGAGGCCTCCGCAGAGGCAGAGGGAGCCTTCCCAGCCTGCCCAGACCCACCTGCAGCCTGCAGTCGTCTCTCCTCTAGGCCTTGAAGCCTAATCTTCAGCCTTTCCCTCAGGGTCCTTGCTGAAAGGTTCTGGCAGATGTCACATTCTTCAGGGACATGTGCTTCAGGAAGACAGATAATGCAGACGTCATGTGGATCAGTCTTGGACTTCTTCCTTCCACATGCTGGGCACTTGTCGAAAAGAGCAGGCATTTTAGAGCCCTAAAAAGCCTGAACAAATACACAGGAGTGAAGGGAAACACCAAGTACAGCAACTGAAAACACTTTTAACCAAAAAGTGCACAAAAATCCAATAAACCCTTGAAAAAGGGAGAGCTCAATGCACCAGGGTCCTGTTAGCAGGAGCCGGAAAAAAAGAACTGAAAGTAAGAGGGACCTGCTGTGCATTCTGGGATACTGGGAGAAGTTTTGGAAAGTTCTCTTAAAGGCACAGTATCCTATTTAAGCCACATAATGGCAGCCTATGGGCTTGTCTGTCCATGCCTTCCCCTCTCTATCATTCCAGAGGCTTTTACTGGTAGAGGCAAGTTTCTCTATAGAAGAAACTGGCCAGGCTGTAATGTGTGTGTTTTTTTTGGGTGGAATTTCTAGTTGAAGTACTGGCCAGTGTAGCCTGTGGATATAGGCTGCATTATTTGTCTTTAAATTCTCTCAAGTGTCTTAGCAGTTCTGCATTTTTTGACAATTTAAGAGATTATTTTTGATTGCCGAGGTCCACGCACATGGGCGGGACTATTCACTAGATTGTAACTATACATAGAGATCCCCTACTACAGAAGGGCTGTTGCATATATTATGCAACCCTAAGAGACCCCTCACCAAACAGGCATACTGCTACAGCACCCTGTGTGTGTTGGTGCAGGTAAAAGTGAAGAGTCGACCTGGCACACAGCCCTGTGTGCCAGGCCTACCAGCACTGCAAGAAGCACAGGTAAATCCCCCTATAGTAGGCCTTACAGCCCTACTATACCTCATGTGAGGGCATAACAGCTTGAGCAGATATGCCCAAATAGTGTCTAAGTCCATTCTTAGATATTATAAGTGCACAATGTTGCCATACTGAGAACATGGGCTGGGAGGTTGTCACCACAAATTACACAGCTCCATGATGGCGTCACTGAATTCCAAGATGTTTGGTACCAAACATCTCAGCTTAATAAACCTACAAACAGTGTTGGAAATCCTACGAACTCGCTAGTGTGTGCATGACTGGCCCCCATTAGTCTACCTCTAGATAGGTTTCTTACCTCCTGAGGTGGTAGCCTTTCCGTCCTCTGTTATGCTTACCAGGGCCTCTCCAGCTAGTGGACACGCCACTCCCACCAACCCCCCCCCCCCCCCCCCCCCCCCGCAGACGAAAATTCATAAACAAGAGAGGTGTGTCCACTCGGCCAGGGCCACCCCTTCGGTGCCCTGAACTGAAGTTAATCTTGCCTTATCGCCATATTGTTTTGGAGGACTCTAGCCAGTAGGGTTAGGGATATGCCCCCTACCAAGAGGGGAGTGAACATACAAAGCATGTAGGCACCCTAAAGGTAAGTAGTACATTGGCTACTACCTTCTGACCCCTGTAACACCCCAAAAATTTGTATTTAGGGGAACTCCTGCACCTTAATCCTCAGATTACAGACCTGCGAAGAAGAGGACAACGAAGAGTTGATCCCAGCCCGACAAGAAGTTCCAGCCACTGACTTGGTCCCAGCCCTGCCAGCCAGCCTGCAAACTTAGCAAGCTTTAATGGTTCTTCCCGCAGACCAGCGGCGTCCAAAACCCTGGGAGGACTGCCTGCCTTCCATAAAGACTCCTGATTTCATGTGGACAGTGTATCTGTCAAAAAGACAAACAACTTTCAAAGAACAACGCTCTACCTGCAGAACCTACTACCTTTGCGCCTACGCCAATGGCCTGAGTCCCAGTGACCCACTGGGCAAGCTAAGTTTCCCCAGCATTTCTGAGCAAGTGTCCACATGGGCTGACTCCTGCCGTACTCCACATCGATGCCTGCAGCTTCTACACAACAACCCCCCCTCCCAGTCCCCAGCCGCGACCAGCAAGTTTTTTCTGATGCCAAAGGACACCCCTGCACCCAGAGCCCCTCAGCCTTGGGGAGATCAACTGATGGTGTCCAGATGTTTCAGCACATCTTAACTTACCTTTGCAGCTCCTGGCCTGAGCCTGCATCTTTTTTTCCGACTTGATATACCCACTGGTTTGCATTGGGTGCCCGATGCAGTGTTGACACTCAGCAGCACCAGGCTGCCCCAGTGTCGCTAGAGGTATACGTTTGGTTCTACCTTGTAGCCCTTCTGTGCTTACCTTAACCCCTGGAGACTGGGTTAGCAAATTGTGCTTCTTTCCTGTAAGCAGTACCACTTCGATTGCACCCTTTCCCCATTGGATAACATTGGCACCAGATAAAGAGTTTGACCTCTGCACCCGGCTGCCCCAGTGCCATTGCAGTTTTGTCACTTACGTGAACCTTCCCTGGTACGGATTCTTTATCCAGAAACTCAATCATTTACTTACCTGCATATTGCGGATTGTGTTTCCTCCGATAGGATAACATTGTATTGTTGAAAAATGCACTGCATCCACTTTTTACATTGAAAAGCTGGGGAGGAGCAAGTCACTGGTCAGAGTCACCTCTGAAAGCTAATCAGGCAGAGGCCTGTGCCATAGGCAGTTACGTTTTGGTTTTTAAGATATTGTTATTGTTATTGTTATTTTTGATTTGTAACACGCCCAATCACCTGCAGGCCTCTAAGCGCTCGGAAATCGCTGGTACAAACAACAACTTTAGCAACACAGAGAGGCAACCACTAGCCTAGTTGGCACTCAAGGACCTCCTAAACAGCAGCGTTTTTAACCCCTTTCTAAAGCGTAGGAGGTTCTCTTTCCTGCGCAGCGGCTCAGGTAGTGTGTTCCATAGTTGAGGAACCAACACCGAGAAGGCTCTTCCACCCTTGGTGACAAGTTTATACCGAGGGCAGACCAACAATTGAGAGTCTGAGGATCTGAGGGTTCTCATTGGGCTGTACACCGCCACACGGTCTTTGATGTATGCAGGCGCCATGCCATAAATGGCTTTGTGGGCTATACACAAACTTTTGAATTCCACTCGCTCCTTAATATGGAGCCAGTGGAGGCTCTGTAACAGGGGAGATGCTTTAGTTTGTCTTGGCAGTCTAAAAATGAGGCGAGCAGCATTGTTCATCACAACCTGTATCCTGTTTGTCAAGATTTTTGGCAGACCAAGGTAGAGGGCATTTCCATAGTCTATCCTTGAAAGCACGGTGGCTGCGACAATGGAGCGTAACATGGATTGGGAGATGACGGGTACTAGTTTCCGTAGCTGTCGGATAATATTGGTACAGCTACCCACCACTGAAGAGATCTGGTTACCCATTGATAGGTCGCAATCTAATTTGATCCCCAGACTCTTCACATTCAGGCTGGGTTTTGGAGCCGGGCCTAACTCTGCGGGCCAGTAGAGGTCACACCATGGTGAGGTGGCGGATGGAATCACCAGTACCTCAGTCTTATCTGGATTGATTTTTAGAAGGTTTCCTGTCATCCATTGGACCGTGTATCTCAAGATGTTCTGAGTATGGAGTTGAGCGGCACTAGTGTTGTCGACACTCAGCAACAGCTGCGTGTCGTCCGCATAGTTAAATACTGTGCAGCCCATGCGCGCCAAAGAAGCAATCAGAGGCTGCAGGTATAGGTTAAATAGAAGTGGGGACAGGGCCGAGCCCTGGGGCACCCCACATTCTAATTTCCCCACTACGGAGGTTTCTTCCCCAAGTTGTATTCTTTGGGTCCTTCCTGACAAAAAGGACTGCAACCATCTGAAGGCCCGGCCTTTGATGCCAAAGTCGCTCAGTCTTTCCAGCAGCAAAGCATGGCTGACGGTATCGAACGCCGCTGAAAGGTCTAACAAGATCAGGGCGCTCGGTTTTTTACCGCCAGCCAGGCCTCTCAATTCATCCAGCACCGAGAGCATCACCAACTCGGTGCTATGATGCGCTCGAAACCCTGCCTGTCGTTCATGAAGTAGATGGTGAGACTCCAGATACATGGACAGGGATTTTAGTACGTGTTGTTCCAGTACTTTAGAGAGGAATGGTAATTGAGAGATCGGCCTGTAGTTTTTTAATACTGCGAGGTCAGCGCCAGGCTTTTTCAGCAAAGGTCTCACACGCGCTTCTTTGAGTTCTGCTGGTAATTGTCCTGTCTCCAAGGACCTTTTTAGGAGGGAGATGACACGTTCCTCCAATAAGGGACGGGCTGCCTGAAAGACTTTAGGTGGACACGGGTCCGCTGGAGATCCAGACTTGATTCTATCCATCAACTGTTGCAAACTCAGAGTGTCAATCTCTGGAAACAGTGCGATGGAGCAGTCAACTGATTTATGAGGGGCTGTATGTGTAACCATCCCACTTGACATACCACTTTTTATCTCCTGGATAATAATTCTTACTTTTCCCAGAAAGTATCCCTGAAAGGAGTTACAGTTTATAGGGGACTTGACACTGTCTGGTTTTTTAGTCAACTCCGACAGGATCTTGAAAGTCTCTTTCTGCACGTTGGCTGCCTTGCTTAAGCGGGATTCATAATATTCGGCTTTAGCAAGAGTGATATGTTTTTTATATGCATTGAGGGAGGTTCGATAGAGGTTCCTGGCTGAATCCAGTTTAGTTTTCCTCCAGCCTCTTTCCACGGCTCTGAGTTTCCTTTTAAGGTCCCTCAGCAATGGCGTAAACCATGGGGCTTCCTTACCAGGTCCTTTTATCAACTTCATTCTCTTGGGTGCTATCTGATCAATAGCTAGGGTCAAGCTCTGCGTTAAATCCGCGTATTGCTGGTCCAGACTATGGTCTGAGCTCAGAGGACAGTCCCTAGGCGAGAGCGCCTTGGTCAGGGTTCTCAAATCAACCTCTGCCCATTTACGGATTATACTGACTTCTGGTGGTGGATTAATTATTTGGCCATTAATACGTATCTCACAGGATACTAAATAATGATCAGACCAAATACATGGGGCTACCTCTTTCAATGTCACATTTGGGTCTGTAGTCCACACCAGGTCGAGGGTGTGACCTTTGATGTGTGTGGGAACCTTCACAAGTTGTTTAAAGCTTAGCGCTGACATCAGAGTGTCCAAATGGCGCATAGGTAGATCCCAGTGGGGGTTGTCCCAATGCAAGTTAAAGTCTCCTGTGACTAGGATTTTTGTATAACGAGTGCATAGGTCTGACATAATGGGGCCAAATAGGTCCTGGAACGTTGGGGTGGCATTGGGCGGGCGGTAGACCACTAGCACCACCCAACATGAGTTATTAACTGTGACTTTCACCCCGAGTAGATCAGCCAGATCGACTGTCTCTGATAGCAGTATTTCCACTGACAAAGACTTTTTAAATATTACAGCTACTCCTCCCCCCGTGTGTTTCCTGGGCGGTTATGCCATAAGGCGTCATAGCTGCTGGGGAGAGCGGCAATGATGTCTGGTGTCGAGCTCTCACTCATCCAGGTCTCTGTTAAGGTCAATATATCAATGTCATTGTCTTGCAGCATATTATAGACCTCAGCGTGGTGACAATGGAGTGAGCGGGTGTTTAGGCTCGCTATTTCCAATGAGGAGTACACTTCTGAAGGGGTCACATAATGGGAGCTACATATCGCGTATTTTTGGAGTTTCAACAGGATGTCACTATCCAATCGTACCTCACCTTTGTCCAAGCTGCGCAATTCCTCTGAGGAGTAGGAGCGCAGTTGGTCAGAAGTCCGTGCCCCCGGGCCCGTCTGTGCGCGGACGGGCGCAGACGGGCTGGACTCTGGCGTGACTCCGGCGATGATTCGGTGAGCCCGCTGCGCGTGCCCGCTGCGCGTTAGCATGGCTGCCTTAAGTACTGGTCTAGCGTTCTTCTGACGACTAGACCGCCCCGATCCTAGCCCTCACCCAAGATGTCCGCCGTTCTGGCGGTGTGGTGCACTTTCAATGGCAGGGACCCGCTCTAAACGCGGTGATAGACCAAATTCAGGTGCAGGTATGCGGCTGTGAAAAATTCAATTTTAAAACCAAGGTCAAAGTGACTAAATCAATTTTAACATAACAGACAAAAACGGGGGTTTTTAAAAAGTGCAATAACGCTCCTGGTGAGCGCGCTGTCTCAAACAATTGGTAGAACTCCTCTGTGTTGTCCAAGAGGCAATTTCCTAAGTGTTTGGCCGCCTAATTTGTCTGCCTTAAGTACTGGTCTAGCGTCCTTCTGACGACTAGACCGCCCGGATCCTAGCCCTCACCCAAGATGTCCGCCGTTCTGGCGGTGTGGTGCGCTTTCAATGGCAGGGACCCCCTCTAAACGCGGTGATAGACCAAATTCAGGTGCAGGTATGCGGCTGTGACAATTTCAATTTTAAAACCAAGGTCAAAGTGACTAAATCAATTTTAACATAACAGACAAAAACAGGGGTTTTTAAAAAGTGCAATAACGCTCCTGGTGAGCGCGCTGTCTCAAACAATTGGTAGAACTCCTCTGTGTTGTCCAAGAGGCAATTTCCTAAGATAAAGTTAAAGCCTCGTTTGGCGCTCCATATGAATCTTCTAACTGCCAAATGTGTATGAATCTGGAGAAAACTAATAGAAGGAACTTTGTTTTCTGGACCTTTTCTCTATAAAGCAGTTTACTCCATTTTTTTGGAAAGGAGGAGTACTGGTCTAAGGAGATGGTACGTTGTGCTAGCGTATGAACTCAACCTGCCAGAACATTAATGGACAAGTTACTTACCTTCGTTCAGAGGCGCAACTAGAGCCAATTTTCATGGGTGTGGAGGGAATGGGGGGGGGGAGGGGGAGGTTTGGCGGGAGGTGACTTCAAAACATTTCAGTTAGGGGTCTGATTCTTCCAGCAATAGGCAGAGTGGAGATACAGGGGCTCTGAGAAGGGGTGAAAACACAACAAAGCCTCGTTAGCAAGTAATTTGTCTTTTAAAGACCTGTGAAGTACTCGGGTGTGGCTGGCTGTGTGCCTGGAAACCTGTCTCAGCCCGGACTGCCACACAAGACAGAAGGGCTGAAGCCCTTTGAGCCAAATGGGTGTTGCGCGCCTGCCTTCGGTAATACCTTATCTGGTACAGACATAATGTAGCCGCAGATTCTTTACCTTAGAAAATTCCAGGAATTAGGCTGGATCCGGAAGACTTTTGCTCAAGAAATACCCTTGTGCACATGTAGGGGGCCGGCTCAGTGCGACATCGTCGCCCCGCCGAATGATATGTTCCCGCCACCTATATACGTGCCACCTTGGTGAGCCATGAAATGCATGGACAGTGGTGTTTTTAACCCCTCCTCTGCACCGAAAGTTCCGCCCTAGTGTGGAACGTTCTATTAAGCGGGCGGGGCCAGAACGTTCAGCGGACGTGAGCAGCACTACCGAGGTAGTGCACGCGATGTCCGCTGAACGTGCGCCGCACGGAAGGGGTTAAACAACTAGGGGGGCCTGAAAGGAATCAGCCCTGACCCTAAAAACCTGCCCGTAGTGCGGGAGGATGGGCCAGTAAGGAATCAGCAGCTAGATTATGGGCAAAGTGACTGACTGCCCCACATGGAGAGGTGTTGCCACTTTCGGTAACAAAGAGCCCTAGTGCAAAGCACTAACTTCTCTAGGAAGATGTTCAGGTAAGGAGGCTTTGATGACAGGGCCTGCAATTCGCTCACCCTCCTGGCAGAAGTTAACCTGTCTAAAAAGGCTGTTTTGATTGAAAGCAGCAGGAGGGGGCAGGTGGACAGAGGTTCGAACGGAGCATATACTAGGTAGGTGAGAATCAAATTTAGGTCCCATTGAGGCATAATGAATAGGGCAGGTGGGAACATATGTACAAGCCCCTTAAGAAGTCCATTTACAATAAATTTAAATAAGGAAGGTTGGTCTGGCAGCCTCAAGAAAGCAGACTGGGCCTTCGTAGGCAAGGGTCAAAATAAAGGGCTGGTCCCAATCCTCCTCCATTCGTAGCCCCTCAAAATAAAGCTGCGGTACCAAAGGGTGCCAATGGTGCTGGAATCTAGTTCGGTAGGAGCCGATCCGGTTCATCTGGGATACGAATGGGACTGACACCGGGAGTTACGGTGTGGGGGCCGGGGAGGGTCGCAGGGGAACGACCGGTGCCGGTTCAGATCCACCTCCAGATCAATTGGGGGAACGCCGGGCCCAGACTCTGCGGTGCAGAACCCAATGGAGCCCCCTCTAAATCGCCGGGAGCCGAAAGTGCAGTGAGAGGGTCAGGTCGCCCAAACATGAGACATATGGCATCATAGAATTCTTTAAATGTGTAGCATTGCCTCACTCCTGGAAAGGCAGGGAAGCACATAGCCGACTCAGGCACAGGTTCTGCAGAACGAGGCATAGAGCACCGCAAAACCTCCTTCACGTCAGTTGACAGACAGGGAGAAATGGAATCATGCTTTGACTTCTTGTCTTTCTTATGCCTCTTACCTGACCAACTGGAATACTTCGATTGGGGGGACGGGGACTTAGGACTTCTGGTGCGGTGCCTGGACCTTCCTCTTAACTGGGTTTGAGACCTCCTTGGCGAGTGACTTTGAGCAAGAGGCTGTGGCACACGCAACCTTCGGAGCCATGGCCCGGCAGTCGGAGTTCCATTTCGAGTCGTGGTTGAGCTCCAGGCACCAGAGACAAATTAAGTGTGGATCCATCACTGATATGGCGCGTTGGCAGGCACCGCACGGTCTGAATCCAGAAGTCGACAGAGTAAACAAATTCACATGCCAAAAACCATTGACAAAAAGTTGAAAAAAGACTGTCAAAAAGTGATAAGAGTGTAGCTCTCTTCAAAGATCTGCACTAGCTGGAACGAAAGAAAAAAACGGACGTCAGTGCACCGAGGTGGTGCCTATATGAGTGAAACTGATGTCACTACCGGTGTAGATGACGCTGAAAATGTCTCGCAGAACCAACCGACACCACCTACCGGCGAGCAAGGGTATTGCTCTGGCAACATTCTTCCAGATCCAGCCTGACACCTGGGATATTCTAAAGGAGTGGTGTGGAGTGGTGTGGCTCACTGGTTAGAGGCGGCAGACCCGGAAGCTGAGAACGGCCCGGGACCAGGGTTCAATTCCCGACGCGGCAGGGTCGTGGACCAGGGTCAGCGGACTCGATAATTCTCGCCTCGGTGCCTACTCTAACCAGGGATCACACTCGGCAACTCTGGGCATTAGCTTGCCTCATCTCTACAACGGCCCCCACATTCGCCGGGGATGCCTGGTTTCACCTTGGAGATACCTAGTAGGGACCATCTCACAGGGATAGCCAAGACTGGTTCCCCAGCGGTCTACAGCGCCACGACGCCTCAGGGCAGCAGTGCGCTTTACAAGACACATACATACATACATACATAAAGGTAAGGAACCTATGGCTATATTTCTCTATCAGATATTTCCCATTACAAAATGTATGATGGATATTTCTCCCAGTGAGACTTCTATTGCTTCACATTTAAGCCATGGTAGTATTCAGCAGATAGGTGTGATTTCTGAAGTGCCTCAAACATGTTATACCATGCACTTGAGCAGAATACACAAATGAGTATCCAAAGGGTACATAAATGTATTTTCTGCCTTTGAACTGCAATACATTTTGTGCGGAGGAGACCTTGAAGTACTGAATTGTTTTAGGAGTCTCAACAAAATTGTCTCTAGAAAGTATGGCAATGTAGTTATAATAATGAACTTTAGATTTAACATTTTACTCCACAGATTAAAAAAATTGTGGAATGTCAAGCCTAAAGATGTAGCACAGTAGGCTCATAGTGGATCGTTATACCTCAATTATTTTTAACCTGCACAAATTGGTAGCTCTGGCGGTGATGCTACCAAATTAATCTTTAGTCCTAAATGACTCTGGATCACCAGACTCCTTTATCAAGAAAATGAAGGGGCAAAGTTTCACTCAGAAATTAAATACAACTATCAGTCGCAGCTCGAGGAAATGAACTCCAATTAAAAGATGAGAATTGCAACAATCTTTGCAGCATACAGTCAGTCAATTTTATTGTGTAGTAAATGAACAAGCTCCTTACCTTCGGTAATGATATATCTGTCAGAGACATAGATTAGTTATAGATTCCTTACATTAGAATTACCCCGAGGTGTTGGACTGGATTCAGAAAATTTTTCGTCAGCAGTACCTCTGCGCGTCGAAAGGTGGTGTTGGACGGCTCCGCGTTCGTCATTGGCGTTGTGGTCGTCAGGATGACATTGTGGCAGCTACTTAGACGCGTTGGGTGTGCTGACGCCAGTTCTTATAAACGACATTCCATGCTAGAAGCGCAGAGCCATGCTAGACACTGACCACTGGTGCACAATACTAGGGCCCTGAAAAGAAGTCCTTAACCTAGAAGTCAGTTTGCAGAACGAGGAAGATGGGTGGGGCAGTAAGGAATCTAGAACTAACCTATGTCTCTTACGAATATATAGTTACCGACGGTAAGTAACTTGTTCGTCTGAAAGAGACAATTAATTATAGACTCCTTACCTTAGATTAGATACCCCAGCAATACCAACAACGGAGGTGGGTCTGCGAACCAAGTTGCCACCATAAAGTCCAGGAGAACAGAACGGCCAAAGAAGCAGTCCCTCCAGACTTTGCTGTTCAGGGACTACTTCTTTGTAAATGTGTGCAGAGATGCCCACGTAGCGGTCTGACAGATGTCATTGAGAGGAACACCATGTCCCAAAGCACTAATAGCTGCAATTGCCCTGGTGGAGTAGGCGCACAGCCCCACAGGAGACTTCTTCGCGAATGAATAGCAAGCTTTGATGCACAAAGCAACCCACCTAGAGTTAGTCCCTTTGTGCAAGGCCCAACCTTTTTTGACGCCCACATAGCTGACAAACAGCTGGCCATTGACTCGCAATTGTTAGGTGTGATCCAAAGAAAATGAAAGCGCACGTTTTGGATCCAGACTGTGGAGCCTCTCTTCCTCCTTAGAAGGATGCCGAAAAAAGGTGGGCAAGGTGATGGTTTGACCAATGTGGAAAGAAGTAACTACCTTGGGAAGAAAGGAAGGTCTGGTTCTTAGGAAGACCTTGTGCGGATGAACCGCCAGAAAAGGTGTGTAGGAAGGTGGATACCGGACTATGGTTACCCCAGATTTTTTGCCTAGTGTTTAGCTGGTTTTCTACATAGTTGGCCTGGGATCCTGATAATCGGGGCCCCAGGCTATCTGCTCTCACTTTAAAATGGACTCCATGTACCCTAGGTACATCTCCAATTGGATACTGGGTCACTTTATGAGCCCCTGTACAGTGTACTATAGGTACCCAAGGCATAGGTGCATCCAAGGCCTACCAGGGGCTGCAGCATGTATTATGCCACCCCTGGCTGGCCACCCAAATTGACACAACTGGCTGATCACTCAGCTGGGACAAGGTGGTGTAATCACCCCTTGCTTAGATATAGTATACCTATATATAACCTTATATCTGGACACATATACACCTATAAGTCACGCCTATGGCAGGCCTTAACAATCCTGGAAGCAGAGTGCTTGGTTTTATGTGAGATGGTGCTCTAGCATGAGCTGAGCCTGTCTGCAGCTTTCAGAAACATGTCCTTATAGCTGTTCTAGGATATTGCCATACCATATACTCTTAAGTGCATTATGAACCTCCCGGTTAAATGCTAACTCTGGTTTGGCTTTATCAAAACATGTCGAGTAAGGTGTCATATGTTTTGGAATACTACCCCCTCGCCAGTTCTGGAGACGGGGGTAGCATTCCACCCTTCTAGAGGGAGAAGACATGTTGTTCCTACTATTCCCGGTTAAAGTTAACCAGAGCCTCAGCATCACAAAATGGATGCTGCTGCCACAGACACAAGCCTGACCTCCTGCTGCTGGGAGTCCTTCCAGCGAGGGAGGCTTGGACAATAGGTTTCCTGCCTTGGGAGGTGCTAGCACCACCCCAGACAGGATTTTGTGTATTGGGACAGGGAGGGCTGAAAGGATTGAGACACTGCCTGGGGCACACAAGGTGTCCCATGCATGGGCCAGTTCAAACCGGTGCTGGGGCACTCCAGCCCCAGCACTGGGGCAAAACTGGACAAAGGGAAAGGGGTGTAACCACCCCCTTCCCTGGTCCCACCCATAGGAGGGACCTGGCAGGTAATCCAGCCCATAAGTTTGATATATAGGTAGGAGCTGAGTCCCAAGACTTTAGATTATCCTGACTGAAACACTGAAACGAAACTCTGGACCTTCATCACTCTACTTTGGAAGAAGATGAATGAAGAATCTCCCTTGTGGTCAAGGAGTGACCACCCTGCACAAGCAGGCACCATCCAGCGATCAACTAATTGCTTTGCCGCCGCCTCCCACCGGAGCCGGAGCCCAGAGCCTGACAAGAAGCGGATTCCCAGACATCCAACAGCCCGATCCAGTCCCTGCAAAGCTGAGACCCGTGGAGGCGACGAGAGACGTGGGACCGGCCATCTTGAAAAGTCTAAGACCTGCTAACCGTGCAGCCCCCGAGGCTTCCTCGAAGCTGTGCATTGGGGATTGAGAAGCTCCAGCCCGAGCAGCATCTGCACCAAGGATCAGCCCTGCACACCCCACGAGTTCTGCTTGGGGCCCCTTTGCATTTTCCTGCTCGACACGCCTGCCCGGTCACTTGCCCGTTGGCTAGTGGCCATCTTGGCGACTAATCTGAGAAACTACACCGCTGGTCTGGTTGCTCCAGACTGGCCTTTGCTTCCTCAAAAGAAGCAGCCCCAGAAGCCTACATCATCCCCTGCGTGGGTTGCCTTTGCCAAGGCTTGTTGCCTCCAATCTTGCAGCCGCCGACAGCGAGAGCCTTCGTGGGGCTGTCTGTACCTCCATCCTGGTCGTCGTCGACGCCTCCTGGTCCACGTGGCTACAGAGACAAGCTTCCCATCAGCACCTGATTGCAACGCGATATCACCTGGTTCCGTCCTGGTCACTGGCTAGTGACCCAGACTCTGTCCCCTCTGCTTTCAGGTCTTCTACATCTTTGATGCACCCTTGGATCCACCCGGACTCTTCTCTTCTGGCCACCTGCAGCATCTTTTCTCCAAGGCTCCATAGATCTCCACGACGAAACCCGACACACTTTTGGACCTATGCACCCGCTTCCTGTGGGTTAGGTAACGCGAGTACCACGGTGCTCCTGTAGAGTTTACACTCATAGTGTCCTAGTTTTAAGTGGTTAAGTTCTATTCCAGTAAATCTTTAACTTTATAACTTTGACGCACCCATTGACTTCTATGAGTGAACGAGTGTGCCTTTGGACACTGCACACGCATCCCGTGGGCCTCCTGCTCCCTAACCATTGTTAGGACAGTGTAGCCCCAGGGATTCCCAAGGCCCTAGGCCTTACCATTGTTCGTGGCGTGGTACTTTTACCATTTATTTAATATATGGTTTAGCGGGCCACCCGGCCCTATCAATAATTGTGCAACTTTTGTCTATTCTATTAGGTTACTTGTTTTGTGCTTGTGCTTATGTGCTCATAAAGAGTTCAGGGGTTTGTTTAGAAAGAAATACATATATATTTTGAATATATATCCTGTGTGGTGTCCTTTCATTTGGTATTAAAGGGATTGCATATGGTAAAACAGCTGACTTCACATGCCCTCTTGAGTTTAGCCTAAGACTGCTTTGTCCATGCTACCCCTAGGATAGCTGGTCTATAAGGTTGACTTTACAACCATCACCATAAGGGTTGTTTGGACTGGTGCAAGGTGCTCATTAGAATAGTGAACATCACATACCAGGCCAACTTCTCACATGGAGGTTTTGAGGAAAGAGCCTGGAGCTATCTCACCCTGCGAGCAGAAGTGATGGCAACCAGAAAGGCAGTCTTTAAAGTAAGAAGTCTAGGAGGACCGTTATGAAGCTGCTCAAAAGGAGCACACATAAGTTAAGTAAGATCCAAGTTCAAGTCCCACTGAGGCATTACCAAGGGAACAGGAGGAAAAAGATGAGTAAGCCCTTAGGAAAGCGATGTACAACAGGGGACTCGAAAAGAGATGGTTGATCATGAAGTCTAAAAAAGGCTGAAATGGCTGAGAGGTAGCCAATTGTGCCAGAGCAGATCTCTGCTGGGCCAAAGAAAGAAGGACCACGAGAATTTCAGAAAGAGGTGAAGTAAGGGTTTCCACAGCCTTTGCTGCGCACCATGCCACAAATTTGTTCCATCTACAGGCGTACACCGTCTTAGTGGAGGGTCGCCTGGCTGCCAAGATAACATTACAGACTTTGGGAGGCAGGTCAAAAGCAGTCAACTGCCGCAGCTCAATCTCCATGCAAGGAGGTGGAGGCTGTACAGGTTCGGCTGGAGGACCGTCCCCTGATGCTGCAACAGAAGATTATCCTAAAGAGGCAGTCTGATCGGAGGATCGACGTCCATGTGTAGCACCTCAGGACACCAGCCTCTTCGTGCCCAATCTGCAGCCACAAGAATGACTTGGGCCCGGCTGCGCTTGATCTTCTTCAGCACTCTGGGCAGAAGTGGAATAGGCAGAAAATCGCATGGAAGACCGCAACTCCACTTGCGACGAAAAGCGTCGCCTAGCAAGTGCCGCCTTGGAAATTCCAACGCTCAGAATTGCTGACTTTGCGCGTTCTCTTCTGTGTCGAATAGATCGAACCAAGGCTCTCCCCACTGCTCAAAGAGGCTTTGCACCATCTCTGAGTGAAGACGTCATTCGTGATCCATCATGCACCTGCGGTGGAGTTCATCCGCCCTGGAGTTAAATGAACCTGCTAGGTGTTGAACCACCAGGGATATGCCCTGATGTGCCAGCCATGTCCAGAGATGGAGAGCCTCTTGACATAGGGTCCAGGACCCGCCCAGTTTGTTGCAGTACCACATGGCAGTGGTGTTGTCCGTGAACACCAGCACTAGTCTGTCCGGGACAGAGGGAAGGAAAGCTTTTAGTGCAAGGCGGATCGCCCGAAGCTCCAGAAGGTTGATGTGGAGCCTGGAATCCGCCAGAGATCAGAGGCCTCTGATATCCGCCTCTCCCATGTGGCCACCCCACCCCAGAAGGGATGCATCCGTCACAACTGTGAACTCTGGTTGGGGAAGGGAGAGGGATCTGCCGTTGACCCAATCCTGGTTCGTTAGCCACCACTGCAATTGTCGTGTAGTGCCCTCCGAGATCTGAAAGCAATCAGACAGATTCCCCATATGCTGTGCTCACTGGAACTTCAGGTCCCACGGCAGAGCCCACATATGCCACCTGGCATGATCATCTAGCAGGATGCAGGAGGCAATGAGGCCCAGCAGCCTCAGGGTCATTTTGACAAAAATCCAAGATAGAGGCTGAAAAATCGGAATCATAGCCCAAATATCCCAGACTCGCTGCTCGGGAGGATAAGCCCGAAACTGCGTCGTGTTCAGAACTGCTCTGATGAAAAGGAGCTTCCGAGTGGGTAATCAGGTGTGACTTCGGCACGTTTACAGTGAACCCCAGCGACTGCAAGAGGTCCGCCGTAGTCTGGGGGTGGGAAACGACTGTCAGGGTCGAGCTCGCCTTCAACAGCCAGTCGTTGAGATAGGGGAAGACTGGAACCCCTGACCTGAGCAGATGAGCTGTGACCACCACCATCACTTTCTTGAAGACCCGAGGGGCGCTAGTAATGCCAAAGGGAAGGACGGTAAACTGAAAGTGCTCGTGGCCTACCATAAACCGCAAGCAACGGGGATGGGAAAGTAAGCGCCATGCAAGTACAACGCTACCATAAAGTCTCCAGGGTCAAGGGCAGACAGGACCTGAGGTTGTGTCAACTTTTTGAGCTTCTCCTTCCTGGGGAAGGGGTTGACGTTCCAGAGATCCAACATAGGACGCAGGCCTTTGTCCTTTTTGGGCACCAGAAAGTAGTGGGAGTGGTAACATGACCTACTTCTGGGGCAGGAACACGCTTGATGGCTCCCATGGCCATGAGAGCCGTAACTTCCTGTTGGAGAAGGACCAGATAATCCTCCGACATGTGATGGTACTGAGGTGGCATGGCTGGGGGGGTAGTCTCAAAGGTGAGGTAGCAGCCCCTTGGAATATTTGCAAAACCCACCTGTCTGACGTGATGGTGCGCCAATGGGGGAGGTGATGGCAAATCCTGCCACCCACTGGCAATTGGTGGCCTTGAAAGGTCAGACTGGAGGGTTTGGAGGCTGCTGCAGAGGGGGCAGTGGTGAACTCACCCCCAGACCGACCACGGTGGGTTCAACATCCCCAGCCGCCCAGGGGCTGGACAGCGTGCATTGACCTGTGGCTCTGTGCGGTACATGGTGGGGCACCCCTTCCGCAGCCACAAAAGGGGCAAAAAGCAGACTGCACAGTACAGGTGGTAGAGAGGTCCAAGGACTTGGCCATAGCCAGAGAGTCCTTGAAGCGCTCTAGCGCATTGTCTGCTTTGTCGCTGCAGAAGCGATGGCCATCAAAGGGCATGTCCATCAGGGTAGCTTGGACATCCCTGGAAAACCAGTCGACCTCAGCCAGGCATAACGTTAAATAAAGGGCTACAGACATTGAAATTGTCCTGCCCAGAGAGTCAGCGGTATCCAGTTCACAGCGAATAGTAAACTTAGCAGCATCTCTCCCCTCAGAGACTGCATGGGAGAGCACGGCCCAGGTCTCCTGAGGGGACTGGGGCAGCACCTGCACTACCGTATCCCACACAGAGTGGGTATAATGGCCCAACAGACCGTATATACAGACCTCAGTCCCAAGCTGGAGGAAGACAACCTCTTCCCAAGATGGTCCAGCTTTTGGATTCCCTATCAAGTGGTGCAGTAGGGCATGCGCCTTTGGATGTGGAGGCTTGGACCACCAAGCTCTCAGGGGTGGGGTGTTGGGAAAGGAAAATGGGGTTGCGCGGAGCCGTGCAGTGGCTTTGGCAATCATCCTATCCACAGGAGCCCCTGTGCTGGGCCTGGACAAGGTACCCAGAGGATGTCTGTTAGGGCTTCATTGAAAGGCAGAAGGGGCTCCGAAGAGCTTGCTGCCGGTTGAAGCACCTCTGTCAGAAGGTTAGTCCTGAGTGGCATCGTAGGTAGCTCTAGGTTGAGGAGCCTCGGCCACCCTATGCAACACCACTTCGTAAGAAGCTCCCTCCTCCGTAGCCACGGTAGGAGGAGACAACATGCCAATGTCTGGGGAGCTATCCAGACCACTGGCCTCCCCCAACTCCTCTCTCCAGTATGGGTTGTACTTCAACTGGTCAGTTAAAGGGTCACCAGACCCCTCCCAGTCCTCTTCACCCTCCTCTGGTTGCCTTTCTGGCATAAACACACCAGGGTAGAACAGGGGAACAAAAGTACCTGTCTGCATCGAATCTGGTGTCGGTCGACGCCGGTCCGGCTCCGTGTCCATGTCAGGGTGGAGGCTGGGGTCGACGCTGGCTGGGGAGACAACCGGCGTCAACAGCGGACATGGTGTCGGTGGATTCGGCACCGATGGAGGTGTTATGAGGTCGACTGGCGCCGATCCGGATCCAGGCCTGGATCTAAGGGGACTCTGCGGTGCAGAGGCCAGAGCAGTTGAAGGCCCAGGGTCCCTAGCAGAGTCAGCAGCGCCCGAAGACGCGCCAGCGGAGTCGGGCTGCCCAAAGATGGCATGCATCGCTTTGAAAAAAGCTCGAAGCTGGGCAGGGGTGGCTCCGTCTCCCAGGAAGGGAGGGAAACTCTGAGCCGACCCTTTGGGCTCAGCAAGCGGAGCTGCCGGAGGGGCACCCGCTGCATCCCTCGGTGCGTCGGCGGACTGACGGAGAGAAGCCGAAGAGCGATGATGCTTCAACTTCTAGTGCTTCGACTTACCTGAGGAGTGCAAAGACTTAGAGGACGAATGGTGGTGGTAGATCTGGGACCTCAAGAGCAACCGGACCTCGAATGGCGTGGAGCAGACTGCAGAGCGTCGAGACCTTTTGGGACTGCTCCCGCAAAGACTTTGGATTCATGGTCCAGCAGTCGGAACATGACTTGTGGTTGTGGTCGCGGTCCTGGCACCACAGGCACACGTGGTACGGATCAGTCACTGACAAGAGCTTTCAGCAGGAACCACACGCCTTGAAACCGGGCACCCATTGGACACCAGGAGTCAATGGACTCAAAAAACAAAAGACAAAATTTGAGAAAAAGTTAGTGAAAAAGTGACTGGAGGTACCGCTCTCTCCGGATCTGCACTGGCTGGCGTGGAAAAAGAAAGAACGGACGTCAACGCGAGAGGGCAGCATCTAAGTAGCTACTGCAACAGCATCCCGGTAACCATAACGCCAGCGACTAACACAGAGCCGACCAACGCCATCATTCGACACGCAGAGGTACTGCTGACGACATTTTTTTCCAGATCTAGTCAGACGTCTGGGGGTAATTCTAAGGTAAGGAATCAATAACTAATTGTCTCGTTCGGTTAAAAACCTTTACAAATAGTAGCAGGTATTAGAGTACAGAGATCAATAAAAAGTCATATGATTAGCCCACAATAAAAACAGATAAAGCCAGTGGACAGAACATGGAATGCTGAAAGATAATAGACCATGTGCAAATTATGCAGAATTCAAGCCTAAATGTAGGTAGTTAGGAGAAAGTCACAGATTATATTGCTTGAGACTAGCCTGGTGCATTTCAGGCTACTTAGGGTGAGCCAGCATAAAAGGAGTGTCAGTGCGTAGCATCGTGCTTGTTAGCAAAGTTTGATAGTCCATTGTCTGAAGGTGGGCAGTAAGGATGGATGTCTAGTTCCATTGTTCAAGCCTGGCCCGGTATGTTCGGTTGGGGTGTTTTTAGTTTGTTGACCCAGAGCGGACCAGCAGGAAGGTGCGAACAGTGCGAAAGATCTGAGTGTCGAACTGTATGCAAATGCTGCTAGTCCTGAGCCAGATTGTCTTCCCACAAGTTTAGCAACTAGGTACATGTTTCACAGGCCATGAAACTTGGTATGCGCTGTCGACCAGAGTGGAAATGCAACGTCTAGTTTCCAGTTACATGCACGATGCAGTCCGGACGATACATTTTGTAACTGGTCCGGAAATGATAATGGTCACAGTGGCCAATGAAGCTGGTCTAGTGCAGACTTAACTATGTTTTTTGAGCTCTGTGCAGGGTATGCTGACTTGCAGAAACTAAAGCTGAGCCTGCGTTTGTGCAAAGTTCTGGAAGCTGTAACTGGTTTCAGAGGTCTTCGTACGGTCCGGATTATAGATTATGTAAAAGGTCCAGTCACAGCCTGGGATTGCAGCATAAGGGATATATATATATATATATATATACATATATACACACACATATATATATTATATATATATTTTACCTACTGGCGGTCGCCAGTAGGTATATATAGTTAGGATTTTTTCTCTATGGAACTTTTGAAAATTCTATGTCTAATAACTTTGGCGTTTGTGAACGGAATCGGCTGAAATTTTCAGGAAAATGGCACATTTTGTTTCTGAGCAGCCCCTGAAAATTTGGGGGGGTTTCGTCAAGGGGGGGCCGAGAAAAAAGGGGGGTCCCAAAACGCGTTTTTCCCATGTTAATTTCCATAGGGCCTTTGGCCTCACTTTTAGCTCGAACGGCTGAATGGATTTGCACGAAACTTGGCAAAATTGTAGGGACTGTTAGCCCGATGTGCCTTTGCTAGGTCTCAATATATGTGCTCCAGTGGATTTTGAGAAATTAACGTTCAAAACAAGATATATATCTGTAACAGCGCTCCGGGCTGCGCTCCGGTCCGCTTACTTTTCGCGAAACGGAACTTTGCGATGCGAAGCTGATTGGCTCCCCGGTGTCTGTCAACATTCTAAACAGTCCGGAGCGGCCGCCATCTTATCTCTCGGTAGGATCGAGAGAGAAGAAGAGGTGAAAAACGAAGGGGGAATTTAATGAAAGGGGGCAAGGTATACCCCTCTTGACCCCCTAGGAATGTTGTTGGGGTTATTAAAGGATCCCGTGGGGAAAATAAAAAAAAAATTATTTTTCACGGTAGAAGCGCTTCACGGGCCGCAAACTGGTAGCAAAACGGGAATTCGCCATTTTGTGCTTCGTTTTAATTAAATTACTAGGTATAAGGGGGTGCGGGAGACGTATCTTAATCCCCTATGTTTCATGAGGGTGGCTGAGGAGGCTCATATATGTTGATACATGTCTTCCAGCGGCTGTGCGTGAGCTTCTTTTTTTTTTTGCTGCGTGACGTCTGTTAACGTGCGATTCGATGGAAATCAGGAAGTGTTGACCGCCAATTTGTCAGTGCGATAAAATATTTTGTTATAAATGAATCCTTATTGATAAACATTGTCTGCGCCATCTTGCCTTTTTTCCAATGCCACAATTTTGTCGTGCACGGCAGCCATTTTAGATGCCAGGCCGGTCCCAGGCTATCACCTAGCCCTGCGGATGTAGTTTATGGCCCCAGCTGTAGAGAATCCAGACATGCCAACACTCCCGATTCAGGCGTGAGACTACTGATTTCAGTGCTAGTCTCCCGCCTCCCGATTTCTGCAAGCAAAAACCCGGGGGCATATTACCAACAACTAGCGATAATTTTTGTCTCTAACTTGTTTAGAGACAAAAATTATCGCCGCACATCGGCGATTTTTATCGCAGATAAACCTTGCTATTAGCAAGGTTTATCGCAAATGCGATAAAAAACGGCCGCAATGCATGAATATCGCTGAAAAGTCAGCGATATTCATGCATTATCGAGCAAATGCTCTTAGCCATGTTATCCACCTCCCATTGGATAACATGGCTAAGAACTGCTCAGGGCAGGTGTTAGCTTTTTGAGATATTCGCGCTTAGCGGGAATATCTCCAAAAGTTGGTAATAGGAGATAGCGATGTTAGGGACTGTTTCCAGTCGCTAACATCTTGGCACGCCCACTTTGCATGTCATTAGTGATAAATATCACTGACATGCAAAGCGGGGCCCAAGATGGTCGCTATCTCCTTTTAGCTGTCACTAACTGGTGTTAGCGACAGCTTGGTAATAGGGAGATAATTTTATCTCCGCTTTCTTGGCTTTTAAAGCCAAAAAAGCGGAGATAAACCCCCTTGATAATATGCCCCACGATTCCTCAGGGGTTTCAGCTGACAAGGCTTGGTATTGTGTTACGTGGTAATTCTTCCAGGAAACGTCAGAGGGTCGATGCAGGGGTTCTAGAAGGGGTGATAAACCATTCAAGCCTCATGAACAAGCGCATGGTCTTTTAAAGATCTGTGAAGTACTCGGGGCGGCGGTGTGTGTGTGTCCTCTTTCAGGAGCGGGCGGGGGGGGGGGGGCACTGCCAGCAACTTGCCAGGCCAGGCAGTGTTCAACACTTGCATCACCCTTTCTCTGCCTGCTATTGCGCTCCATGCTTCGGAAAGGTAAGAAAAAGAACGTGCATTTGAGTTTGAAATGTCCGATCCTGTAGTAGTACACTTGCAAAGCCCACACATGACAATAACCCGATTCAAGGCCCCATTCACCCGATTTTTTAAAAATATATAGCACTCCAACAAAGTAGGATTATAAAACTTTATTAACTTTTAAATATAACGAACGGAACAAAAACTGTAACAAACATTTAAACATTTTTGACAAAAAAAAGCAACAATGGTCAGAAGCTGTCTTTTGTGCGAATAGTCCCAAGGCAGCACAACGTGCTGAGTTCTGGACGGCACCCAGGTGATGTCACCTGGGTGCCGCACTGGTTTTTGGGATCCTACAATGCAGCTCAGAAAAACAGCGTGGGGCGTCCCGGGTGGTGCGGGGGGAGGCCTCGTCAGTAGCGGTCTGTTGTGCGAATAGTCCCAAGGCAGCAGAACGCGCTGAGATGTGGATGGCACCCAGGTGATGTCCAGTAAACTGCCGCACTGGTTTTGGTATCCTACAATGCTGCTCCGAAAATTGGCGTGGGGCGGCCCCGGGGGGGGGCGTGGGGGAGGCGGCGTGAACGGGCCTCCCCAGGTGGCGGCCATCCAGCTGAGTTGCGCCCGCTCTTGCGGCTACAGCGTCTCGCTCACCATGTAGTTGAGTTGCTCCCACTCTTGCAGTGCAGCGATAGGCGGCTGCCACAGGACTCTTAAAATGGCGGCCGGCTCTTCGGTTTTGGGCCTGGTCCACTAAAATGGCCCTGGGACACCTTGGAACTCGGACGCTTGCCTGCTAGGGCTTGGGCTCCATTCTCGAAAGCGTCCCCTCAGCCGTGAAGATTCTACAAAAGTCTTGGGGGCCCTCGACTCCTGCAGGCTTCCGGTGGGGAGCGGCTGCCATGATTGCTCGCGGAATGACCACGACGGAGCCACGAGATGGTGGTGCTCTCATGGTGACGCCAGCTTCAGTCTGAATCATCCAGAAACAAGGTGGGGCTTTCATCGTTTGGGAAAAAAAAATGTTCTAAACCAATGAAAAGTGTTATTTTTAGGTCATATGACCAAGCCTTCCATCTTTAGAAAACCAAAAGTAAAATGAACCAATGAAAAGTTTTATAAACAAGTCACATGACCTGTTATGCGGCATAGGGCTACAAAAAGCGTAGAAAATCCGTTGGCACGTGAGGCGGCGTCGGTAGCGGACCGGTGTGCGAATAGGCCGAAGGCAGCACAACGCGCCGAGATCCGGATGGCACCGAGTTAGTGTCCAGCAAGTTGCTGCACTGGTGTGGCTATCCTACAATGCTGTGCCGAAAGACGGCGTGTCCAGCTGAGTTCCGGTCACTTTTGCGGTACAGTGACTCGAACGCGCCGAGATCCGGATGGCACCGAGTTAGTGTCCAGCAAGTTGCTGCACTGGTGTGGCTATCCTACAATGCTGTGCCGAAAGACGGCGTGTCCAGCTGAGTTCCGGTCACTTTTGCGGTACAGTGACTCGAACGCGCCGAGATCCAGATGGCACCGAGGTGGTGTCCAGCAAGTTGCCGCACTGGTGTGGCCATCCTACAATGCTGCGCCGAAAGTCGGCGTGGGGTGCCCCGTTGGCTTATGAGGTGATGTCAGTAGTGGACCGATGTGTGAATAGGTCGGAACCAGCACAAGGCGCCCTGCACTGTTGAGCCTTTTTCAATGCCTGTTTTTTGTTGTTTTCCCTCCATCAAAAACAAAAAAAAAATATAAAACTGCAAAAATACAAAAAAATCAAAAAATGTTTAGAAAAGCAGTGCTTGTAAGACTGTCTGAAGCTTATTTGCACCTGCTGCAGCTTCACTATTGCCCTGGTGTGGCCAAAGATCGCCCATGACATAGGCGGCCGGCTCCCGAGGTCCGGCGGAGTTTTTTCCTTTTCCTTTCTGCTTCTTGTCCCACAATCCGTTTCACCTGAAGACACGACCAGGTTCCTGAATGTGTGCAGAGGGACTCTATTGATTGAATGAAAATGGCGGCTTGACACAAAGCTGCCTCAAGCATTGCTGTTGATGCTATACAGACAAAAATTGGTTTTCAGTTTGTACATTCTTCAGGATTTTTTTTCCCATCCAAGGCTGATTGAGAGTTTGTAGAAAAATGGCTTCAGATTTTCCACATATTACTCTTCAACATTCTTCCTAAATGTAACAATGTGAGACTCACTAGGAGAACGGCTGTTTATCTTTCCTTTCAAAATGCTGCCAACAATATTTTCTGAATGGAAGACACCATCTTGTAGCATAAAGGGCCGAAAGGGGTTCTGGTCTGGCCGATTGTTGGTGGAGACATTTTGACTATATCTTGGACCTGCCCGGCCTCGCCCAAAATGGCGCCGGTATAAATGGGACTCGTAACTCCTTGTTGTGTACTGGTTGAACAACCTTGATATCACGAGATATGAATGCAGTTTTGATGCTCATGGCGGGCGGGGACGAGAATTGATTGAATATTTCTACATCCCTATTGATATTAAGTTCTGATGTGTTATTTATTACTGTACTATTGAAAGTTCGAATTAACGTCACCCATGGTACTTGCACGCAAATGTATATCTAGATAACTTTTTTGTAAGTGGCCCTGTCATATTTTAATTACAAAATGTACGTCCACCGATTCCGCAACTGTTAGACATCTTAGTTCTTGCAACCTAATGGCTCGCTCGTTACGTTCCTCTATAATGTAAATGTCTCCTCATCATATACGATTTCAGTTTGCTCCGTGGCCGGCCCACGTGGTTATAGGCCCGTATTTGTATACTGACATTTTCACAATAAAGGTTTTTAAAACAAAACATGGTAGTAGTATTTACATTGGTAAAGTTTTTACTTTTAGTCACTGTTTTCGAATCAGTAAAAGGCAAGTGAAATAAAGCAGTCCAATTACATGACGGATAAAAGGTATAATATGTAGGAACGCAGTAAAGATAAATGGTCAAGGGCAGTTGTGTTTTCCACTCCTGCAACATAAAGTGATCGATAAGAATCTGATAATCAGGCGTATCGGCGACTAAGACAGCAGGCCGAGTCTCTTTTACTCAACGGCTCCGTCATGGAACGAAGAAACGCCCTTTTTCTCGAAAAAGGAATATATTTTACTTGCAGGACAGTTGTAAATTTTCCGGGAAAGTACATTAGCCTGGAATATTATAACATATATGTTTAAAAAAAAATAATGTTCGAAACCAATAAAAAGCGTAATTTTTAGGTCATATGACCAAGCTTTTCATCATTAAAATAACAAAAGTAAAATGAACCAATGAAAAGTTTTATTAACAAGTCACATGACCTGTTATGCTTACGTTACGCGCTGCGCGCCGCGCCCCGGATCACTTCCGGGTGCGCTAACGCGGCGTGTCATATAACCCATTACGCGACAACGTAGGTCAAGAATATAGTCAAAATGTCTCCACCAACCAGCGTTCGGAACACTACCCCTTTCAGCAGTCCAAAAAGTTCTGTTAAATGACAACAGAGGGGACAGGCAACAAGAACCATCAGTCAAAGAGGGGAGGGCAAGTTCTTCTCTACCGGGTCATGTTGGGGCGCTACCGGAACTGATCGAATTGGTAGTCTACAGTGTTTCTGGATGTTTCAGACTAAAGCTGGCGTCAGCATGAGAGCACTACCATCTCGTAGCTCCGTCGTGGCCATTCCACGAGCAGACATGGCAGCCGCTCCCCACCAGAAGCCTGCGGGAGTCGGGGGCCCCCAAGACTTTTGTAGAATCTTCACGGCTGAGGGGACGCTTTCGAGAATGGGACCCAAGCCCTATCAGGGAAGCGTCCGAGTTCCAAGGTGTCCCAGGGCCATTTTAGTGGACCAGGCCCAAAACCGAAGAGCCGGCCGCCATTTTGAGAGTCCTGTGGCAGTCGCCTATCGCTGCACCGCAAGAGCGAGAGCAACTCAACTACATGGTGAGCGAGACGCTGTAGTCGCAAGAGCGGGCAGTAAACAGCTGAATGGCGGAAGAGGCACAGTGTAGCAAAAGCGGGCGGAATGGCAACTAAAACGGTAAAGGGGCGCCCCACTACAGCGTGTCTTCAGGTCAAACGGATTGTGGGACAAAGTCCAGAATAGAAGAGTCATCAAAAGGCAAAAAGTTCCGCCGGACCCCGGGAGCCGGCCGCCTATGTCGGGGGCGATCTCAGGCTACACCAGTGCTATAAGACTTGGGGAGGGGGTCGGAGCCAAGCGTCTTCTCTGAGTCCGTGCCATCACACCGCCCCTCGGGGGCCTCCGTCAAGCGGTTTAGGGAGGTACCATATAACATTGTTTTCAAATGCAGTCAGGTCCACAAACGACCCTCACTTACTTTGAGAATAGTGAAGCTGCAGTAGGTGGAAATAAGCTTCAGACAGTCTTACAAGCACTGCTTTTCTAAACATTTTTTGATTTTTTTGTATTTTTGCACAGTTTTATATTTTTTTTTTGTTTTTGATGGAGGGGAAACAACAAAAAACAGGCATTGAAAAAGGCTCAAACTCAGAACTCTGAACTATGGCACCCAACATCCAGGACTTGCCATCCGGATCTTGGCGCCTTGTGCTGCTTCCGACCTATTCACACATCGGTCCACTACTGACATCATCTCATAAACCAACGTAATGTAAATAGTTATTTAATAAAATGTTTTACCCTGTTACTTTGCTGGTGTGTTGTCTATATTTTTAATATTTGCATAGGGTTTGTCGTTATTTTGGGCGGGGTGGGTGACGGAGTCGAGCTGTCTTGCAGCCCTCATGGTGTGGAGCTCAGTTCATCTCACTATTTTCGTATTTCTCATGAAGGGTTGTTCCTAATGTTTCTATTTTAGCGAGGTCAAAAAGAGATCCAATTAGTGGCCTACTGATTTTGCTCGATTACTTTTATTTTTTTACACGATTTTTCACTATCTGCAAAGACTAAACAGAGTATTGCGACTTTGTGCTTGTTTGTAAATATAGAATGAACCAAAGAGAAAACAGTAAATGCTTGGATAACAATCAATCAAATGGAGAGACAAGCAGGCACGACGGATTACAACGGGGGTAAAGGCCTGCGTTAACTACTCTACACTATCTGCAAAGAGAGAGTACTACTAAGAGAAAAGAGGGGAGGGGGGCAGCGTTCAAAGCACATCAGCGTGCATAAACACGAAAAAGTTTTTACCTATCACGTACTTGACATTTTACAGCTTTTGATATTTACTATTAAAAAACCAATGAAATTCACTGAAAAAACCATAGGTTATAGGCCATATATAGTTAGGAAGTTGCATTTACAAAACCTTGAAAATTCACTGAAAAAACCATTGGTTATAGACCATATATAGTTAGGGATTAGCCTTTTCAAAACCTTATTTTACTCACACAAAACCATTGAAATTTCATATATAGTTAGTTCCACTAACTATATATCGCGCACCCGCAATCCACTGCTGAAAATGTCACATATTACATCATTCATGACATGGTTAGTGACATCACTGATGACATCACTGGCTCGAGTGCTACCCGCTTTTTGGACGACCCCACGGAGCGTAATGTATTAGCGGCGGTCCTGCCGCTGGGTAGCATCACCCCGAAGAAATGGGGGCCACGAGACCCTCTATCCAAGGAGTCCCACATGTGGAGCTGCGCGATGGATGAGGACAGGAGTGATGTTTGGGGGCTCATGTTAGAGCCTTTGGAACGAGCAGTAATTTGAAAGTGCATCCATCCAGGATAATATGGACTACATCTCCCACAAGCACCTGCTTGGTTTCATAAAGGGAGATGGTAGACGTCGTGCACTTTACTGCTGGCCCCTGATGAGGAAAATAAATTTCCGAAACGCGTCGGGCCTATTACAAGCACGCAACTGCCCATACCAACTAACGCCTTGGGGAAGGCGCACGCAGGCTCGTGTGCTACCCGCTTTTTGGACAACCCCACAGAGCGGAATATATTAGCGGCGGTCCTGCCGCTGGGTAGCATCACCCCGAAGAAACGGGGGCCACGAGACCCTCTATCCAAGGAGTCTCACATGTGGAGCTGCGCGATGGATGAGGACAGGAGTGATGTTTGGGGGCTCATGTTAGAGCCTTTGGAACGAGCAGTAATTTGAAAGTGCATCCATCCAGGATAATATGGACTACATCTCCCACAAGCACCTGCTTGGTTTCATAAAGGGAAATGGTAGACGTCGTGCACTTTACTGCTGGCCCCTGATGAGGAAAATAAATTTCCGAAACGCGTCGGGCCTATTACAAGCACGCAACTGCCCATACCAACTAACGCCTTGGGGAAGGCGCACGCAGGCTCGTGTGCTACCCGCTTTTTGGACAACCCCACAGAGCGGAATATATATATATATATATTCACTGAAAAAAACCATAGGTTTCACACCAGTTATAGTTAGGAATTAGCATTTAAAAAACCTATTAAATTCACTGAAAAAACCATAGGTTTCACACCAGTTATAGTTAGCTGGAAATTTTACTGATATAAAACCATTGAAATTCCCACGTTATAGTTAGTCGGACTCACTATAACTTGCGCGTGCAATGCACTGCTGATGACATCACATATTACATCACTCATGACATGGTCAGTGACATCACTCATGACACCATCCTTGTGACATAGTGACAGACCTCCTTTCACTATAATGTAACCCTTGAGACACATATTCAAAAATAGAAACTGAAATTTTTAAAAAAATGGAGATACCTATATCAGTTACAACAAGCAATTCAGTAATTCCACTATCTATATACACATCCACTCATTCACAAACAGTTCTATATAGTCACTCATACATATACTCACTCATCATATGAAGTGATACACCTATACATCCTGTTACACACCGACATTCATCCAAAAGTTACTCACACACATATTCACACGTGCAAATAAACTATTGGACATCCATTTATTTGAATATAGAGTTATACACACACTTCCACCTTACTTCTATTTAAAATTACACATATTTATTCTCTTAAACAATCACTTATAGAAACACATACTTATTTAAACAGGAACTCTTACAATCTCTTACTATCACATATACTCACTTATATACATCAATATTCACATATACTAGATTAAAACATATGTAGTTACTGATAAAGACACTAGTGAGACAGTCATTCACTCACTAACAAACACATATAGACACTCATCCACCCATACAGTCATGTACATATGTTGTCTTCAAAACACATACAAACAAAGAGTCAGTCACTCATGCATCTATGTGCTAAGTAATACCCCCACCAAACCATATAGACACTCATACTGATACTAATAAAAATATCTAATAACCCATATACATACACATGAGTGGATGTGTATTAGATGGTGGTATTACTGAATTGGTTGTTGTAACTGGTATGGGTATATCCACTTTTTTGAAAATATTAGTTTCTATTTTTGAATATGTGTTTCATGGGTTACATTACACTGAAAGGAGGTCTGTCACTGTGTCACAAGGATGGTGTCATCAGTGATGTCATGAGTGATGTCACTGACCATGTCATGAGTGATGTAATATGTGATGTCATCAGCAGTGCATTGCACGCGCAAGTTATAGTGAGTCCGACTAACTATAACGTGGGAATTTCAATGGTTTTATATCAGTAAAATTTCCAGCTAACTATAACTGGTGTGAAACCTATGGTTTTTTCAGTGAATTTAATAGGTTTTTTAAATGCTAATTCCTAACTATAACTGGTGTGAAACCTATGGTTTTTTTCAGTGAATTTCATAGGTTTTTTAAATGCTAATTCCTTACTATAAGTTTCACTTTATAAATAAGACTGTTAGCACTCTAGTTGTTCTTTTTAACACTCTGGTACATTCTGTCATTCGGCTACAGTTGTGCTACATCTAGTTGAATTTTGGGCTACATTTACAATTTTTGATCTCTGGTGGCCATCTTTGGGCTTCATTGGGCTACTTTGGGCTACATTTGGGCTACATTTTGGCTCTAACATATATTAAGCCCAATGTAGCACAATACATATTTTTATAAAGTTAATTTTTTTACAAACCACTTCAGAATAGGGCTACCTGTCTCTACAATTATCCCATTTTTTTTTTTTAATTTTTGGGGGGAGCGCTCCCAGAGCGCGCCCCGGAGTGCGCCCCGAAAAGCGTATTTCTGAAAAGCGCCCCCGGGCGCGCTCCGGGGAGCGTCTCGTGAGCGCCAATATCGCAAACAAAAACATGATCGTGACGTATCGCGTAGCCGCGACCGCGTGATACGCACGGCGTAAGCGCACCCGGAAGTACTCGAACGAATACGATCGCAAAACGTAAACTTCCGACGCGCTTACGCTGCGCGCCCCCGTGCGCGTAGCGTAAGCGCGTCGGGTCATGTGAGCAGAAAATAACACTTTTCATTGGTTCATAACAGTTTTAGTTTCATAATGATGAAGCCCCTGGTCTTGTGACCTGAAAATAACACTTCTCATTGGTTCAGGACAGTTTTGTTTTCCAAATGATGAAAGCCCCCACCTTTTTTCCTTATTCTGACTTTGTCCTTTGACTGAGGAAGATCTGTTTGGAACTCTCTGTACCTTTTTGTACTTTAAAATGGCTTCAGTAGCAGCAGCAGCAGGAGCATCTCAGCCACCACCACCACCACCAAGAGGACCAGCTCCAAATTATATTGGTGGTCAAGAACAGGAGGAGGAGGAAGAGGAAGAGGAGGAGGGGAGAAGAAGATGGCTGCCTGAAGAAAACACACCTTATAAACCCAAACCACACTTCATTTGGCAGTTTTTTTCAATTCCAGAGGGGAAAAAAAAGGTGAATGCGCCCAAAGTCACTTGCCTCATCTGCAATGATGAACTTTCACGGGGCAACCCAAATAAGAAATATTCTTTTGGTAACTATACCATGATTCGGCACATGACAAGAAAGCATCCAAACAACTACTCTCGCGCAGAGTTCCGGGAACTGGCCAGTAACCTCCCCCAGTCATCAAGGACCCCCTCCCAAAGAAAACAACCCTCTTCCTCGCAACCAGAAACATCTGAGGTGATGCCTTGCATTCAGCCGAGATTTGCTGATTTTAAAATTACTTGCACTGCTTGTGGCAAGCTTATCTCCTATGGGGAACAAAGTATTAAGCTCATCGTCCTTGCAGGTGATAATCACAAGTGCCCCAAAAAGAAATAATTTTTTGGGTTTTTTGTTTTTTTGCTCCAGTTGAGCCAGTTTCAATTCCCTTTTTTTGTTTCTCCCCCTAAAAAATACAAAAAAAATATAAAACTGTTTTGAAAAGCCAAAAAAAGTTTAAAAAGTTCCAAAAACACAAAAAAAATATAAAACAACAAAAAGAAGAAAAAAAAAAGTTCTTTTAAGAACTACCTCCAATTTCTAAATGAAAACTTCATTTTTTTAAAACTCTGTCATCTTTTTCCCTCATTTTACGCTCCCCGGTGCGCTACCTGGTGCGCGCACCGAGCGCTTCCCCCGCGCAAAACGGAAAAAAAAAAATATTTTAAATGCCCCGCGGGGCCCTTTTATAGCCCCCACATCAAACCTAGGGGGTCAAAGGGGTCTATCCCTGACGCCTTATGGTCAGTTCCCACTTTGTTTTAGCCACCTCTTATGTCTCGATTTTACCGAGACACAAGATGGCGACCGCTCTGGACTGTTTGGAATGTTTACAGACACCCGAGAGCCAATCAGCTTTCCATGCGCACCTCGCGTGTCGCGCCTGGAGCGCACTCCGGTGCGCGCACCTGTGCGCTGCTATAGATATATATATTTTTTTGGACCTAAATTACTCAAAATCCACTGGAGCACATATCTTGAGACATAGCAAAGGCACATCGGGCTACCAGTCCCTACAATTTTGCCAAGTTTGGTGTAAATCCATTCAGCCGTTCGGGCTAAAAGTGAAATCGACCGCCCTATGGAAATTAACATGGGGAAAACGCGTTTTGGGACCCCCCTTTTATCTCGGCCCCCGCTTATTGTATCCCCCCCAAACTTTCAGGGAAGGACCGGAGCTCGACGAGGCCATTTTCCTGAAATTTTCAGGCAGATTCGTCAACCGGTGCCAAAGTTATTCCAAATAGAATTTTGAGATTTAACATTGAAAAAAATCCTAACTATAACTACCTACTGGCGACCGCCAGTAGGTAATATATATATATATATATATATATATATATATATATATATATATATATATATATACGAAGCTGTCTGCTAAAAACTAAGCAGCTGAAGACACACCTGGTACTGTCTGAGATCAGTGTTTTGGTGCAGTTAGAATAATGTGTATGCACTGAAGGCTATGGTGGCTGCGTTTAACGCTGTAGTGCAGCAGCCTCAGAAGTGCTTACTGAGCCTATTTTGGTGGCTGCCATCTGAAGACAAAGATGTTTGAGAGTTTTGCAGGCTAAAGCTGGTGATCATTGCCTGCAGACATGTGCGCATGCCTAGCCTGATGAAGTCAGCTCAGAGAAAACATTTCCTGCAGTAGAAGAGGACAAATACATAAAACATGAATTAAAGTTTCTCTTCCGTGGCCGCATAGCCGCAGCTTGTGTCGTGCTTTTCAGAATGGAGCCAAGACAGGACTTCGCAGTACACTGTTCATGTACATTTCCATGACATTTCTTTTCTTGTCTAACCAAAGGATACAATTGTTGATATTTCAGTTGGGTGGCTAGAGCAGTTTATTTGCAGCCAAGATGCTGGAAGCCCAAAATAATGTGGAAAGGGGAGAATCTTCCCTTTCCAATGGTACGCCTCTCTAGTGGATCCCTGCTTGGGGATCGCCGCAGGAGGGCGATCCCAAGCAGGGATCCACCCACTAGGCACCAGGGAGGGGGGTATCAGCCCCTTGGGCAAGTGCTTTTGCTCCACCCCATTATTTTGGCTAGATTCAGTCTTTCTGCCCCCCCCCGGAGGTAGATGGGGTAAATACCCCCTGATCAACCACCCACCCCAGGTCGGGGGAGGGCAGAAAGCACACTAGGCACAGGGTAATTTTTTTAGTATATAGTGGAGGGGCTGCTCAAAATGGGCATGTCAATTCCCCCATTCCCCAAATATTCCAGTCTATCTGCCCCTTCCGGAGAGGTAAGTGCCCCCTCAAAAAAATTGCCACAGTCTTTCTTCTTCCCCTGGGAAGCAGATGGGGCACACTAGGCACCAGGAATTGTTTTGTTTTTTTATACATAGAGGTGGGTTCCCCCACTACCCCCATAAAAAAATTGCCAGTCTTTCCTCCTCCCATGGGAAGCAGATGGGGGCAATAACCCCATATCTTCCCCTGGGGGTAGATAGCAAACTAGGCAGCAGGGATTATGTTTTTTAAGTAGGGGTTTACCAAAATGGGCATGCCAATGCCCCCACCCCCAAAATATTTGACAGTTTTTCTGCTCCCCCAGGAGGCAGATGGGGAGTCTCTTATCTGCCCCCCGTGGGGCAGAATGCCCACTAGGCACCAGGGGTTATGCGCTTTTTTTTATACCCACCCCCAAAAAAGATTTGCCACAATCTTTCTGCCTCCCCTAGGAGGCAGGGGGCAATAGCGCCTGACCAGCCCCCCGGGAGGGGGCAGAGAGACCAGGGATTATCTTTTTTTATATATAGGGGTGGGGGCTAATGCCCACACCTCCACAAAAGTCTTTCTCCTCCCTCCCCCATAAGGCATATCGAGGCAATAGCCCGTTATCTGTCCCCTGGGGAAGAGGCAGAAAGCCCCTTTAGGCACCAGGGATATGTTTATGGGCATGTCAGTGAGAAGGATCATAGGCAAAGGTTGCTCCCCTTTTTATTAGGCACACATTTTGGCTGTTTCAATTATATTTTTTGTCTCATCTACCCCTAGGCGGGGCAGAAAATTACTAGAAACAAAGGAGAGTTTGTGTGTGTGTGAACTTGAGTTTGTCTGACTGTTCGCATGTACTGACCTTTGGCTGGCAGTGTGTGTGGACTTTCCCTTGGCTAATGGTGTGTGCAGACTCACGCTTGATGATGGTGGGTGTAGATTGGTGCTTACGTGGTGGTGTGTGTGAAATGGCACTTGGAAGGCGGTGTATATGGTCTGGCGCTTGGCTGACGATGTGCTTGGATGGTGCTTTGCTGACGATGTGCTTGGATGGTGCTTGGCTGGCGGTGTGCGGAGATTCTGGGAAGGAAAATGGTGGGGGAATCAATGCAAACCACACATTCCTGGACTCCCCGGTTGTCTAGTTTTCAGAACTGTCTGGGTTTGGGAGGTTTCCCTAGATGGCGGCTAAGCCCAGGACCAAGAAAGCAAGGGGTTTGGTGATAGATATTTTTGATGTCTCCACAATACATTTTGGACCAATCCCTGTCGCGGGCACTAGGCCTAATCACAAAAGTGAGGTACCATTTTTCTCGGGAGATCTGGGGAAACAATGGGTGGTAGGAAATGTTTGGCGGCCCAGTGATCCTACAACATTTCTGAACAGAAAGGCAGAAATTTTCATCATAGAAAAGTGAGGATTTAGTTTATTATTTTACAAAGTCTGATGTTTGCAAGGGATTCTGGGTTACAAAACCTGATGAGAGCTACAAAAGTCCCAGCATCCTGGACTACCCTTGATGTCTAGTTTTCAAAAATATACAGGTTGCTAGGTTTCCAAAGGTGCCGGCTGAGCAAAGGTCCAAAATCCACAGCTAGGTACATTTCGAAAAATGGGTCAGTTTTCAATTGAAAAATGTGCCCATGTTGCGTTTTGGGCTGTCTCATGTCACGGGCACTAGGCCTACCCACACAAGTGAGGTACCATTTTTATCGGAAGACTAGGGGAAATGCTGATTGGGTGGAAGTTTGTGGCTCCTTGCAGATTCCAGAACTTTCCATCACAGAAAAGAAAGTGTTTTTTTTTTTTTTTTACAAAGTTTGTGGTTTGCAAGGGATTCTGACTAACAGAACCTAGCGAAAGCCACACAAGTCGCCTCATCCTTGATTTCCTGGAGTGTCTAGTTTTCAAAAATGTACAGGACTTCTAGGTTTCCCTAGGTGACGGCTAAGGTCCAAAATCCACAGCTAGGCACATTGCGAAAATAAGGGTCAGTTTTTACTGGAAAAATATGAGGTGTCCACGTAGCTTTTTGGGCTTTTTCTTTCGCAGGCACTAGGCCTACACACACAAGTGAAGTACCATTTGTATGGGGTGATTTAGCGGAACACTGAATAGTAGGACAAGCGTTATTATCAATTGACTTAGTTTGCATTTCTGCCTTCCAACTGTAAGACAATGTAAAAAAAGCCATTTTGAAATATTTCCTCGAATTCACATGCTAGTATTGGTACCTACAATTTCGGAGATGTGCAAATAACTACTGCTTCAAATCTCTATTTTGTTCCCATTCTGGAAATGTATAGGTTTCCTTAAAACCTATTTTCCACTCTTTATATTTTACCAAATGAAGCTATATACCCGGTACACAATGAAAAACCATTGGAAGACGCAGTTCAGTTATTGGCTCTGGGTGCCTCAGGATCTTGGTGAACCTAAAGGTCCTATATATCCCCACAACCAGAAGGATCCAGCAGATGTAACGGTATATTGCTTTAACAACTCTGCCATACTTAGAAGTTACAGGTGAAAACATTGGCACAAATGGATGGGTTTTTCAACTCTATTTCTATTTTCTTCTGATTCAACTGTTACTTTCTATAGGAAACTTTGAAGGATCTATACAAATAACCCCTTCCTGAATTATGAATTGTGTCTACGTTTCAGAAATGTTTAGTTATTGAGGATCCATTATTGCCTTCACACCTATTTCTACCCGTAACTGGAAAGAGGTTGAAATCACAAAAAAAACAGGAAAAATAGGCTATGTCCCAGTAAAATTTCAAAACTGTGTAGAAAATGTTAGTTTTCTGACAAAAGTCTTCCTGTTCCTGAAAGCTGCTAAGATTGTGATTTTAGCACCACAAACCCTTTCCGGATACATTTTGCAGGGAAAAAAACAGACGCTTTCCCTGCAGCACATTTTTTCCCATTTTTTCGAAACCCTCCCAAAACAAGCTTTATTTTGGCTAATTTCAGTCCATACATTGATACACCATGAATGGTTTTCAAAATAAAACAGCCCGAAAGGGTCAATATCTTTGCAACCTCCCTTTAAACAGACCAATTAATTGAATTGGTCATATGGCTGTGGTGTATCTAATTTCTAAAAAAGAAGAAATAGACTACCATACACAGACCTATCACCCACAGAAAAAATGTGAGAAGGAGAGAAGGCACCTCACGGTAGCAACACCAAAGGGGAAAAGTGACAGGTACTCGCCAGAAACCCACTTATCATTGGTTACCTTCTTTCCAGAAAGGAAATGTGTGTGTGAGTTAAGACAAAGCCTCAACCCAATGAAAACAAGAAGAAGAAACCAAAATGTGAGTGCACTTCCTATATGTGTAAAAATCATCCAAGTGTTCAAGGATCCCGTGAGAACAAAAACATAATCCTCATTAATAAAAATTGGTAAAGCTTACTTGCTACTGATACTCTTTATTCCTTGCTGTAAGCTTTTCCACATAAAAAATGACTCCTATCAAGTCATGATCAAATAACAACTAGCCAACATTTTTCGTTGCTGTTATCAACTTTAAGCAACTTCGTCAGGGCTAGGGATCCAAATAGACATTTTCACATGGGATTTGCATCAAACCTGTGATGGGAGTGACAAAAGACAAAGAAGGTAAAAATGGGCTACAACTGCAACTCATTTTACAGCATTTCCAATGTGTCATGGTACTCCACATCAATGTTTTTAAAGTTTAACAGGGGTGTCATACCATCCGGTTGCGTCACTGGAGCATACCGGCAACCTCAATGAGACAAGAGTCACGAGTCATACGATCGCGCATCCGTCCGGTAACCGCCAACGGGTCTTGTCACCTATAGATAAATTCAAACAGCAGAACAACCCCATAACCATCCATGATTAATATTGTTAATAGTAGGTGTTGGAACCTAAAGATGTCAGGTCACCTAGGGTAGCCTGGCCTATATCAACAGAGGCACATGTGAAAAAGTTGCAAACCACCCAGCAGTAATTCAACGCATTATCACTCAAAAATGACACTACACCAATGTTTATGTAAAAATACGAGCTTGCAACACCACTTCCGCCCTGCATCCAGTCATCGCAGGTTAGCGGTCTAGTGTTGCCGAGCCTGTGTGTACTTATCCCCGCTCCCAGCACCCGACCAGTGACTAACGCCGCGAGCTAGGCTGCGGATGCACACTTGCTGTGGCTGCTGTATAATTTTAATGCTGATTTTAATAGCACTTTGTTTGTTAAATTACTCTGTTATTGTGTAGCGCTCATTCTTACCTCTATTCCGCCACGCTCGTGACCCCGTTCCGCCCCGGCTCTGTGCCGTTTGCGCGGAGGGTCAGTCAGAGGAGCGTCACTTCCTACCTGCAACACCACTTCCGCCCTGCATCCAGTCATCCCAGGTTAGCAGTCTAGTGTTCCCTCACATAAGTATAAAATGGCAATATGGCGGAAGCGCAGCGGATGAGCGCAGCGGGAGCGCCGACTTTGCACCAAAGTCGCGCACAAGTCAAGCTCGTCTGCGCCCGTCCGCGGCCGACCGGGCCCAGTCGTAATGCCCATTTTATTAATTATTCCTCCACTGACCTTCTTAATCTTAACCTCCCAGTGCCCATTACAGATCGTGCCACTAGGGCTGCCCAACAATGTGGTATTTTTGTCCCCTCGGATATCCCTGTCCTGGAAACCACCTCTTCCATCGAACACTCTCCCCCTCCTTCTACCTTCACGTCCCCAACACTTGTTCCTCTGATGGCGCTGTATTTAAATACTTGCTCCCTAGTTCGCCATCAGCTCGAAGTTTTCCAACTATTGCATGATAGGGGGTTTACTGGCAGCATACTTACCTTCTGGACAGCACGCCACACGCAGCCTTAGCCCCTGGGTCTGGAACGCTGTAGGTCTCGCCGCCATCGCCATTCCAACGCGGCTGGAGACTACAGCTCCCAGCGGGCTTTGCGTGTACTTCCTGTTTCCCGCTGTCTTTGCGCCCGGAGGCGCTACAAAGGCGGGACAACCCCTTGGTGGAGCGGGGGTTTACTGGCAGCATACTTACCTTCTGGACAGCACGCCACACGCAGCCTTAGCCCCTGGGTCTGGAACGCTGTAGGTCTCGCCGCCATCGCCATTCCAACGCGGCTGGAGACTACAGCTCCCAGCGGGCTTTGCGTGTACTTCCTGTTTCCCGCTGTCTTTGCGCCCGGAGGCGCTACAAAGGCGGGACAACCCCTCCGCGTCGCGGGACGCGCGCGGGCGACGCCGGGCAGAGGGCGGGCCGTCTGTGGCCGTCAGTGGTCAGCAGTGGTCGGGCGGGCCACCCCTCTAACATCGTTTACCCGCTGGCGGTGAGTCTACTCTCCTCTCCCAATATGGAATCCGCCAATGTTGTTGCTACACAGGATGACTTCCCTTTTCCCCCAGCCACATTCGAATCCCTACTTGAAAATGCATTGAACCTGGTATCAAATGAAATAGCTGACACCGAAAGAAGAATGTCCATGAGCCGTACTAATAATATCACACAGCCGATACCATTGTCAAATATTCCTGGTATCCCACTCTCACCAGCTGTTATTACAAAACAGGCACTAGTATTAACACCCCCGTACCCCTGTTGCCTGAAACTGTTCCTATTATTACAATAGCATCCCAGGATGATGCTACTATCCCGGGACCTTTGGAAACTAGTAACAAACAGGGAGGGGAAAAACGCAAAAGAGGCATTGCCAAGCCAAGTGCCAACAAAAGAAAACAACCTTTAACTAGTAAGAACCTGCCCACGCCTCAGAGCTTGTGGAATAGACAAAAACCAACTGGGCAACAAATCGTTCATGTTGTGGATAAAGATCCTGCGGTTATGGATGATGATATTTCCGCCGGAACAACTACCGACTCAAGTGGGATTTCAAACACGATATGGACCCAAACAACATTAATGGGAGATAACTACCATCTCTCGAAACAAAATGGGAACCTTATTGAAACCATAGTTGACACTATTTTTAATCGACTAGAGAAGCAAATGATCAACCAGTTTAATAACGTTTTTAAAAGACTTGACAGACTAGATAACCTGGTTAAAAATGAAGAAGTAAAAAGGAAGGGGGCTGTTATCCTGGATCAAATCAGAGCCGACCATCTCTTAAAAGAACTTGAATCTCTAAGCAACTCTCTGACACTAAAGGAACAGGAAGCTCGCACCGTATTGGGTGGGGGCACGAGTAACCCTGGAATATCACCACCGTCTATTGTACAACCTACAATTCAACCCCGATCTGCTAATGTAGGGGTGAAGTTGGCAAAACCCAATTCATCTTCCAAATCTACTCCAATACCTGCACCTAGAAAAACTGCCCCTCCGGCTACTATTAACACAAATGTCACCAACCACAATAATGGCTCTACCCAACCCACAACAGCAACAATATCAACTGCTGCTAACAATAAAGGTACTGGACAAGCAGGGTCAAGCAGGCCTTTTAAACATCAAGGGCCTGCCTTACATTTGCCACCGGATGCCTGTCCTTTTGTCCTGGAGTCATGGGTGCAACTGCGAAACAAATGTATAGACTGGCTAACTAAGCACAAGGGCGTCGGAAACGACATCTCAAGAGAAATCATATCGGCTCGCAGGGTGTCTTGGGTTGGACCATTACTCAAAGACAAGGATGGTGACTGCATAGTTCTCAATTTTAAAAACCCTGGAACTGTAAGACATCTACTCAATAGAAATAGTAACTGTTCCGCTATCTCTACGGTTGCAACCATGTTACCTTTGAGTTACTTTTACAGACAACCTCCAATGCAATTTCGACCACCCTTAATGCAATTTCAACCACCACCCATGCATTTTCAGCCACCTCCTATGCAATTCCAGCCAGCTACATTTCCACTTAATACATTCAATAGATTTGCACCCTTGTCAGATTTGGACATGCTAGATTGACCCTCTTCGATTAATCCAGATGATCCATCACTGGCTTTAATCACTGAAACTCAGGAAGTTCTACAACCCTTGACAGGGATTGCAGTAAGAGGTAAATCCAGGAACAAAAGTCTACTGCCTCTGGATTCTGAACTATCTCTTGTAAGTTGGAACATAGCGGGTCTTAACTCTAAACTGAAAATTAAAGAATGGTCAGACTGGGTCAATAACAACTGACATATTGTTGCTTCAAGAGACTTGGTGCACAACCACTCCCATAATGGAGGGTTTCTGCTGCTACAATTTAAAGGCTTCTCCCTCACCTATGGGTCGCCCCAGTGGGGGTTTATCCATTTGGACTAAAATAAAATCCGGGGTACAAACCAAACAGATCTCTACACCAGGCAAATGTTTTATGGCTATGAAGTACATTAACAGGATGAATTTATGCATAATTAACTTTTATAATAATGATTTTGCTACCCGTCCCAATGAATTTTTTTTTGTTATTGTTTAATTTTATTGATGATATTGTGGAGGGGCAGAAGTATGGGTCCTTTGATGGCATTTGCATCGGAGGGGATTTTAATGCTCATATGTACCGCACTAGTGCTCCATGTAGAAACGGTGAAGAGTTGAAAAACCATCTAGCCTCCCGTGACCTAGTAAATGCTATGGAAATTGCTGGTCCCAGTGCAAACAATATATCTACACCTACATATATAGGTCAGGGCTGTGCTTCCACGATAGATTATATATTTCTCTGTTCGTCCTTGAGTGATATAATTCTAAAAGCAGAAGTTATCTGCTCCGTATATAGCGACCATTATCCGCTTAGAATATACTTAGATAATCCACAGACCACGAAGGCTGCACTGAGAGTAGAGACTGGGGCACAAAATCTGGCATTATCCACTGATAGACTAAGATTAATATGGAAAGGGGTGGACAATAAGGACATCCTAGCCAGAGTAATTAAAAAACATCCTATGTTAGTAGAGACTTGTCTGTCGCTTAATAGCTCTGGCGATGAAGTGGTTGTTGCATTTGGTAATCTTTGCGGGGCTATTAAAAGAGAATCTTCTAAACCAGCCAGGCCCAATATAGACCATGGCCACGCTGGTTTGACTCCGCCTGCTCTAAGGCCAATAGGGAACTGAGGGCGGCCTTAAAATTAAATCCAAGGGACACTCACCTCGTGAGAGAATTAAGATCAAAATACAAATCCGCCTTACGGACTAGATCTGAGGCCCTAGTGATTAATCATTGGGAATCTCTCACGCGTACTGCCTCATTAAAAGACACAACAGGTTTCTGGAGAGAAGTCAAGTCCCTCAGATCCCTTGGTTCTAACATCCAACCAATCAACTGTAATATAACTGGCGAGGCGTGGGTCGAGCATTTCCCCAAAATTTATGCTATATCAGCCATTTCTTTAGATTCTGCCCCCTTATTAAATAATGCTGAACAACTGAACTTTTCATTATCTGAGGTGGAGGATGCTATATTGGAGAGCGCTAGTAATAAAGCTCCTGGTCCGGATGGCCTATCTATTGACCAGATTAAATCGGAAATTAATTTTTGGGCCCCTTTATTATGTAACTTATTTAACAATTTGACTGACAGCTCAATCCCCGCATCCTGGTCGAACAGTGTCATCATACCGATATTCAAGAAAGGTGACAGGTCGGACCCTGCCTGCTACCGCCCGATCTCACTGATCGACAATACGCTAAAAGTCCTTGGTAGGGTAATTTTTAAAAGGATAAGGAATTGGGCTGAGGATAATAATGTGCTCCACTGCAGTCAACTGGGATTTAGAAGCCATGTGGGCACTGTCGAACAGTGTCTTAATTTGAATTTGATTATGGCCAAATACATTATCGTTAAAAAGTCCCCGCTTTATTTAGGTTTCATGGATCTGAGTTCCGCTTTTGATTTTGTTAATCGTTCTAGGTTATGGTCACTTTTGCTTGATTATGGTTTGGATGACTCACTGGTATATTTTCTTTCATATTTACATAGGGATCTTAAGGCAAGAGTACGAATTAACAATGATGGCGAATTATCCGATGATATTTTTATTAGCAGAGGAGTTAGACAGGGCTGTGTACTCGCCCCACTGCTTTTTATCCTATATATTAATGGGTTGAGCTCCACCTTGTGCAAGAACACTAAGGATGTGCCAATTATAAATGGTTCCCCCATTACTACCCTACTTTATGCGGATGACGCAGTACTGATGGGGCGCACCCCAAATGCTCTACGTTCGTTAATCACAGGGTTTGTTGCTTTCATGTCCGATCTGGGATTAAATACCAATTTTTAAAAAATCTTTCATCATGAATTGTGGACCTAAAAGGTATAACACTACCTCAATTAAATCAGGTGACAATGTATTAAAATGCACTAGCACTTTCCCTTATCTAGGGTTACTATTCTCCAACACTGGCTCATGGCAGCCTCATGCTGCCTACGCGAGAAATAAAATTGGCAAGTCAATCAACTCAATTTTATCTCTCCGTCAACCGAAACTGGCCGATGTTATTACCCCCCTGCTCAACATTTATCGCACCCAATGCCAACCAACTGGGACATATGGAGCAGATTGTGGGGTTACTGTAACAGCACGTCTCTGCAGTTGGAGGAAAATAGATTTTGTAGGAAGGTGCTGGGGGGAATTTCCTGTGCGCCCACATTTATTTGTCACCATGAACTCAGGTTGCCTTATATAGCTGATTTTATTAGGTCAAGGCCCGCGCTTTTTGGGATAAAAATATGGACAAATCCAGCGGCATCCTTAACGCGCAGCATAATTTCAGATTGCCTATTACACGAATGATCCCACCATATACCTTGGCTAAATGCTGTCAAGAATAGCCTGTTGAGCGTGGGACATGGCTCTCTGTTCAGCTCTCCAAATACCATTGTCCCTGCCCACAAGAACAGTGTAAAACGGGCATTGTTTGACAAATATAAGGAGGAACGAATGAGATCTGAATTGACGAAACCAGCTATTATTAAATATTTTCCACTAACTGATTCAGGTAATAATAACCCAAACAAGCCCTGTAGATACCTGTCAATCCCAATAGGAAGATGGAACCGGAGCCTTTTGCTCAGGTTCCGGGATGGAAGTATTGTCAATCTACTAAGTTTCCCCCTTGGCTATAACAAAAATTTAGAAGAGCTGGATTGCCCCTGCTCTGAAGGAGGGAAACAAAGTTTGTTGCATTATTTTCTTTTCTGTGGCCACTATAAATTGTATACCCGTCAATATCTAATGCCGATTTTCAGAAAATTTAACCTAAGGGACTTTAATCCGGCACTGAGATTTTTACAAATGCTACCAACAGACGAGGTTATACACACTGTAAGTTGCTTTATAAAAGCCTGTGTGAGATCAAGGGCAAGTATGGAACATGTATAATGGCCACTGAATGCACATTGCACTTTAACTTCCTGATATAAATTGTACAGAGAATCAACTATATGTATGTCTGGATCTATATGATTACTGGGATTGGATAAACTGAAACCTACGACTACATTTGTTAATAGATTAATGTCTTCCTATTTTTGTATTATGCACTTTATGCCATATATGCTGCTCACACCCAATTGGTATCTTGCTTTTAATTTTTATACATGTTTTTATGTGTTTTTAATGCTTCATTCTGTATGTACTGTTATGGATGTATCAAATTCCGAATAAAGATCATTTGAATTGAATTGATAGTACCATCGACATCCTCCTCTTAACTGAAACGTGGTTAACCGAGGATTCTAGCCCCGACATCCTCGCAGCTATCCCTACAGGTTACTACATTATGCAAGCTAACCGCCCTGCCGGCAAGTCCGGTGGAGGGGTGGTGGCCATTATCCGCTCTGAATTTAAATTCTCGGAGCTGACGATGACCCCCATTCCCAAAACTGACTGTCTCACCTTTAAATTTTCCTCACCCAAATCCTCATTTGTCTGTGTCCTGGTTTATAGGCCCCCTGATCATATGCCTCTCTTTTCCCAACTCTTCGGCGAATCCATCTCCCAGCTTTCGATCAATCATGCCAACATCATGATCATTGAAGACTTCAATTATTGGCCATCTGACACCCACGAAAGCCATCTCTCTGCGGAATTTACGGACCTGTTAGCAGGCATGAATTTCCACCAGCACATTCATACCCCTACTCACTGCAAAGGTCACATCTTGGACCAAGTATGGACATCCAATCTTGATATCTCCTCTCCCTCCGTACTTCCTTGTCCCTGGTCTGATCATTTTTCTATTTGCTTTTCTCTCTATCTTCACATTCCCCGCCCCCCTCCCCTTACTAAAAATCTATCTGCTCGCAACTGGAAGAAAGCCAACATAACCGATTTCCATGCTCTATTGGCTTCCTCAGTTCCAGCACCTGCGATCTCGGTCACCGACCAGGCTGCTCACCTAGAAGAATGGCTGTTAACTGCCTGTGACAAAGTTGCTCCCTACAAAACCATTAAAGCTAAGCGTCCCCACGATGCAAAACGGTGGTTTTCTGATCAGATCAAGGCTGATAAACTTGCTCTTCGGCAGGCAGAGCGCCGCTGGAGACGCAATTATGATCCTCAGCTTAAATTGGTTTATGTAGATGCCCTGAACAGTTACAAAAAAGCTATATTATCTGCCAAAACAGCCTACTTCTCTCACAAAATCTTGGATTCTAACACCAAAGCTAAAGACATCTTTTCTATTGTCAACGAGCTCTCCCTGCCTGACAGGATTACACCCCAACCCCAACCTACCCAAACCTTATGCGACTCTCTGAATTCCTATTTCATAGACAAAATAACCATCATCAAAGACAACATCCCCCCCCCTCATCACCCCTTCCTTTACCTCTTCCCCCCATGAATTCTAGCAGTCTGACTCAGCTCCCACCCATTTCTCAAAATGAATTCTCCGCGCTTTTTCGTAAGGTTAGCTCAGGCTCCCCTAATGACTGCTGCCCCCCTCAGATCCTTGGAGAGGCCTTCCTGGCATGCCCTGGCCCTCCATTAGCTTTGCTCAACAACTCTCTCGCTACTGGGGAGGTCCCCCGTTCGTTCAAACAGGCAGCTGTCATACCCATCCTTAAAAAAACTAATGCTGACCCCACCATTCTAAGTAATTATCGCCCCATTTCCCTCCTTCCCTACTTGGGCAAAATTCTGGAGACCTATGTTACCCGCTGCCTGAGTACCTTTATCGAGGATTCCTCCTTCCTGGATGCCCAACAAGCTGGCTTCAGACCCCTCCACTCCACCGAGGCGGTCATAGTGGCCGTCATGGATGCCCTGAGGAAAGGTGCCAACAACAACATCTCTCAGGCCCTTGTCCTCCTGGACCTCTCGGCTGCTTTTGACACGGTCAATCATACTATTTTGATCGACCGTGTCAACAATGCCGGCATCCAGGGGGTGGCCCTCGACTGGCTCAGATCTTTCCTGAGCCACCGGACTCAGGCAGTTCACCTATCTACCTTTTCTGCGCCCTATTCATCCCTCACCTGCGGGGTCCCTCAGGGCTCCGCGCTCTCACCCTTACTGTTTAATTTGTACCTTCAGCCCCTTCTTGCTTCCCTCCGTAATACCCCGGTTACTATTTTCAACTACGCAGACGATCTTCAGTTAATTTTTCCTATTGACCCTCTTCCTTCCTCCCGCTCCAATTTTCAATCCACTATGCTCAACATCGCAGAGTGGATGCTCCACAGTCAGCTAAAACTGAACCCCACAAAAACTGAGCTGGTACTTGGGGGCTCCACTAATCCGTGGAATTCCACCTTTTGGCCCACTTCCCTGGGGACTCCGCCCAGCCCTGTTGGCACTGTGAAGAGTGGGGGTGATCATCTCTGAGGACCTCTCAATGAGGCCTCAAATCAACGCAGTCACCTCATCCTGTTTTTTCCACCTAAGGCGGATTCGTAAAATCAGTAGGTTCCTCACTAGAGATGCTCTAATTTTAGTCATCCTAGCATTGATCACTTCCAGACTCGACTATGCTAACACTTGTTGTATGCCGGAATTCCATCAATCCATCTCCACCGGCTGCAACTTGTCCAGAACCAGGCAGCTCGCCTGATTTTCCGCCAGCCAAAATACCAGCATGTCACCCCTCTTCTGCGTAGCCTCCACTGGCTCCCCATCACTAAACGCTGCATCTTTAAACTGGGCTGCGTCACCTTCAAAGCCCTATTCGAGCTAGCCCCTGCATTCATCTCTTCTTGCCTGACCCGGTATGTCCCCCCTAGAGACCTCCGCTCCGCAACTCTCAATCTCCTCGTCATTCCTAAAACCAGACGGAAAAAGCATGGTGGCCTGAGTTTCTCTGTCATGGCCCCCACCACCTGGAATTCCCTCCCAACTGTACTCCGCCTCTGCCCCAACTACGATCACTTCCGCAGACTGTTAAAGACCTTCCTGTTTCAGTCAACACTTGAGTAACTCCTCCACCCCAGCTGCCGTTATGTCAAGAGCGCCATGAAACCGATGGTAAACGTGCGCGGTACAAATATTTTTAACGTAACGTTGTTTTAAAAATATTCTTTTCTCTCTGGTCTTCAGAATTTACAGTTCAATACATTCCCGCACCTTCAACCTTATCACTTAACCACATCTAGCAGGTAAACATCTACATATTTCAACAGTTCATCTGAACATTTACTGTACTCTGTTTAACCCCTTTCCGAATCTTCTTTTGAAATCAAGGCTTTAACAGATAACCACCACTTCCCACAGTTGCTCTATTGCCAGGCACAGATTAGCATTCCCCAGCCCAGGTTATCGATCTCCTCAGCAGCCCCACCCTTTCTAAGGTCAAGCTGTCCCAAGTTTCAGGCACCAGAGGCTAGGAAAGAATGTACCAAAAGACTGGTTAAGGCCTCAGTTACCTTTCACCCCTCGAGAGTACCATAGGATTATTTAAGATGTAGGCTTAACAATGTGAGGTTAATTAACAGTCCCTCAACCCCTTTTCATACACAGGAATCATCCAGGGCTGCACCACTTTGTGTAAAAGGAGTCAGACGATCTGGAGCATAACCAGCTCTCCTTCGCCACCCCTTAGGCTTCCCCCGGCTTACTTGAAGGTGTGTGCTTGCAGGCGTGTTTTTCTGTCACACCCCTTCGCTTAAGGGACGCTCTCCTACAAAAATCGGGCCTCCCCGCTCCCTCTCCTCACAGAGGAGCGGAGGCCCTTCTGGGTGTAAATCGTGGCACTTATGCGGGGAGCCAGCCGCTCGACGGAGCTCCTTCCCTCCTTGGATCTCCTTTTCGGCGCTTCAGCGGAAAGCCAGCCGCTCTACGGAGCCGCTCCCCCCTTGGTTCTCCTCACCAGTGGCTGTCGGCGGTTCCTTCACGGTGGCGCATTCGCGCATGCGCGGGGAATAAGTGTCTCGATCACAGAAACTGCTCCGTCGACCTGACACGGATTAGTGACTCCGCAGCGGGCCTGCTCGGTCCTAGGCCCCTCCTGTGGCGACAACCCAGCTCAGTTGGGAATATGCGCAGTGGCGCTGGGTATCAATCAACTTGCCCCCTTCTCTCTGTCCTTCAGTGGCGCTGACACGGAGCGCGATCGGCGCCCCAGGGGTCCCGCTCACAGCGGAAACAGAAAGAAACTGCTCAGGCCCAATAGACCCTAACTCCTCACTCCTCTTCCTCACAAGTCGGGAGGTTTGTCACACGCTGCAGGTTCAGGCACCGGTAAGAGAGTCTGTGTCATACAGGGCAGGAGCTTACTTCTCACCATAGAGAGGGGGTTAAAAGGGGAAATCCTTCACGTTGGAGCCCCAGAACTCCTCTTCAGCAATAATCCACAAACCCTCCTTACTGGACAGATATAGGTGCACAGGCGATCTCCTAGTTTGGTTCCCACTGCAAGGACCTCCTCAGCTCCACAGTCCACTGGGATTAACCCCTTCACCTAACTTGAGCACCTCTCTGACCAGGGTCAGCAGGACAGAACTAACTCGGCTAGGACAACAGGAATGGGGGGGTGGTGAACCCAGACAGAGGGCAACCCTTGTAGAGAAGTCCACCCTTAAGGACCCTACCAGACCTCAGCCTTCACTCTAGCTGTTCCTCACTGGCAAGACAAAATGGCTGACCAGCATTACGCCTTTTATAGGCTGACCCTCAGAGGTCCAGAAGGGACCAGAAGGTTCTGGAATGCCCTACTCTATCCTATGGGACAGGTTCTAGGTTTGTCAGTTATGTTAGTTGGTAGCCACCATTTTGTGACTCCAAGGAAATTCCTGTCAGGAAAGGCCTCTAGGCCTGAGGTGAAAAACTATGAGGGTGAAAGAGCACCTATCCCCTAGACCAACACCTTGAAAAATCTAGTGGACACAAAAATAAATAAAGGCATGAGGGGCAAAAAGGGAACAAAATAAATAATAAATTGGAGGGACTACGCAAAAGGTCAGACAGGTCTAACAGTAGGGTAATCAAAAGGGGGAAGGAAGAGGTAGTGCTGTGTGGCACCGAGGTGGGCACGTCCTCCTCATGCAAAAGTAACTAATCAAAAGGGTCCACCTCAAGGTTTTTTTTGTGTGTATCCTGATGACTCTGGAATACACACACTTGTTTAAAATACCCCTCACACACCAAAAGGGCCCTTGGTGTCAAGCTTCATCATCGGGGTCTTCCCGCACGGCTGCCGGACGGGGCAGTGCTGCGACAAGCGACTACGCTGGAGCACCTTTTTAATTGTTGGTGCTATGTGAGTGAATTGGAGTGAGTGTCAGTGGGGTCAGGGGTGATATAAAGGTGATGTTAAAAAATACCTGGCCTAGTGATAAAAAAACTATTTAATAAACACTGGCTGGTGTTGTTAAAAAAAGTGAAGTCGGAAAGAGTAAGCGGGATTATGAGCTTACTTTCCTATGTGGGTCGACATGTTTCGGGGCGCCATGCCCCTTCGTCAGGCCGGGGTAAGCGATCCCCCTGTCACTCACTAGGGTGTTGCCACAATGGGTGTATTTACATAGTGAAGAAAAGATCTATGTGTATGGATATATACTTTATATTCTAATACACGTCCCTTTCTAAAAAAGATACTCATGTAGTATGCCTGAAAAGACAAGAGCACGGTATTATTAATGCGCGGATCCCAAAGCGCTATTTTCTAAGTACCTGTAAGAGAAAGTGGACAAACTTACATATAGCCGTTGTCCATCCCTAGGAAACCCAGGGAGGGATCTGTAATTTTACATTGATAGTCACACACAAAAACAGAAATTACACATTATGTACATATATAGTGCAGAAAGGTTGGCTGTACTTAGTTTCAATACATACTTATTATGGTGAGGAACAGTGCCTCATGGGCCAACACTAGATCGAAGGGTATTTAAGGGGTCCAACTGCAGGTGGGATAAAAATGAAACAGAGATGCATATGTAGAGGGGTTTGTCTTAGTATTCTGGTGGTGAGTATCTAAGAGTTATATTAGTGGCACCCCATATGCCACTATCTACTCGTCCTTCTTTGCCGGCTATGCCGTACTTACTCAACCCCCAGCCTCGTCGTGCTTCCTCCTCCGTCCGTGGCCTCCGTGGTAATGAGGATGGAGGTGGGGGAGGGTGTTTAAATAGCTGCGATAATTGGTAAATTGGGGTGGGTCTGATTGTTACAAGGTCACTGATACTGGACACCTGTGCTCGAAAAAATTGAGTGCCGAGATCCGGTTACTATGGTGGCCATTGTAAGCTGGTCACCAACAGTGGTTACACACGGGGAAAGGTGTTGGGTTTAAAGGTGCCCCGTAGTATTTGTTCCGTAAGGCATTGTTTCTTAAATATAAGATGTCAGAAGGAGACTAGGGAGATTCATATTCCGACTGGGTGCGGCCGCCGAGTTGGGCGGAGGAGTGTTTCTGGTCCGAGCATGCGCAATCTGCACCGCGATGCTCGGCGAAGCCTGAGCATGCGCGATCTGCGTGGTGAAGATTGAGCATGCGCGGAGAAGTGCGTTTGGACTTCGCGCATGCCCAGTGTGTCCCGCAGGTCAAGAGCCTCTCTATGAATGCTAGGACACCCGATCTCCTGATGCAAGTGATGCACAGGGTCTGGAGTGTCCCAAATAGATTCTTAAAGCGTCTTTATTAAAAATACAAATGCTGATTATGCTAGATTGGTGTAGAGATGCAAAAACCCAAGAGCTATTTTTTTGCTAAAAATAATATATGGGGACAGCTAAGTAAATGCTTGTAGACTCGTAATGTGATTCTATATGCTGCAAATCTTTTACCAGACACATGAGGGGGCAGCTGATTGGGCACAGGTCATATGGTTTGTTTACAGTTTACAAGAAGGGTTTTATGCAGCAATTCTATAGCAGACACAGATAATGACAACTGGTTAGGCAACTATCATTTCATAATGCTGGTCAGGAATTAAGATTGAACCAGGGTATATCATCATTTAGTCCGGTACGATGTGTACCTAGACGATGCACCCAGCGTTGTTCCTTTTCTAGTAAGTTTTTGTCATTCTTGAAGACTTCGATGACTGTCCATTTCAGGTCATGAATACTATGGCCCTTTGTAACATAATGTGTCGCCATTTTTGTCGTAGTTTTTTTTACAGCGCACATTGCTGCGGTGTTCATTCATGCGAATTTTCACAGGTCTGCTCGTCATCCCTACATATTCTTTATTACAGGGACAGGTGATTAGATAAACCACGTTGCGACTGTTACAATTTGTAAAGGCGCGTTGTTCCCATGTGGTTTGATTAGAGAACATGATAGTGCGGCTTTTTTGCGTGTACTGACAAGACGTGCATGAACCACATGGGTGGTGCCTCCTATTTCAGAAAGTCAGGTAGGGGCATTGGACTCCGTGGTTCTCGGCCTTGTGTGGACCAGTATGTCTTTCAGATTTTTGCCTCTTCTGTGCGAGAACATTGGTTTCGGAAAATTAAGTTTGCCGCAATTTAGCATTCGCCAATGTTTGTTAATAATTTTCGTGATGTGGTTTGAGTTGGTGTTATATGTTGTAACACAGATGGGTCTTGGGTCAGGCTCTTTTGTCTCTGTTTCTTCTAGCAGGGCCTCTCTTTTATTGTTGCGGGCTCGCTTTTGGCCCTTCTTGATGATAGCCTTTGGATAGTTTCTGTTGAGTAATTTTCACTCCAGATCTGCTGCTTGGGTCTTAAAATCTCTGATGTTGCTGCAATTGCGTCGCAATCGTAGAAACTGCCCATAAGGTAAATTCTCGCGTAGGTGTCGAGGGTGGAAGCTGTCAAAAAGTAAAAAGCTATTCTTAGCTGTGGGTTTAAAATGTGTACTAGTTTGCAGTCTCCCATCAACCGGGCAGATGTTCAGATCAAGGAACACAAGGTTCTCTTTGGAATCGGTGTGAGTGAATTTTTGGAAATGATCTTGTTGGTTGAGCCAACCCATAAATAGGTTGACTGAGTCCTGATCACCCTTCCAGATTACTAGCACATCGTTGAAACATGGCACAAGCATGGGCAGCACCTGTGCGCCTAGTCTGGCAGGTCTGTACGTACACCACCTTGAAACGTCCAAGATCCTGAGCAACCAGAATCCCTACAGAGACCATGTAGTAATGTGGAAGAGGTACATAGACGATGTGCTAGTAATCTGGAAGGGTGATCAGGACTCAGTCAAAAGAGCATGACCCAAGACCCATCTGTGTTACAACATATAACACCAACTCAAACCACATCACGAAAATTATTAACAAACATTGGCGAATGCTAAATTGCGGCAAACTTAATTTTCCGAAACCAATGTTCTCGCAAAGAGGTAAAAATCTGAAAGACTTACTGGTCCCCACAAGGCCGAGAACCACGGAGTCCAATGCCCCTATCAGACTTTCTGAAATAGGAGGCCACCACCCATGTGGTTCATGCACGTCTTGTCAGTACACGCAAAAAAGCCGCACTATCATGTTCTCTAATCAAACCACATGGGAACAACGCGCCTTTCCAAATTGTAACAGTCGCAACGTGGTTTATCTAATCACCTGTCCCTGTAATAAAGAATATGTAGGATGACGAGCAGACCTGTGAAAACCGCAGCAATGTGCGCTGTAAAAAAACCACGACAAAAATGGCGACACATTATGTTACAAAGGGCCATAGTATTCATGACCTGAAATGGACAGTCATCGAAGTCTTCAAGAATGACAAAAACTTACTAGAAAAGGAACAACGCTGGGTGCATCGTCTAGGTACACATCGTACTGGACTAAATGATGATATACCCTGGTCCAATCTTAATTCCTGACCAGCATTATGAAATGATAGTTGCCTAACCAGTTGTCATTATCTGTGTCTGCTATAGAATTGCTGCATAAAACCCTTCTTGTAAACGGTATCTACAAACCATATGACCTGTGCCCAATCAGCTGCCCCCTCATGTGTCTGGTAAAAGATTTGAAGCATATAGAATCACATTACGAGTCTACAAGCATTTACTTAGCTGTCCCCATATATTATTTTTAGCAAAACCTACACCAATCTACCATAATCAGCATTTGTATTTTTAATAAAGACGCTTTAAGAATCTATTTGGGACACTCCAGACCCTGTGCATCACTTGCATCAGGAGATCGGGTGTCCTAGCATTCATAGAGAGGCTCTTGACCTGAGGGAAACACTGGGCATGCGCGAAGTCCGAACGCACTTCTCCGCGCATGCTCAGTCTTTACCACGCAGATCGCGCATGCTCAGGCTTCGCCGAGCATCGCGGTGCAGATCGCGCATGCGCGGCCCAGAAACACTCCTCCGCCCAACTCGGCGGCCGCACCCAGTCGGAATATGAATCTCCCTAGTCTCTTTCTGACATCTTATATTTAAGAAACAATGCCTTACGGAACAAATACTACGGGGCACCTTTAAACCCAACACCTTTCCCCGTGTGAAACCACTGTTGGTGACCAGCTTACAATGGCCACCATAGTAACCGGATCTCGGCACTCCATTTTTTCGAACACAGGTGTCCGGTATCAGCGACCTTGTAACAATCAGACCCACCCCAATTTACCAATTATCGCAGCTATTTAAACACCCGCCCCCACCTCCATCCTCATTACCACGGAGGCCACGGACGGAGGAGGAAGCATAACGAGGCTGGGGGTTGAGTAAGTACGGCATAGGCAAAGAAGGACGAGTAGATAGTGGCATATGGGGTGCCACTAATATAACTCTTAGATACTCACCACCAGAATACTAAGACAAAACCCTCTACATATGCATCTCTGTTTCATTTTTATCCCACCTGCAGTTGGACCCCTTAAATACCCTTCGATCTAGTGTTGACTGTTCCTCACCATAATAAGTATGTATTGAAACTAAGTACAGCCAACCTTTCTGCACTACATATGTATATAATGTGTGATTTCTGTTTTTGTGTGTGACTATCAATGTAAAATTACAGATCCCTCCCTGGTTTCCTAGGGATGGACAACGGCTATATGTATGTTTGTCCACTTTCTCTTACAGGTACTTAGAAAATAGCGCTTTTGGATCCGCGCATTAATAATACCGTGCTCTTGTCTTTTCAGGCATACTACATGAGTATCTTTTTTAGGAAGGGATGTGTATTAGAATATAAAGTATATATCCAGACACATAGATCTATTCTTCACTTTTTTATATACACCCATTGTGGCGACACCCTAGTGAGTGACAGGGGGATCTCTTACCCCGGTCCTGACGAAGGGGCATGGCGCCCCGAAACATGTCGACCCACATAGGAAAGTAAGCTCATAATCCCACTTACTCTTTCCGACTTCACTTTTTTTAACAATACCAGCCAGTGTTTATTAAATAGTTTTTTATCACTAGGCCAGGTATTTTTTTAACATCACCTCTATATCACTCCTGACCCCACTGACACTCACTCCAATTCACTCACATAGCACCAATTAAAAAGGTGCTCCAGCGTAGTCGCTTGTCGCAGCACTGCCCCGTCCGGCAGCCGGGCGGGAAGACCCCTATGATGAAGCATGACACCAAGGGCCCTTTTGGTGTGTGAGGGGTATTTTAAACAAGTGTGTGTATTCCAGAGTCATCAAGATACACACAAAAAAAAACCTTGAGTTGGACCCTTTTGATTACAGTTAATATTGTTAATATTCACTTTCCTCATTTGAGGAATTTTTCACATCACTCAAGCATCAAGGGGAGTCTCACAACTTCACTCTGTACAACGAGGAAAGTGTCAGTTTTCATGTATAAGTCCCACCACCTTCATAAAGACCCGTAATTGTATAGTTCTGGTGGAAACACTTTCATTACACTTTCATTACAGCAATTAACCGTGACCTCCCAGACATACGCCGCTGCGTGCTCACTTCCTTAACTACCATTCATACTCTTACCGCAACTCGGACCTGGAGCGTTTCCAATCATCCGGCCGCTATTTTGCAGCTGCACATATGATAAACACACAGTGACGTGTCACGTAACGTGGCACGTACTCAGGGATCACGTGATTGGACCGCCAGGGCAAGTCAAAACCGGCGCCATCATTGAGTGGGAAGAGAAATGGAAATAGAAATATATAGTTCGCTCACTGTAACTGTGTGATGCTCCTCACTTTTGCCGAGAAATACGCAGACATAGCTCATCACTGAAGATATTCCTACAGCAGCGCGTATAATAAACATAATATAACACGTCGCGTGACATAGCACGTACTCGGGGGTCGCATGATTACGGCACACGGGCAAGTCATAACGGGCGCCATCATGGAAAGGGGGGGAAAACATAGTTCTCTCGTTCTAACTATACAATGCTCCTCCATATGCCGGGAGATGCACAGACATAGCTCATCACTATAAATATTTCTAATATTTATTGTAATTTGTCAGTAACATTAGAAAACTTAATATGAAGAAAGGGCATAAATAGCACCTTGTATTCATTAATAATGGGTCATCTCACACACATTTTACTGTTATTGTTGGATTGCTAGGACCCACAGGCTATTACACTTCAATCAAGCTCATTTAGGGTGAAGGGCAATTCTTGGACCTGCTAGCCATCCGAGATGTTAAGGTGGTAGAAAACTTGGTCCGTGCATACACCCAGGGTAATTTCAGACTTAAAGGGCACCACTTTGTCAGATAAGGGCGATGGCCAGTGCTCAACACCAATGTCAACAACAATGTAACAGCAGGTATTTGGAAGAGACCAAATACATACTCAGACTTTCCAATAGGCGGTGCAGATAATGATATGGTAATGATCAGCTAGAATTCTAGCGACTGCTAACCTTTTTCTACTCAATAAGATCATTGAGCCCCAGTCTGTCAGTTTTTTCTGAAAATATCCATTTAGCCTCTTTTCTTGCCAGAATCTGCTCGATGTTGTGTGTATCCCCAAGAATCCTCTCAAGGACAGTCCACCTCAGATCCCTGGGGTCATGCTGCTTCTCAACAAAGTGCTGGACCAACCTGGTGTTCAATCTCTTAGCTTTCAAAGTGCTGAGATGCTCCTGTATCCGTACTTTGGCCTTCCTTGACGTCAGCCCAATATAATGTAAGCCGCAACTGCATGTGAGTCTGCAAATAACATTGGTAGTATTGCAGTTGCTAAACTTAGTTAAAAACCATTCTCATCCACTGTCCAAAATCACACTTTTAGTAGCTTTTGTAAGAGCGCACACTGAGCAACCACCACAAGGATAGTGCCCAGAGGGTACAGTAGAAGCAGCGGGTAGACTCAAAGAGCGTGTATGTACTAACTTGTCCTTAAGACTCGATGCTCTTTTAAAAGCAAAGCGTGGCGGTGGCATTTTGCTATTAGGAGTGTCCAAAATGGACCAAAGTTTCCTGACTATTTGTCTGACTCTTGTTGCTAGTGGGTCAAAAGTAGTCACAACTGGCAAACATTCAGATTTGGTTTTTACATTACGTTGGAGCAGAACTTCACGTGGTGTGTTAAATGCCTGTTTGTGTGCCTGTTTGATGGTCTTACCGGGGTAGCCCCTGATTCGGAGCTTCTCCTCAAGCTCCTCTGATTGTTCAACAAACTTCTCTGTTGTTGAGCAATTGCGTCGGTAGCGCAAAAACTGCCCCACGGGAAGGTTATCCCGAAGGGATCTGGGATGAAACGATTGGTAATGCAAGAGGGAGTTCCTGTCACTAGGTTTCTGATGGACATTGGTGACCAGACCATGGTTCATGGCTACAATGTCAACGTCAAGATATCCAGCCTCGGAATTGTTGTAGGTCCATGTGAAATGCAAGCTATCATCCGCCTGATTAAGCCAGGAGAAAAATTCCATGAGCCGTTCCTCTGGCCCAGTCCAGATGCAGAGAATGTCATCGATATATCGTCTCCAAAGAGAAATGTTCTCTTTGAAGGGATCAACCGGATGGTAAATGACATTCTCTTCAAACTGGCCTACATAAATGCAGGCCAGACTGGGAGCAAAGGTCGCCCCCATCGAGGTACCAGATACCTGCAAATATAGCTGGTTCTGATACTCAAAAAAAATCCTGGTGAGGGCTAACTCAATGCATTTCAAAACAAGTGACTGGGGGGTGGTCATAAAACCAGTCCATACCACCCAGAGCACGCGCTGCTGCCACCAGCGTGGCATCTTGGGGTATATGCTGGTATACAGTGACTATGTCTATCGTCACTTTATACTGGTTTATGGGATCAAACTCCAATGTTTTCAAGATGTTCAAAACATCAGTCGTGTCTTGTAAGAATGAGGGCTGGTTAATTACCGACTCTCTAAGAAAGAAATCAGAAAATTGAGAAAGGGGCTACAGTACTGACTGGATGCCCGAAACAATAGGATGACCTGGGGGTGGGAGCTGGGGTTTATGTATCTTTGGCAAGATGTAAAATGCCGGTATTCTTGGTTTCGGATTAATCAAAAAATCTGCTTCCTTATGTGTGATCCACTTCTTCTCCAACGCCTCCCCCCCCCCAGGTCTTAATGATGTCTTGTAGGTAAGGTGTAGGGTCCCTCATTAAGGGATGATAGTTTGTGCGTGACCCCAACAACCTGAGTACTTCAGCATTGTAGTCACTGGCATCGAGCACCAGCATAGCACCGCCCTTCTCGGCTGACTTAATTATGATGGACTTTTCGTTCTGTAAAGATTTAACAGCCAACCAGTCCATTTTACTCACATTGTTCTGACGAGTCTGCCCTGAGGTCCGTTCAAGAGTTTCTATGTCATTCAACACTTTTTGCTCAAAAACCATCACTTCAGGGCCTACTACGGCGCTAGGGGGACAGAAATTTGAGGGTCTCCGTAAGTTAGTAGAGAACATTGATGGAATTTCCTTTTCTTTGTCATTGAAAAATGTATGTATTTTAATTTTTCTCACCAACTCGTACATTTCTTTTGAACAGTTAAACAAAATCATGGTGTGGAGTCGGGACAAAGCCCAGACCTTTGTTTAGCACTCGAGATTCATCTGGGGTCAATGTATAAGATGAGAGATTCACTACAATATCATTTGCACTTGGTAGTTGATAGTGAATTCGTTGAGTGGGGGGCTGGTTGTCCTGTTGTTCCCCTCTAAACTCCCATTGTAGTGATAATTTCTGTCCCCTCAAGGGGAATCCACAAACCCTGGTTAGCTTTAGAATCCTCAAGATGTTGGAAGAAAAGGACGCAAATTTAGAGTGGATACCTTATGTGGACAAAAGGTTACACGGGCCTAAGCACTAACTACCCCATATAGAATAAAAAGGCTGGGGTGGTGTGGTGTGGTGGTGGGAGTGTCAGCCTAGCAGTGAAGGGGGTAATTTAGAAGATTCTATCCTTGGTGGGTTGAGTGTTCTAACAGCTTTATAACCCTTCTACCTCACGATATACCTTTTGTTGAAGGCCCTCACCCTCGTTAAAGGTCTTCACATGCGACACAGACCTATAACTCTGGTTCAGTCCATTAGCAACCGGTATAGTCATTTGCAGCAGCCTATTAGTCTATAGTAGGTAGTTTGTATACGCCATTCGGGATGTATCTAAACTAAGTGCCAAAATGCAAGAAGCCTTGGTTGGACTTTGCTGCTGTGCTCATATAATATATGTCTAAGAAACTAAAATCATTCAAGTAACAAAGGACACCACACTGTGAAAAGATAGTTTTCCTTTATTCATCAAAATTGAATGGCAACAGGACATATTTAAAATGGCAAAGCCTTTCCAAATGGCTTTACACTGAAGCCTTCTCCCAAAAATGGCTGTTGCAACAAATTGTAAACAGAATTTATAAACAGTCTTGTACAGAAATAAACCGAGAAATACATAAAACTAAGAGAAAGCACCAGTTCTTAAATAGGTAACATCTGTGCTTACTATAATTAAAACAATTTAAAGCAAATTACAAAATGGAATGCATGAAGTTTAAAATTAGTTTTCAACTACAAAACATTTCTTTTCACAACAAAGTTGCATGAATGGGTTATTTTACTAGAGTGAGGACAAAAAACAATGCACTTTTAAAATCAAAATAACAAATTTGGTCACTTAGCTTTGTGCATAGTTTAAGGCATCTGTAGCAATTTGTTACAGTTTCACCCTCTCCCCATGTGGCTTCTCAAATTATCACATTCTAAAAGAATAAATATATATAAAAAAGTCTTTGCCCATAAACCCTTCCCTCTTCATTGCCCCCCCCCCCACACGCACACATACATTTACATACACACTGCAGCAAAAGGGGCATTTGTACCCTTGTTCTAAACAGTTACCCTCCCGCTTTATTTCAGATTGGCAAATACTGTACCCTGAGAGTGGCTTATGGTGCTGACAAAAATTCGACCTCTCACGTATAGTTCGAGCGTACCATAGTGAAAACAGCATGCAGTGCGTGCACTGCAACATTACAAAAGCTAGAACAGTGTTCTCATTCTCATTTCTCTCCCCTACCAAAAAGATATGTATGGTTAGAAAAAAGCTGCAATCCCATACAGTAGCATTGGAGTGTAGCTTGGCTTTGCTCTAAACGTTTCTTAGTTACTAGTGCACAAGCAAAACTATGGCAATTGGGGAGGCTTCTGTGGCATTCAAGAGGGGAGGTAGGGGAACTATAGCTGCAGATTCAGATTTGTTCCTCTTCTTTTTAAATACAAACGCAAACAAAAAATTAGTGGTTCCTTTACAACCATGCTTCAAGGCAAGTTTAACATCAATATCTTCAGAGTCACTTTGTAAACATCAAGTCTTGCCGAGGCAGCAGAGGAGTGGGCACTTCACATTTCCATTTTTAAATAATTAACAGAGTGGAAGGTTTGTTAATGAAGTTCTCACCAGTCTCATTCATTTCCAACAGGCAACTGTTAGAAGTAAAGATTTCAAGTCTTAGTTCTCAAGAACATTTCCTTTAAACACCAGCCTTAGCACGTGGCACATTATAAAGTTCCTTCTGAAAGAGTCTCTGCTGTGCTTTGCATATTCAAGGTTTCGCTGAAAAGCCAACTGAGGTATGTGCGTATTGCTCTACGTTCAAATTTCGTAATAAAAAAGTTTATATGGGCTATCAAAATGGAATTCTTCAAAATAAATAATGCTGGCAAAGTCCATACTGAAACCTTGGCAATCGGGGTATGTTTGTGTCTCCCCATAGACATTTGTTTCCAGTTATCAAAGGTCAAAAATATATATTTATATCCTGCATGATGCAGTTTTGTCAAGCTAATTCCAGGGCCGCGAAATTCGATTTTCCTGAGGTAATAGGTCTTAGTCGTTTTCCTCTTGAGCAGGGTCCGTATCCTCTCTACTGATAGGCTGCTGCTGCAGAACCAGTCCCGACCAGCCAGCCTTGTTAAGTCCAACATGACCAAGCATGGTTTGCGAAAGCCTGGTGTTTGAGAAACGAGCCCACTCCACAAATAACGGCTCCACTAAGTAATCGATGAAACCTTAAAAGAAATCATGAAGGTATTAGAAAATATATATTTTTCCAAAACACTTATACATTTGCATGAAATTACATCATTTTATTTTCGCCTTAAGTCATATCTTTGGCATTGTATTTAACAACAACATAAACAAATACGAAGAGTCATAAATGCTCCGTATTTGTACTCACATTTCCCCAAGTTTTGACCAAGAAACCTCTGCATTAAGAAAAAAAATCTTAAAATAAATGACACCTCCAGACTGCAGTTCTTGAAAGTATTAACTTTTTACTTATGTCTGCTCATAATTTAGTGTTAGACAAGAACACAACTTTCAACAAGTTGAGTGGCATTACAGACATCCGTTCCAGCCTTCACAATGCCCATTTTAGGAAATGCAATATACATGTGCATGGCCTTAACTTCTTGCACCCTAGACCACTGGTTCTTAACCGGAGTTCTGGGTTCCCCCTGGGGTCGCAAAGCCTACTTAGGGGGCTGTGACTGCTTAGAATATTAAACAATATTAACTAATTAATAAAGTGTATATAAATAAAGAATCGAAATGTAGAATTGAACATTTTAAAATGGTGGGTAAATAAGAAGGAATTTGAAACTGAAGGATACAAATAAAGTGTGTATCCTCAGAAGGATTCATGAGAGCAGTGCAGGTGCATCAAACAGAATATAGCATAGATGAATGATATCAATTGGATTTACAAAAGATCTAACGTTCCCATTATTAAAATGTGATTTAAAAAAAATTGTTTGTGAATCAAATAAGATATTTCATAATTTGTGTATTTGTTATCTGAATTCTTGGGTCTGTATTGTTTGTGCATCAAATCATCGAAAATGTGCTGTATGGATGATCTCCGAGTCCTCTCTGGAGTGTACCATAGAAACAAGGATTTGAGTTAGGACGAGCCATTGCTATGCATGTCCTTATATACTGTGCTTAAGATCTTGAATGAAATACGCTCCCGGACAGGGAGCCAGTGTAAAGAACGGATCACTTCTCTGGCAGACTGATATTTGGGAATGTTTAGAATCAGTCTTGCTGCTGCGTTCTGTACCACCTGGAGCTTATTCAGTGAAGCAGCAGTGATATTAAGGCATAGGCCGTTACAGTAATCAAGGCGAGAAGTAATCAGTGCAATGATAGTGGCTGATGTAATTCTGAGGGAATGAGTGGCAGCGCCTTTCTGAGGGTTCTTTGAATATAGAAACATGTGCCAACTGTACGATTGTCTTGGGCATTGAAAGTCAGACCCTCTTCGAAGATTATCCCAGATTTGTTGCTGTTTTTACCGGGCTGGAGGAGGCCCCCATTCTGTTAGCCACCAGGTCTTAGACTAGATGGAGTTCTGTGGTCCAAAAACTAATACCTCGATCTTGTCTGTATTGATCTTTAGAGAATTGCCCTTCATCCAACCAATGATGTTAGACATCCATGTATTGAACTTCTCTCCTACTAGATGCAGGTCACTGGTGATAGAAACAATGATTTGGGTGTCGTCCTCGTAGGAGAGAGCACCTGAAATCCGTAGGATCTCACCAATTCGGCCAGAGGGGTCACATATAGATTAAAAAGAGTAGGATTGAGCGAAGAGCCCTGAAGGACGCCACATGGGAGAGCCTCCACAACTAACTGTGTGCATTTTATCTGTTAAAAAGGACTGGAGAAGCTGCAAGGCTTTTCCCGTGACCGCCACTTCCCGCAAACATTGGAACATGTGCACTGGGATGACTGTGTCGAATGCTGCTGATAAATCAAGCAAAATCAACACCGCCGAGCCCCCTTGGTCTACCTGCAACCGAATGCAGTCAGTGGCTGTAATGAGGGCAGATTCTGCGCTGTGACCGGTGTGGAATCCAATCTGGGATCAATCTAAAATTTCCTGTGAGTCAATGTACCTCATCAGTTCAATATGAATACATCTCTGCAGGATTTTTGCCAGGGCGGGAAGGAGGGAAATAGGACGGAAGTTCTTTAGCTCCAAGGGATCGGCATTAGGTTTCTTAAGGAGCGGGAGAACAATTGCTTCCTTCCAGATAGCTGGGTAGCAGGCGGACAGGAGTATTCCATTGAATACCTCACACAGGAAATTAGCTGCTAAATCCGGTGCCAGTTGAAGAGTGGAGGGCATGCAAGGGTCGGAATGGCACTCAGGATTTAAGCAGGGACGGCTCTAGGCTCATGGTGGCCCTGTGCAGGGAGCGTAGGTGGGGGCCCCGGAAGAGGGGGTCCGGACGGGGCGGAGCTCACTCCGCGCTCCACCGGGGCCCGCGCCTGGCTGTGTCAAACTGAAAGAGCTCGGGTTGGCCCGGTCGCTCCCCTGCCCCCCGAGCTCTAGGGGCCCCCAGGAGTCGCTGGGACTTGGAGCCATATTTCAACTGTCTGCTGCTTAATTGTGCAGAAATACCCTTTCTCGCCACCTTTATTGGCACAGGCGGAGCAGGGGGCCTAAAGAAATCAATCACCACCAGTTTACATGGGAGGCCGCGCCCGCTGCCAGGGCCACTGACTGGAAGATAGACAGCGGCCTACGAGTCGATGGATGCGGCACCGGCAAATTGAATGCGGCGGGCCCCCTGCCCCTCGAAGAAAGTGTCAGTGATTCCGAAATGTAATACTCGGCAATGATTCGGCTGTCTGCTGGCTGGGACTCGAGCCATATACTGCCGCTTAATTTAATGCAAAATAGTACCCCCGACTCCACCTTTATTATAGGCCCTGCAGGTACACAGGCGAAGAGGAGCCTAAATTAAATCAGTGGCCGGCGCTGCCACTGGAAGATAGACAGCGAGCGGCCTACCTCGATGCAGAACTCCCGGCTGCAGTGCAGTAATTTTGTCCTTCCGACCTCCAGCATTAACAGCTACACTCATACCCGGCTACCTATCTTCATATGACTCGCTTGCTTGCCATGACGCGTCGCGATAGTCAGTCAGTGCCACAAACAGTGTGCAGAAATATCTTTATCAATCATCTGAGAGAATGGATCTATTCTGCTCTTACCCGGCAGGTGTGTTCACACTTATTCACTTTATTCTCAGTCTGAGCTCCGGGGCCGCTCAGCTTTTGTCCGACTCCGACGTCGACGACCACCAAATGGCTGGGCTGTGCAGAGAGAGTCATACGCCACCAGTCCCACAAGTTAGTTACGCACGTGGGGAAGTCGAGCATCAGGTTAGGTTGAGTCTGCACGCTGCCGCAGATCACTCTATCCTGGCTTCCGGCGTCTGTGCCAGCCAGCCGGGTGACAGTCGTGATGATTTGAAACACCCCGGCGCCCCTGCTGCCCAATCAGGAACGAGGTTGGTGCGGACTCGGAACCAGAGGCCAGGGAAGTTAAAGGGAGGAGGGGGGCTGACTCACTGTGTCAGGGCTAGGAACTGTGACTGTCGGACTCGGAACTTAGTATTGGAAGCCGGAGTCGGAGGCCGCCAAATCCTGCCAGGGGGCCGCCAGTGCCACGATGTATCATTGATCCTTCCGATCCTCGTCGTGGCGGCCCCTGGGGTTTGGCGGCCCTGTGCAGGTGCACACTTTGCACATGCCTAGGGACGGCCCTGATTTAAGACCGAGGTGGAGATCTTTAGTTTGTTGAATTGAGATAGGGAGAAGGAAGACCAATCATTCTTCCTGATGACCTGTGGGGTTTCACCATACTCAGTTCAGCACTGTCTTTTGTGGATTCCTCACGGACAGACAAATTGTCAGTAGAAGGAGCAAACTCGTGGAAGATCTGCAGGACTTTCTCTTGAAAAAAGATTGCTACGTTGTCACAGAAATCTTGGGAAGGAATCATAGGTTGTTCCTGGGGAGGTTCTGAGATTTCCTTTATTACCTTAACCACATGCGTGCGGGGGTTCTTTTTGCGCTGTGCGGTTTTTTTCTAGAAACCGCGTTACATGACGAGCTCAGCTCGGCATCCGCACACGACCAACGTGGCTGATGACGAGCTGAGCTCGTCATCAGCAGCGAAGGGGTTAAAGAACATACTGGAGGAGTTGGCTGCCGACAATCTTTCTAGTAAGGAAACAGGATTTAGCCTGGAAAATGGTGTCCTTTTAGTTCCATAGCTGTGAGCGCTGCTTGGATTTCTCCCAGGGACAGGGGTTGATGAGCCATTTGCTTTCACGACTCAGGGCCATGAGTTCATCCAAAAACCATGGGGTGGAAGGTTTATTTTTTTAATAATACAGTTTTGGAAAGGTGTAACTGTGTCTAGAGTCCGGTTGATCTAGTCCCAAAAACCCTCTGCTGTATAGGGGGATTGTTGTGCCTCCCGGCAGGGGTCGAGGCCAAGGCAGCCTACCAGCTGGTGGCTGTGATCTTCTTTAGTTTTCTGCAGTGACTTCTGTTAGTGACAGGAGTGGAGATTTTAAATTCAATCAGGCAGTGCTCCACCCAGCTGAGGGGTTGGACTGTCTCAATCACCAGGTCGTCATTATTGCTAAAAATGCCATCCAGTGTGTGACAGGCTGTGTGGGTGGGAGAACGAACCTGCTGCACAAACCCTATGGAAGACATAAGATCTACAAGGTGGGCTGTGTCTTTATCTAGGTGGTTTTCAAGATGAAAATTGAAGTCCCCTAAGATCGTATGGTGGGCAGGGGTAGCAAAAGTTTCAAAGGTTTTACACCAGGTCTCCATAAAGGATGACAAACTAAAAGGACAGAGAAACAAAAGTTCTCGGATGGTTTGATCCTGAAAGAGGCAGCTTCCAGTGTGGAGGCCAGAGCTGCTTCCACAGTGTTGAGTGTGCATCTGAGGAAATCCCTAGCCACCAAGGCTAGGCCGACTCCTCTTTTATCCGAGCGGTCTTGTCTAAATATAGTATAGCAATGGGGGCGGGGGGGCCAGGCCAGGTTCTGAATAGATACTGGCCCATGTCTCAGTAATGTAGAGACAGTCTAGATTAAGAGATTGAATAGTCAAAGCAACTTCAGTTTTGTGTTTAATCATGGAGCGAGTGTTCAGCAGCGCTCCACGGAGTGGATTTAATCTACTCTCCCCTATTTTCTTAGTCTCTGTCTTACCCTCCACCCCCTGCAATGCTTTGAGGCGACCAAGATGGGAAGCCCTACTGTTAATTTTGCCTTAATTTGCGCTGGTAACAGGGTACAGCATTCCCCTTATCGACATCCCACTTCTTGCATCCCTTGTGATGAGAATTAGGGCGCAGCTCAAGCAGTTGTAACTTAAAATAATTTTTAGCCTGTGCGTCCTCGTTTCCTGGGTATGAATGGGCAGCATGCGTGGCCCCTGGCGCCGAACAGGCGCGGATGGGCGCAGACGGGGTTGCCTTTGCCAATGGCGTGCATGCTGCGCACTTATGGTTGCATGGATTTAAATACCCTACACCCGGAAGTGCAAGGCTAGCTGGACTGCCGCAAGACGTCCAGCTCGAAGAAGCACTGGAAAGAGAAGTAAGCACTGGAAAAAGAAGGAAGACTCTCTCCACACAAACAGGAGACCCAGAGCGGGGAGCCCATGGAAAGAGCAGAGTACGTCCCCAGAGCAGGGGTGCTCACAAGGTAAAGTGCAAAGTAGAGTGCAGCATATACAAGTTTAAAATATTTAAGAACAGCTCTAAAACACTAAAACAAAACTCTGAGGCTTCCAATACAGATAAAATGGCAAAAAAGCAGAAGTGCCTTCACACGCGTCCGCTGGCACGGTGGGACTCCCTGTCTAGGCTGAATAAACAGCACTAAATAAGTCTCTGAACAACCTAAATTTGCAGCGAAAACGGGCCACATCTAGTGTTCTGCTGAAGACCAAATCATGGATATCTAGAGCGAGTGAAAAACCAGGAGGAGAATTCACAGGCAGAATTTGCTCCTAGATTGGACGTTAGTTTTGGGGAGTCTCACGTCTCGGGGGATAGGAACATTTTCTTCTATGTGTCGCAAATGTACATTGCATGTTACTGGTTCTCTTGTGCTGCTCTGGTGCTGTAGAGTGTAGGAGGGTGAATGTGTGACTTAGGTGTGATGGAGATATAGCCATTACAAATGACTGTACCAGCACTGAATATGTGAGGGTATGACTGTTCTTTGTTTGAAATAAAGTTGTGTAGTATTCTCAGTGTCTGCATTTCTTAAATAAGGTGGTGCCTGGAATGCGCAGGGAACTGTGTAATATTATGTTTGGGATGGTTGTGGGCGTAAGTCTGAATATAGCTACAGCTTCTGGGACGATGAAACCCTGACTAGAGCTATAGACCTAAGAAAAATAAATATACCCTCTTCTCGAAATAAATAAATATATAAATATTTTCTTCTGCTACAGGGCTTGTAACGTAATGGAAATTTCGCTAGTGAATTCTGTGTGTGTCCTAGTTGTAAACTTGCTTTCTTAGTGCCAAAATATACAACTTACAAGCTTGTAAGCCTTTCAAAAGACACATTGCTCTACAATGAGAAATTCTGTAGAGTGGCTCTCCTCTGGATGTTTCACTTCATCAAGAAATCAGATGTAATTTATCTAGCAACTCTCAGGTCCTAGCAATGCGCTTGCACCAATATCCAACATACACAGAAAATTGGAAACTGACTAATAATGTGGATGGAGCGGCACTTTTGAAAAAATAAATTTTAATAGGATTGTACTTTATAACATGAATAACATAAAACTGTCAGCAGTGGAGCGAAACATGTGCAAGAGTTGGCACGCAAATTACAACTGTTATTGGTACCATTTTTATATTTATACACCATAGCTGCTTGTATGCTTTTAAATTCATACCACTCAAGGATCTTCTACGACCTCTGTATATCTCTTTATACTCTGTCCTTTTGTTTAAAGTTTATTTTTGAATTTTTACAACCAATTAACATAACATCTCATTCACAGTGCCAATCTGTTGCCAGAGTTACACTGAACAGAAGAAAATCTGTCTGCAACAGTGTATCAGCGTCTTGCGTGGTCATATACCCTCTATAAGGTTCCCAGAAATCTTAGGGGCATGACCTGGGGTGCAACAAGTCATTATAATCTTCTACTGTGGTGCAACAATAGGTCATATCTTTCAATTATTCCTCCTCTTTAGGTGGTCAGGATGTTATCTAGCACAATCTCCCATGACGTTTAGCTAGCAACAGGGCGATCGATATTAACTCACAGCATGTTTTGGGTATATCTACAGTTAAGCATAAAAGAACAAGTTACATACCTTTGGTAACGATATATCTGTAAGAAACATAGGTTAGTTATAGATTCCTTACCTTAGAATTACACCCAGGCGTCAGACTGGACCCAGAAAGTTTTTCGTCAGCATTACCTCTGCACGTCGGAAGGTGGCTCCAGTCAGCACCGCATACGTTGTTGGCGTTGTGGTCGCAGGGATGACGTTGCGGTAGCTACTTAAGACACCGACCTCGCGCGCTGTCAGTTCTGTACACTACTTTCTGCGCCAGAAACGCAGAGCCATGCAAGAAAACAAGTCTCTGAAAGGATGTCCTTAACCCTAGTAATCAGTTTGCAGACAAGGGAGGATGGGTGGGGCAGTAAGGAATCTATAACTAACCTATGTTTCTTACAGATATATTGTTACCGAAGGGAAGTAACTTGTTCATCTGAAAGAAACAGTTAGTTCTAGATTCTTTACCTTAGGATAGATACCCCCCGCAATACCAACCCAGGAGGTGGGTCTGTGAACCAAGTTCACACCACAAAGTCCTGGCGAACAGAACGACCAAAGAAGCGGTCTCTCTGGACTTGGCTGTCCAGGCAGTAGTGTTTTGTGAATGTGTGAAGCGATGCCGACGTAGATGCCTGACAGATGTCATGTAGAGGGACTACTCATCCCAAAGCAGTAGTGGCTGCTTTCGCCCTTGTAGAATGGGTGCGTAGCCCCACAGGAGGCTCCTTTTTTGCTCTAGAATAGCAGGCTCTTATACACAAAACGACCCATCTAGAGCTGGTCCGCTTGTGTACGGTCGGACCTTTCTTGGCGCCCACGTAGCCAACAAAGAGTTGGTCATCCACCCAGTACTGTTTGGTGCGAACCAGATAGAAGGAAAGTGCACGTTTTGGGTCCAGACGGTGGAGCCTCTCCCTCTTTAGAAGGATGTGGAAAGAAGGTCGGTAAAGTGATGGTTTGCCTCATGTGAAAGGAGGTGACCACCTTGGGAAGCAAGGATGGACGAGTTCTTAGGACAAGCTTGTCTGGATGTACAGCCAGAAAAGGAGGCTAGGATGAAAGAGCCTGGAGCTAGCTCACTCTTCTGGCAGATGTGATGGCTACCAGGCATGCAGTCTTAAGAGTTAAGAGTCGTAGAGGACAGTTGCGATGCATCTCAAAGGAAGCGTGCTTCAAATAGTTCAAGACCAAGTTCAAGTCGCACTGAGGCATTACGAAGGGGATAGGAGGGAAGAGATGAGTAATGCCTTTTAAGAAACGATTCCAAGACTATTTCCGAACTAAAAGCTCAGAATAAGTCTTTACAACTTGATTTGGAATGTCTAGAGATACATGCCAGGAGGAATAATTTCAAATTTTTAAAAATCCCGGAAGGAGCGGAAAATGGAGATGTGAAATCTCTAATATGTAAATTACTGAGAGAAGGTGTTTTGAAGGACAGACCAGATATCAACCTTGAGGGTGAGATTCAACGGGCACATAGGGATACTTTCCATCGACATCCGGATAGAAGTGCCCCAAGGAAGATTCTGGTCAATTTCCAGACATATTCGGTAAAAGAGCTAATATTGGCTAGGGCTCTGGTGGATTCATCTCTCCAGATTGACTCCTCTAAATATTTAATTCGTTCGGATGTAGGGAGGGTCTCAGCGCAAAGACAGTGGGAGCTGGGGTCCCGTATGACTGATCTGAGAAGCCAAGGAGCACAGGCCATGATGAAATTTCCCGCAGCATTAAAAGTGGTTTGGAGGAAAAATACATACAATTTCACCTCCACTCAAGAAGTCGATAGTTTTCTAATTAGCATGAAAGAACATCAGCATTAGACAAGTGATTTCTTATACATTCAATAGCGATAGCCCCTAGGCTAAATCAATGGATTCGGAAAATGAAAACGGTAGATTAAGATTCTTAGATTTAAGGTTTGTAAGTGTATAGGAGTAGCTAAACACATAGGAGTAGATAACCGTAGTAGGAACATGACATATCACATTAAATGGGGAATGGAAAAAAAAAAAAGAAAAAAAGGAAGGGGGGGGGGGTGAGGGGGATAAAGTAGTGAAAATTACTCACGTTTAAGGGTGATAGGCACATTACTTAGTAAATCCATGCAAGGAGGCAGAATCCGGGTTCGGGACATGGTCTCAAAATGGCGGTATGATCGCCAAAGTCCAAGAGGGGGGTTCCTCGAGGGAGTGGGAGGGGGGTGGGGGGGGGGGGGGTTGGGGGGTGGAGGGGTTGATAATAGAAAAATATATTCCTCATAGAACCAAAAAATTGGAGAAAACTATTAAATAGAAATGTTAGGCCCAGTGTTGAGACACATTTTAAATACCCATCTAATTCCAATGGTCGGTACTACTAATAAAATTAAAATAATAACTTGGAACGTGAATGGCCTGAGAGAGGGAAGGAAGTTGAATAGAATCTGCGAGTTTTTGAATAAATCGAGGGCGCATGTTTTGTTGTTAGAAAAGACCCATCTTGAATCACTAGAATGTAGGGAAGCTTTTAAAAATCATAAGTGGATTCAAGACTTGCTTTTTTCTAGACAAAGTGGAAGCACTAAGTGGGTAGCAGTGATTATTCGGGCTAACTGTGGGATCCAGGTAGAAAGGTATGAAACAGATTGTTCAGGCAGATGGCTAACTGCCTCTTTGATCATGGATAATGTGAGATTTGCCTACGCAGTGTATTATGGACCTAATCAGGACTCTTCAGAGGCCCTCCTAAATTTGAAAATAAGCCTTTCCGCTATGAGTATACCTGTCATCCTTGGAGGCGATTTTAATTTAGTGTTTGATCCAAGTTTAGATCGTACCTCCAGGGCCGTTTTTTATTCTCCTTACAAATCAAAAAGAGATTTGAAACATATTATGAAAGATTTTCATTTAATTGATGTCTGGAGGATTAAAAATAGAAAAAAAGGGATTACTCGTTTTATAGCCATAGATATAGACACCATTCACGCATCTAATTCTTCTTAGTAGACCAAGGTTTTTCCCCCGCAATTGATACCATTTCTTATATCCCAGCTATTCTATCTGACCACTCAATCGTTGAGTTAGTAATTAAGATCCAGCAGGAGACGCGGAGTAGATAGTGGACAGAAATCTCATCAATAAGCCTGAGTAGACAAACAGACTACCCAAACAGATTCCTCAAGGAGGCTTGCCCTACTTGAGTATTGGTCCTGGAATCAGAGTCGAGGCAGTAATGCCTTGTAAAGGTATGCACTGATTTCCAGGTCGCAGCCCTGCATATTTCCGACATGGGAACGTCATGCAAGAAAGCCACTGTAGCCGCCTTCCCTCTAGTGGAATGCGCTTTTGGAGACATCAACAAAGGTTTTCCTGCTAGTTGATAGGCCAACTTAATGCAAGAGACAATCCACCTGGAAATGGACCTCTTTGCTGCTGGAAAGCCAGTCCTCATTGCACCATAGTTCACAAACAGTTGGTCCGTTTTCCTAATCCCTTTAGTCTTTTCCAAATAAAACTTAAGCACTCTTAAGATCTAAGGAGTGAAGTGACCGCTCGGCCGGGGTCGTAGGATTTGGAAAAAAGGAAGGGAGGGAAATAGACTGATTTATATGAAAATCAGAGATGACCTTAGGCAAGAAGGATGGGTGAGCCCTTAGTACTACCCTGTTATGGTGGAATACAGTATAAGGTTCCTTTGCACAGAGCGCTTGTATCTCACTGACTCTGCGTGCAGAGGTAATTGCCACCAAAAAAGCTGCCTTCCAAGAGAGATGTTGTAAGGAAGCCTTGTGGATGGGCTCGAAAGGTGGAGACATTAACCTTGATAGAACTAGGTTTAATTCCCACGGAGGAGAAGGATTTCGCACAGAGGGATACACTTTCTTCAATCCCTGGAGGAAATCCTTGACCACTGGAACCTGAAAAAAAGACACCTGGTCAGGTGACTTCCTATAAGCCTCAATAGCTGACAAATGCACTCTAATGGAAGCGTACTTCAAACCAGCTGTTGCGAGGGAAAGGAGGTATGGTAAGATGACTTCCTCCTGCCCCTTAATCGGATCCAAATGATGATCCCTACACCACAAGTAAAACCTTTTCCACTTGAAGGCATAGGATGCTCTCGTGGACGGCCTCTTAGTCTCCTTCAAAATGCTCATGCAGTCTGGAGGCAGGTTCAAATGTCCGTATTGCAGGACCTCAGGAGCCATGCTGTTAGGTTCAATGATGGGAGGTTGGGATGCATTATCCTCCCGTTCATTTTGCTCAACAGGTCCGGTCTGCAAGGGAGTCGTTTGTGTGGACACACAGACAGATGTAGAAGGTCCGGATACCACCACTGCCGAGGCCAGTCTGGAGCAATCAGGATCATCTCCATGTTCGTCCGGAGGAGCTTGGAAACCACTCTCGGAATCAGAGCCAGGGGAGGAAATGCGTATGCGAACATCCCTGCCCAATCCAACAGAAGAGCGTTCCCCTGCGTCCCTGGTCTGTGGAACCTGGACGCGAAGGCGTGGCACTTGGTGTTTTCGTCGTCTGCAAACAAGTCTATGGATGGACGTCCCCAGCAACGAAAAAGCTCTTCTACTACTTCGTCGTTTAGCACCCAGTCTGGCTGATCTTCGAAGTGCCTGCTGAGTGCGTCTGCTTTGACGTTCAACTCGCCCGGAAGATGCACCGCCACTACTGTGAGACCTCGAGCGAGAATCCAATGCCATATTGCCTGAGCCTCTCGAGACAGTGGGCGAGATTTTGTGCCTCCTTGCTTGTTCAGATAGAACATGGTTGTCGTATTGTCCGTCTGAACCAGGACTGAGTTGGATGTGATCGCTGGCAGGAAAGCTTTGTGAGCCAGGAATACCGCTCTGAGTTCCAGCATGTTGATGTGGTATGTCTGCTCCTGCGCAGACCACCGGCCTTGAATCTGAAGCGGATCCATGTGTGCTCCCCAGCCGTGCAGGCAGGCATCTGTCACTATAGATTGGGACGGAATGGGCTGGTGAAACGGCACTCCCACCATCACATTGTGTCTCCGAGTCCACCATCTGATGGACTCTTTTGTCGCCTGGGAAAGATGGATTCGATCCTCCCAACGTCCTGTTGCCTGGTCCCACTGATCCTCCAGAGCCTGTTGCAGAGGACGCATTCTCAGCCTGGCGTTTGGGATGAGAAAGATGCAGGACGCCATGGAACCCAGTAGAGACGCCACTTGTCGTGCCTTTGGGGGCCGAGACTCTAGCAGAATCCCGCATTTCAGGTTCATGGAAGAAAGTCTCTCCTCCGAAGGAAACGCTTTTCCCACGCTTGTGTCCAGAACGGAGCCTAGGTAGTGGATGGATTGCGTAGGCCGCTGGACTGATTTCTCCAGGTTCACATGGAGGCCGAGTCTGTGAAGCTGTTGCAGGCACAGATGCAGATCTTGCGCTACCCGTACCGGAGATGGACCCTTTAGGAGCCAGTCGTCCAGATATGGATAAACGAAGAGACCCTTCTTGTGAAGAAAAGCCGCCACCACTGCCATGCATTTGGTGAAGACTCGTGGTGCGGACTTGAGACCGAAGGGTAACACCTTGTACTGGTAGTGTTTGATTCCCACAACAAACCTCAGGTACTTGCGATGTTGTTGCGCAATCGGGATGTGAAAGTACGCATCTTGTAGATCCACCGAACACATCCAATCTCCGGCCAGTAGATGAGGACATATTTGGTGAAGCGCCAACATGCGGAACTTTTCCTTGACGATAACCTTGTTTAGGAGTCGTAGGTCGAGTATGGGCCTGAACTTGTCCTCTTGGTCTTTTTTGGGGACAAGGAAATACCTGGAGTAAACTCCTTTTCCTCCCAGAGCGATAGGAACTTCCTCTATCGCTCTTTTTTGCAGCAGGATTTTTACCTCTCGTCGGAGCAAGCTTAGTTGGTGAGGGCAAGAGCTCTTCGGAGGGACGCTCTTTGGAAGAGCACGGAAACGTATCCTGTATCCATTGCGCAGTATATTCAGCACCCACTGATCTCTTGTGATGCTGACCCACTCTGCCAGGTGTTGTGAAGCACTTCCTCCCACTGGAGTGGGCAACGGCGTCAGAGGAAGCCACTGTTCAGGCCTTACCTCCTCTCGTGGTGTTGGAGGACTGCTGGTGGCCTCCCCTGCCCCTGCTGGGCTTGCCACGAAACTGGGGTTTCCCTAGAGTTTTGTTCTGGGACCACTGAGGGGTTTGAACCCTCTGTTGGGCCCCTCTCCCCCTGTTGGATTTGAAGCGGCGCTTGAATTCCTTTTTCTTCTTCAAGCCCACCGCCTTCACCGTGTCCAGCTCAGTCTTCATTCGGGTCATCTCTTCGTCCGCGTGTTCCCCGAAGAGAGCGGAACCCGAAAAGGGGAGATTTAGAATCCGATGCTGAGCATCCGGTTTTAGACCTGTAAGGCGCAAACAGGCCGATCTTCTGGCACAAACTCCATGGGAATAGGAATGAGCCGAAAGCGCCGCCCCATCCGCGGCCGTGCTGATCATCTGGTTTGCCACCAGACACCCCTCCGTAACAGTTTCCTCAAAGTCTTGCTGGTCCTCTTTCGGTAGCTTGGCTTTGAATCTTTCCATCGAGTCCCATAAGGCTCTGTCATACCGACCCAGGAGCGCAGCTGCACTGGTGACCTTAAGAGTGGAAGCAGCAGAGTTGCAAACCTTCCGACCCCAGGAGTCTTGGGTCTTGCTGTCCTTATCTGGCGGGACTGAAGATGAACCAGCAACCGCATGTGTCTTCCTCGCCGCTGCCACGATGAGAGTCTGCCAGAGGGTCAGACTTCACAAACACCGGGTCAGAAGCCGCCGGTTTGTACTTCTTCTGAATGCGTGCCGGTACTGCTCTGATTGCTGCTGGGGTTAGGAAAACCTCCTTGACAGGGTCCATAATCCCCGGAACCAAAGGCAGCAGAGGTCTGGAGATGGCCTTCTTGTGTAAGGTTTCAAAAATGACTGTCGTCGTTACTTGAGGGACAGACATTTCGATGTTCAGTTTAAGCGCACCTCTCTGCAGAACATCCAGATACGTGCCAATATCATCCACTGGGGAGGACCTGGACGTTGGACTGTCCGTCAAATGTCGGTGAGTAGTCCCTCTTGGACGATCTGGTAGACGAAGTGGAGGAGGTAGACTGAGTACGTCTATGTCGATGGTGAGAACTACGTCTTCGCTCCCGCGACCTCCTTGAGCGCTCCTCTCGTCTAGGGGAGTGAGATCTGACCCGATCTCTTGTCCGATGTTCCCTTCTAGGGGATCGGGATGCCCTGGGGGATCTGGCTGGCGACCGCACGGGAGATCTGCCCCGGGGAGATCGAGACCTCTTCCGACCTTCCAGTCTAGGTTCCCTCATAGGAGATCTAGATCTTCTCCGACCCTCCAGTATAAGTTCCCTTGTAGGCGAACGGGACCTTCTTGGCGCTTTGGTGGGTAGCGTCACAGGGGATGTGCGCCTGGGAGGGCTACGCTTGTCCATCTCCTCCACCAGGTTTTGGAGAGGGGACCTGTGGTGTGGGCTGGCATACTCCTGCATACGCTTGGTAGGCCCCTCGTCTCTCCAATGGTCCAAGGACCTGTACCATCTAGGTGACAGCCTGATGTGCCCCGCTGAAGGATCTGGACGACGTTCAGGAGTCCTGTGTATAGGGCTTCTGGACCTTGAATGCTCCGTAGAGGAGCCCGAGGACCGATAAGATGAATGGTGAGAAGCAGATTCTGTCACCATGACCGTATCCGAGTGTCTCGACGTCGAGCGTTCTTTTCTCGCAGCCCAACGCCTTCGAGGAGTCGGAGGATCAAACAATCTCGACCTCGAATGTCCATGAGAGGGTCTGTAGTCTCTCGACGTCGAGCGGCGATGAGCAGCCGCCGACGGAGCTTTCTGCCTCGACGTCGAACGGCGGTTTCCGGTCGCCGACGGGGACCTCTGCCTCGATGCCGAACGACGATGTCCTGTCGTCGACGGAGGCTTCTCTCTCGACGTCGAACGGCCTCGCCCTGTCGGCGACGGAGCTTTCTGCCTCGACGTCGAACGGCGATGGCCAGCCGCCGACGGAGATCCATGTCTCGACGTCGAATGCATGTGCGACGACGGCGGAGGGGTTTTGGGCACCCTCGACGCCGAGCGCTGCTGCCGTACCGACGGAGACCGCGTCCTCGACGCCGATCGACGAGCCACTGTCGACGGCGGAGTCACACTTCTCGACGCCGACCGTCGCCCGGTTGACGGCGGCGGAGTAGCCTTCCTCGAAGCCGATCGCCGCCCGGTTGACGACGGCGGAGGGGATTTCGACGACGGAGCTGGTGCCTTCGACGTTGTCGACGTACCTGGTCTTCTTCTCGACGGCGAGCCCGCCGTCGACGGCAGTTTCGAAGAGGAAAATTCCACCTGTGGATCTTTTCTCAGCGCCGAGCTCGAAGCTGAAGTAGAAGGGCGTGAAGACTTCTTCTTTGAAGAGGAATGGGTCTTCTTGGAGCCCTTCTTCACTGGAGATCTCCCTCTCAAAGCTCTGTGAGCCAGACCATAAATTCGCATTCTCTCCCTGTCCTTGAGCGTCCTTCCTGACAGGTTCTCACAATGAGGACAGGTGTCTGGATCATGATCTTCAGGCAGGCAAACGATACAGACGTCGTGGCTGTCTGTTTTGGCCTTCTTGTTGCTACAAGAAGGACATTTATCAAAGAGTGAAGGCATTTTTAGAGGAAAATGCTCTCCAAACTGCTCAAATCAAGCAGTATCTTACTTGACTAGATGTAAGACGTCGAAGTAAGAGCAAAAGTTGTCAAAAAGAAGCAATTTTTCTGTCAAAAACCAGAAAAATAGTGGAGCTGTGTAACCAGGGTCCTTCACTGAAGGAGCCGGAAAGAACAACTGACCTAACTGCCACTCCTGGGGCATGATGGGATACAGGGGGTCATGAGTGCCTTAAAGGCACAGTGTCAGTTTTTTGCTATTCAGCTACAGGTTAGCTTTTCAGTCTTGTTAGACTGTGTGTTTGCAATGCAGCCTGGGAGCTTCCTATGCTTCCAGTGAGTTCTGAGAATTTCTACTGCTTTCTGAGCATTAAAACAATTTCTAAACAATCTTTGGTGTTGTTTCTCCTGTTTCTAATGCTTATTATTCATGTATGGTGGAAATTCTTCACAGCATATTTCAGCTCTAATGTGATTTGGCTGCTATTGCTTGTTTTTTATATATATATGTGTATATATATGTGGGGCACATATAATATAGTGTTTCCGGGGTCCCGCACATGGGCGGGAATATTCTAATGCTTATGACTATTGATGAGGATCCCCTGGAAGAGAACGACCAGATATCCGAAGAGGCTATAATGTATATGCAAAAGTTATATACAGGGAATAGCGACCCTTTACCCCAAAGTGCTGGGAATTGGTTGGAACAACTTGACCTACCTCAGCTAACAGTGGCTGATAGTTCCTTTCTGAGTTCCACTATTAAGGAGGGAGAGGTATATAACCAGTTGAGAAAAATGGCGAAGGGAAAGGCAGCAGGCCCAGATGGGCTTCCAATTGAAATTTACCAAATAGGTTCAAATATCGTTGTGCCTGTCCTTACAACCTTATTTAATAAAATATATTTGACAGGAGAAAATATCTCGGGGTACAAGGCAGGGGTGTCCCCTGTCCCCTTTATTGTTTAATTTATACATTGAACCTCTGGCCACCCAGTTAAGATCAGATATGTTGATTATGCCTTTTCTTTTGCATGAACTCGTTTTAAAAATTGCATTATATGTAGATGACCTTTTAATGTTTACTACCAATCCTGAAGTGGCAATTCCCCGACTGTTCGATCAGGCTGAGGCCTTTGGTGAAATTTCGGGATATAAAATAAACAAGGATAAAACGGAGAACATGCAGTGGAATCAGGCAGCAGGATCGCATATAGTTAAGCCACAGATGAGATATCTCTGAGTTCTTTTGACACAAGATATCTCAGAGATATCAAGAACTAATCTTAGCAAAGTTTATAAAGAGGTCTGCGGGCTCTTACAGCGTTGGTCTGGCCTTCCCTTAAATATTTTTGGGAGAGCAAACCTGATTAAAATGGTCATCTTGCCTAAAGTGACCTTTTTGTTTGATTCAATACAACTGAGTTTTAGCCCCAAGATATGGCGAATATTCAGGGGAAAATCGGTTCCTTCATATGGAACTCAAAATCCCCTCGCATCTCCTGGAAAAAACTAAGGAGGAAATTGAAAATGGGAGGGCTGGCGCTGCCGGATATATTAATCTACTGTCATTCATTCCACTTTAAAAACTTTAGGTTAATGGAGATAAAGCAGACACGTCCTCAATGGGTCGGTTATTTCAGGCGCTATTGCAGGATATTCCCCAAGGCCATGAATATTTTCTGTTTAAATTTGGGGATCCTAGATTCTATAAAAAAGTGAGGTTGAAGATATTGGACACAGCCCTGAAGAATTGGGTATTCTTCAGGAGAAAGCTAGGAATCGCGTATTATATGCCTCAGGCTCCAATATGGGATTCCCCAGGGACACCTGAATGCCTGAAAGACCAATTATCAATTCCCCTTAGAATGGCAGAATATCAATCCACCTGTCCTTGCTGAGTGTTTAAAATACATAATTAGTCAAGATGAGGGTTCTTCCTCAAATACTATACCTCTTCCGCACGATCCCCCTGGCTCCCCCTGCGAGGCTGGATAAAATTGATGCAGTCGGAACCATCGCAGTTTATATGGAACGGGAGGAAGCCCCGCCTAAAATTGCGGATAGCAATGCTGGCACCAGAACAGGGCGGGCTAGGGGATCCCGGACTTGGCAACGTATTTTCAAGCATCTCAGTTGCGCCTCCTGGCGGAATGGGTCAGATGGGAATCCGGGAAGCATTGGTTGTTTCAAGACCAGGCTGTTGCTGGATGGACCCTACAGGAGATCCCCTTTATGCGTCGAGAACATAGACCCCCTAATCTCTATGCGTCCTTTATCACACTTGTACCGCTGGAAATTTGGGATCGAGTGGGGCTTAGTCATGAACTTACCACCCTCCCTTCGCCCCTTACCCCCATCATCGGGAACCCGGACTTTCAACCGGGACTGGATGAAAAAGCTTTTGCACGCTGGAAGCCTGCCGGTTGTCGTGCTCTCCAGAGGGTGCGGTTCCTTTCCTGCAGTTCAGTCAGGAGTTCGGCCTGCCCGAATCCGAGAGACTCCGATACTTGCAGGTCCGACATTGGGCACTCAACACAGAGGTGAGGTCCTTGGCGGACAGGCGCTTGACGGCTTTTGAGCGTTGGCTGATCACCCGCTCCACGGACAAAACTGATCTCGGACCTCTATAAAATGCTCATGCACAAACACAGATACACATATAACTCAGGCAGGGCGAGATGGGAACGGGAACTGGGGAGATCCCTTACTCACAAGGAATGGGAGGGGGTGTACTACAGGGAACGCCACTCGGCCTAACATATGGGACTTACTGATACACTCACGAAGGTGGCGACCTACTGGTATTATACCCCTGAGCGTCTGTATGAAATGGACAGCGGCAAGGACCCTCTTTGTTGGCGTGGCTGCGGTCAAGTGGGCACGCTAGTTCATATACTCTGGGAGTGTCAATATTTACAGGACTATTGGGGCCAGATATTAACTGAAGTTGACACTCATTTCGACACAGATATCCCACACTTTCCCGCCTACGTCCTCCTGGGGCTACCTAATGCATTGACCTATCCCTTAAAATCCTGAAGGGGCCGACTGATAGCCATTGCTCTGGGGTCAGCAATACAGAATATTGTGGCACACTGGCGAACAAAGCAAATCCCCACATACCAGGGCTGGCTTCACCGCCTCTGGATGGTTCTGGGCATGGAAAGACTGTCGCTGTCTAGGGCGGGGGAGGGGGCTCGTTATGCCGAACTATGGAAGCCATTTCTATCCTTACTGGCTTCTGAGTTTACGGAGGACCTTGTCCGAAATATCTCAGACTATTGAGGTTGACGGAGATCAAACCAGAGGGGAGAGAGACTGACCCAGCTCCGAAGTAGGGAGGAGACCAACAGAGAGAGTAGTTGAGAACCATGTACAATAGGGGAGGAGGGTAGGGGAGGATGGGAAGGGAGGCATTACAGGGGTGGGAATGGGTTTGTTGGGTTTTGGGTCGGGATGGGAATGTTTGGGAGGGGTTTTTCTTCCTTTTGATTATTTCAGGTGACTGGGGTGCGATGTGCCTCAGGTTGACTCTGGGGTGCTATGGCATCAGGAAGGTGCGAGAGAGGAGGCTGGTGGACTCAGATTGCGTAGTACTGATAAAGAGCACACGCCTCTTCACCTGGGAAATATGGCGATGGGTATGGGGGACGCTTTATAGCCTCATTGTGTTTATGACACGGCCGGCCCAGCCTGGGTTGTAGGCGGCTTGCTGTGTATAACGTGGTTGCCTCATGACATGGCTAATGTCTTGTACCTTCCCGCTACACTAAGCTATGGGTAGGTCATTGGACTGACCCGCGCCCCTTTTGCAGTTTTACTGTATCTTGTTCTCATGATTATCAATAAAAACATTTAATACTAAAATACATCATTTACATCTCTGAGTCGGATATAGCCTGTGACAGCACCAGCCATGATAAAATCTGGGCGGCCCTAGTGGCGCGGCGGAATAGATGAGCTAAAATTATATTCCGATGATTTCACCTGGGCTCAGTTGGTGCTTAGCCTCCAGTCAAACCAAGGGCCACGGATATACGATGGACTGGAGTGGAGCAAGCAAGCAGATGTGACCAGTGGGGTCTCCCAAATCTCTTTTTCTCCTCGGCTGTACATTGCTGAGGGTGGAACATCGTAACATTGGAGAGAGGAGAGGGGTCTCCCCATCTGGTATACCCATCATTGGTATATGAGGAATAACAAAAATATAAAAAAGAGAAATTAAAAAAAAAAAAAAAAAAACTATTTAAAACCCGGGACTTGAAAAGAGAAGGTTGATCAGGAAGCATTAAAAAGGCAGAAATGGCCGAGAGGTAGCCCTTGATAGTGCCCAGAGCAGAGCCCTGCTGGGCAAAGACAGTAGGAACAAGAGAACCTCAGAAAGAGGGGCAGAAAAGGGATCCATAGCCTTTGCTGCGCATCATGCCACAAATGTGTTCCATCTGTAGGCGTATACGTCTTAGTGGAGGGACGCCTGGCTGCCAAGATTACATCACAGACTTCAGGAGGCAAGTCAGATGACGTCAACTGCCGCCGCCCAATCGCCTCGCAAGGAGGACCGTCCCTGGCTGCTGCGACAGAAGATCCTTCCAAAGAGGCAGTCTGATCGGAGGATCGATGACCATGTTGAGCAGCTCGGGATACCAGACTCTTCGTGTCTAATCTGGAGCCACAAGAATTACTCAGGCCCAGTCCACTTGATTTTCAGCACTATGGGCAGAAGTGGTATAGGCGGAAAAGCGTTTAGAAGACTGCAACTCCACGTGTAGAATTGCTAACATTGCGCGTTCTCTTCGGTGGCGAATAGATCTAACTTAGGATCACCCCACTGCTGAAAGAGACCTTGCACCACTTCCAAGTGAAGACGCCATTCATGATCCATCTTGCACCTGCGGCTTGATTTGTCCGCCCAACCCGAAGGAAGCGGCGCCGGTGGAGGTGGAGGTATAATGAGGTCATCCGGCACAGATCCAGGCCTAGATCCTTGGGGGTCATGCGATGCAGGGGTTGCCGGCAGAGAAGGCCTAGGACCCCAACCGAGTCCACGGGCCTCTAAGGCCCACCGGCAGGGTTGACACCATACATCGCGTTTAAAAACCGCTGATGGGTCCTGGCCTGGGGCTGGAAAAGGTGGCTGAAGACCCTCAGGTTGGTCTTGAGGAGGATTTCAATTCGGCTCTTCAACAGGCGCAGAATCCTCATCCACATGAACTTCTTCCTCCTCACGGGCCGGGGACGGCGCCGGAGACGGATTCGAAGCCCGAGTCGGCGACTGAGCTTGCGTCTCCGAAGGCGAAGCCTCGCCTTCCTGATCCGAGACATCCAGCGTGACCACCTTGGAACGTACCTTCTCCGGTGACCTCGACCCAGATTCCTTACCAGAATGACGCTGGGACTCATGTCTCTTCTTCTTATGTCTCCTCCTCGACTTCGAAGCATGGTCTGAAGCGGACTTCGAAGTCGACTCCTCTCGAGATCTGTATCTTGACTTCGACCTCGACCTCGCCCTTCTCGAACTAGAGCTCGAAGATTTTCTTTCCTTGTCACCCTTCAGCTTCGCCACCAGAAGTTTGGTCTCTCTTTCCCGCAGGGCCTTCGGGTTCATCTTCCGACAAGACGAACATCCATCCACATCATGGTCAGAACTTTAACACCATAATGCAGTCCTCGTGCGGGTCCGTGATGGACATAATTTTTCCGCATTCCCTGCAGCGCTTAAAGCCGGTCTTCTTTGTCGACATCGTGTTGAAACAAAGAAGCAGAAAAGCAAAGATAAAGGCAACAAAGTCACTAGATAGCTACTGAGATTTCCCGAAACCGTTAGCTTCGACAACGCGGAAAAAAGGGAACTGATGTCATCATGCCGGCGTGGGCTATTGTAGTGTCGGTAACGTCAGCGGAGTCGCGTGCGATGCCATGCCTCTATGACGTCGTCCACGTCCACATCGGCGCGAAGCTACAAAAGAATTTCCGAATGTTGCTGACGCAAGGGGGTTATTCACAAGGTGAGGAATCTACTGGCAGATGTATCTATCAGAAGATGCATGCATCGCCTTGTAAAACTGACGAAAATGGGCAGGGATCACTCTGGGTCCCGGGAAGGGAGGGAAACTGAATCGGCCCTTCAGGCTCCGTATGCAAAGCTGCACTTAGGAGCACCGCCCGCATCACTCATTGCGTCAGCCGACCAACGTTGAGAAGTCTAAGAGCGACAATGCTTCTTCGACTTCTTGTGCTTCGACTTACCTGACCGCGAGTGCGAAGACTTGGATGACGAGTGGGGATGGCTTCGCCATTGGGACTTTGAGCAGCGTGCAGCAAACTGCCAGAGCTAAAGAAGATTTCGGGACCGCTCCCGCAAGCACTTCGGAGCCATGGTCTGGCTGTCGGAGCACGACTTGGGGTGGTGGTCAGACTCCAGGCAGAAGAGGCACAGGTGGTGCGGATCCGTCACTGACATCAGTCGGGTAAAGGAACCGCAAGCCTTGATTCGGGCATCCCTACGTGCACCAGGAGTCGGTAGGACGCAAAAAGATGTTGACAAAAGTTGCTCAAAAAGTTCAGTCTAAAAGTGACTGGATGTACCGCTCCCTCCGTATCTGCACTGGCTGGCGCAGAAAAAGAAAACGGACTTCAGCGTGCGAGGCGGCATCTAAGTAGCTACCGCGACATCATCCTGGTGACCACGATGCAAACGATTAATGCAGAGCCGACCGACGCCACCTTCGGACACACAGAGGTAATGCTGACAAAAAACTTTCTGGATTCAATCTGACGCCTGGGGGTAATTCTTACGTAAGGAATCTATAACTAACTGTTTCTTTCAGTTTGGCTAATTCAAGGGCGTGGTCTAGAGGTACCTCCAATATCCCTGTAATATAGAGAACGCTTTCTCCCAACATTGAGTCAGGGCAGCTCGAGACCATATGCAGGAAAGACCAATTAATTGCCTTACATTTCTTACGTCAAACTGTACTTTCTGGTTGGCATCTGGATTTACGCTTCAGAGTGTAATATAGGTGATGCAGAAATTTAACACGGAATACTTTGCGCAGGTAGGTGAAGGGATATTTCCTCACCTAAGCACAGCAGTATAGCCAAACTTTATCAGGGATTTCCTTCCCCAGGTCTGTCTTCCAGTGTCTTTCTACATCAAATACCAGGATTGCCTTAGCACTCATCACATCTTTATAGAGAAATGAGTGTCTTGGATGTGTCTTCCCGCTGAATCATCTTTAGTGAGTACTGCTAGTTCCATCTGGGCCTTCAGGTCCTTTCCACATTTTTGACATCCGAGAGCCTGGAAGTGTTATGGAATCAATTTTGCACCGATAGGCTTGCACCATGAGGAAATAGAGATAGGGGTATGGGACCGTTAGGCCACCCCATTCCAAGCGTTTTCTTAAAACTGTCCATCGTATACAAGATTGTTTCCCACCCAAGATGAGCAACTACCAGCGTGCCAGAATTTGCGATTACAGAGCGGTGCAGAAAGGGGGTGGGCCTCTTGCATCCGTAGCATTTCATTTTCTTCTTTTCAATTATAAAGGCCCCACCTTCCCTGGGCTGTAAAAGGCCCCGGGGACCCCATAACCTGGGGGCATGCATTTTTAGATTGTGAAGGAGGGCCACACGGACCTCCTCCCCAGGCCTATTGCAGCCCCAGGGACCCCATAGCCCAATTTTTTTTTAAACTGTTTATTTAATTAAAGGAAGAGGAGCAGTGAGGCCCGCTCTTGGGCCTATTTTAGGATCGGAGATCCCATCCCCCAAGGCCTGGCCACAGTACTGGATGCCCTGGTTCCATCCAGGACACCCTGTTCTTTAACGTTGGGGGATCATGGTGGTAGCCTAATGACCGCTGCAGTCACTACCAGCTTCATGCCTCCTGCAGGAGCCAGCATTTTATTGAGACCCAAGAAGCAGCTGAATATGCAGCTCCCTTGACCTCAAAGCAAATTGTCTGTTCCTTGCTCACTTTACAGCGGGCAGGGAAGCAGACACATGCATTGCTTTCAGCAAGCAAGAGCATTTTTTGCTCTCGCTTGCTGAAAGCGGAGCAGAGTTTGCTATGGCTTGGCCATAGCAAACAGCAATGTCCTGGGGATGGGCACCCCGGGACATTGCTGGCGCCATCCCTTGGGCGTGGCAGTCCCCAGGGCCATCTAGGACTCTAGGAAAGGAGGGGCGTGGCCCTCCTCCATTGACATACTCAGCCCTGGTGAGGTGGTGGTTCCTGGGGATGCGTGGAGCCCCACGCATTAATGTTGTGTTTTCCCCTTGGGCCGAGGGCGGTGCGCCACATTAACACTCATATTGTGCCTGGCGGCGGTGGCAGTCCCCAGGGATTCGCGGGCGGGGGGTGCTTGCGTGTAGCCCATGCATTAATGTCTTTTGACCCTGGGGGTGGCGGTCCCTAGGGCTGCGGGGAGTGGGGGGCGTCCGGGCCCTACCCAAGAGGCCTAGGGTGTCAGAGTGTTTCTACCCTGTCCCCTTTTCTTTTACATTTTTTGTGGGACTCTGTTCAACCGAGTCCCAAGATGGCTGTCAACACTTGCTGGTTGAAGTTTTGCCAGCCAATCAAATTTCAGTAGGCTGTTGGGCTCCCAGATATCAATATTTTTTAAACTTCAATATCTCGAAAATACTGAACGGATTTACACCAACTCACCAAAAGATCGCTTTCTGGCCAAAATCTTGCTTTCTTTCAAATTTGGTATAATTCTATTAAGCGGTTTGGTCTGTAGTTGTGTTAAAAAAAAAAAAAAATCCCCTTGGACATAACATAGGAATTTTTTTTTAAAAAACACGTTTTGGGGCCCCCCTTTTTTCTGGCCCCTGCTTGACGGATCACCCCAAAACGTACAACACAGCAGCTGAACCAAAAAGGCGACTTAAAAAAAATATTTCATTAAGATTCGTCAAGCGACGTCAAAGTTATTCGCTAAACAAAAAACACTTTCTATGGAAAGATTGGTCCTGCCTATAACTACCTTTAGGATAGATATATATAAAAACACACGTTAGTTAGTTGGACATTTCACTCGTACAAAACCAGAGAAATTCCACCGTTAGTTAGTTGAGCGAACTAGAACTCGTGGCCCCGCAATGCACTGCTGATTACGTCACATATTACATCATTCATGACATGGTCAGTGACCTCACTGATGACATCACTGATGACATCATCAAAGTGATAATCTGATGCACCTCCTCACACCCCAATATAACCTTTGATACACCCACTCAAAAATACAGACTACCATGTTCAAAACCATAGACACACCAATACAAGTTACTACATACCAACTCACTGATTTTTAGGTCTACACACACGTTCACTCATTCACCCATACAGACACTCATACATGCAATCAATCATCAATACAGCACTACCATATGCACTCATACACCTATACAGACACTCACACACCACCACTCATACATGGAGTTACTCACACATCTAGTCAGTCATGCAAAGAATCAATCACACTCCCATTTACTCACCTATACAGTTATACACACACCACCTCACCTGTTCATACAGATACTAACACATACTTACTCTTGTACAATCACTGATACAAGCACACACTCATCCATATAGCCACTCTCTCAATCACGCATTCTCACATAGTCATTTATATACTCCAACACTCACATATATAGTTATTCGCACATGTACCACTGAGACATACATTCACTCACCAACACACCCATACACACTTACCCAGTCATACAGCCCTTCCCAGATGCACTCTTGAACCCATACATCCAGGGAACCCACTCACACATCTATGCACAGAGTCACAACCCCTCACCCATCCATAAAGACACTCCGGCACCCATACAGATACTCAGACAATCAATAAATAACCCATATGGACACTCATGTAGCTACTCACCAACCCATGCAGCCGCTTACATGCCAATTGACAGACTGATACAGAAATTTACACAGTTTACTCACTAACCCATTCATTCAGTAAGACACTTTTAATCACTCACTCATACAGCCAGTCATACACCTACTAAATCATCCTTTCAGACACTCATATACCCACACATACTTCAATACACCTTGGCACGTATATATATATATATATTCACAGAAAAAACCATAGGTTATAGACCATATATAGTTAGGAATTTGCATTTACAAAACCTTGAAAATTCACTGAAAAAACCATAGGTTATAGACCATATATAGTTAGGGATTAGCATTTAAAAAACCTTATTTTATTTGCACAAAACCATTGAAATTCCATATATAGTTAGTTGCACTAACTATATATCGCGGACCCGCAATCCACTGCTAATGATGTCACATATTACATCATTCATGACATGGTCAGTGACATCACTGATGACATCACTGATGACATCTCAAATGACATCACTGATGACATCACTGATGACATCACTGATGACAACACCCAGTGACTGTATGTTTCTGTAAAGTTAAAATATGTCTTACATATTGAAGAATGAGTGGATGTATAAGTGTCTGGATGAAGGATTTAGTAGGTGCATGACTGACTGTATGAGAGAATGATTAAATGTGTCTCACTGAGTGTATGGGTTAGTGATTAAAGTGTCTTAATTTGGCAATCATTATTTATGTTGTTCTGTAAACTGGTGCATGTTTAAATCAGTAGCTATATCAGTAACTATATGGGTTATTGAATGGTTGCCCAAGTATTTGTATGGGAGACTGAGTATGTGTGTGGGTGGCTGGGAGGTGTATAACTCTGTGCATAGATGTGTGAGCAGTTGATTCCCTAGGTGTATGGGTTCAAAAGTGCATGTAGAAACAGCTGTATGGACAGTTGACTGTGTGCATGAGTATATTGGTGAGTGAATGGATATCTCAGTGCTACATGTCAAAGTAAGTACATATGTAAAACACACTCCATGTGAGAGTTGACATATATAAATAACTGAACATAAGAGCCAGTGAATGTGTGAGTGGCTGTATGAATCATTGTGAACTTGTATCAAGGATTGTATAAGAGAGTAAATATGTGTTACTATATGTTTGAATAAGTAAGGTGTGTATAACTGTATAGTTGAGGAAATGGAGATGTGATTGATTCTTTGCATGACTGAATAGGTGTGTGAGTAACTCCATGGATGTGTGACAGTCTGTGAGTGCCTGTTTACACTGAGTGTATCTAAGGTTATATTAGAGTCTGAAGATGTATTATCACATAAATGATATCATCAGTGATGTAATCAGTAATGTCAAATGAGATGTCAGTGATGTCATCAGTGATGTCATTTGAGATGTCATCAGTGATGTCATCAGTGATGTCATTTGAGATGTCATCAGTGATGTCATCAGTGATGTCACTGACCATGTCATGAATGATGTAATATGTGACATCATTAGCAGTGGATTGCGGGTCCGCGATATATAGTTAGTGCAACTAACTATATATGGAATTTCAATGGTTTTGTGCAAATAAAATAAGGTTTTTTAAATGCTAATCCCTAACTATATATGGTCTATAACCTATGGTTTTTTCAGTGAATTTTCAAGGTTTTGTAAATGCAAATTCCTAACTATATATGGTCTATAACCTATGGTTTTTTCTGTGAATTTCATTGGTTTTTTAAAAGCTAATATCTATAGCTGTAAAATATATTCTTTATTAAGTGACGTATCACGTAGCCCGTGAGACGCCTCATGATGCATCGCATAACCGTGACGTATCGTCTCTGCAGCGCAAACCAAACCCAAAACGTAAGCGCGCCAGAACACGCTTAAAGATATATATATATTTTTTTAACCTTAATTAGACAAAATCCACAAGTGCACATATCACAAACGTTCAAAAAACACAATATGTCGGACTCCCGTTACGCTGCCGGTTAGCTGCCCGGTTAACGTACAAGGAAGCACCTTTACCGCGAAAAATCGCAATTTTTTTTTCTTTTGCCCCGCAGGGAACTTTAATAGCCCCCTCATCAATCCTAGGGGTTCAGGAGGGGTCTGCCTTACCCCTTTCATTCATTTACACCTTTTTTTTTCCACCTCTTGTCTCTCGATCCTACCGAGAGACAAGATGGCGGCCGCTCTGGACTGTTTACAATGTTGACAGCCAATCAGCTACTCCTCAGGATTTTTTTTTTTTTGGGCCCCGCGTGGTTTTATAATATCCCCCTCATCAATCCTATGGGGTCAGAAGGGGTCTACCTTGCCCTCTTTCCTTCATTTCCCCCTTTGTTTTGGTCTCCTCTTGTCTCTTGATCCTACCGAGAGACAAGATGGCGGCCGCTCCGGACTGTTTACAATGTTGACAGCCAATCAGCTACTCCTCAGACTCCCGTTACACTGCCGGTTAGCTTCCCGGTTAGCTGCCCAGTTAGCTGCCCGGTTCGCTTACCAAGACGCGTCTCTACGGCGAAAAAATCGGATTTTTTTTTTTTTTTTTGGGGCCCGGCGTGGCTCTATAATATCCCCCTCATCAATCCTAGGGGGTCAGGAGGGGTCTACCTTGCCCCCTTTCCTTCATTTCCCCCTTTGTTTTGGCCTCCTCTTGTCTCTCGATCCTACCGAGAGACAAGATGGCGGCCGCACCGGACTGTTTAGAATGTTGACAGACACCGGAGAGCCAATCAGCTTCGCTTTGCAAAGTTCCGATACGCGAAAGGTTCGCTAACCGGATAGCTGCCCGGAGCGCTGTTACAGATATATATCTTGATTTAAACGTTAATTTCTCAAAATCCACTGAAGCACATATATTGAGACCTAGCAAAGGCACATCGGGCTAACAGTCCCTACAATTTTGCCAAGTTTCGTGGAAATCCATTCAGCCGTTCGGGCTAAAAGTGAGTCCAACCGCCCTATGGAAATTAACATGGGAAAAACGCGTTTTGGGACCCCCCTTTTTTCTCGGCCCCCCCTTGACGAACCCCCCCCGAATTTTCAGGAGCTGCTCAGAAACAAAATGTGCCATTTTCCTGAAAATTTCAGCCGATTCCGTCCACAAACGCCAAAGTTATTAGACATAGAATTTTCAAAAGTCCCATAGGAAAAAAATCCTAACTATATATACCTACTGGCTATCGCCAGTAGGATATATATATATATATATATATATATATATATATATATATATATATATATATATATATATATATATATATATATATATATATATATATATATATATATATATATATATATATATATATATATATATATATATATATATATATATATATATATATATATATATATATATATATATATATATATCTCGAATTCTGTTGCCAGGTTGAACCCACAGAAAATACGGACCACCACACGGTTTGCAGAGTGTCACAGCAGGCGTTTATTAACCATTTTGCAGTTCAGGTTTTGGCATGACGCGTTTCGGGCAGGGACTGCCCTTGATCACATGACGGACATGCAGTATTCTTCATTTTAAATAGAGCACACACTCATTTTTTTCTTTCACAATGACACCACGTGATCTAGTGATAGACATAAAAAGTAGACTTCCAATGTGAGGTGTTTTACATGTGCACACAATTGGTCGCTATGTATGGGCAGCTTTTAACTTTTTAGCAGCATATTTATACGAGGCACGTAAAAAGATTTATAATTGTATTCAAGTAACAATGAACATTTATAACCGCCTAAATGCGTATTCGAATTGTGCAAAAGTGAGCTAGCAGCATATTATTATGTAAACAGTACAACTTGAAAAGTATTATTGCACACGTCTATACAGCGATGCAATTCCTAACGCCAATGCATCAAATAACATATAAATATGTTAAAATTCTATAAAAGACTTTATAAAAAAAGTCAATATTAATATTTTATACTGCATAAATAAATAAATATTATGCTAAAAAAATGATTGTGCAAAATGGCAATGTGTTTCACTTTCGCTGAAATAGCTTTAGTGTGTCTAGTTATTCATTTAAGTTTAAGCTGGCTCACTGAAATATTACAATCTGATGTCATGTTACAGTGTATAGAAACCTACTTATGTTAAAGTGCCTGTGCTGAACCACATAAGAATGGATAGAAACCTATCCATTGCCCCTATTGCAGCCCAGGAGCATTACATGACCTGGTGTTGCAAAAACAGCAATCCCAAATATAAAGTGCTAAGTGTTATGAGTGCAACCAACAAAATTGTGGGAGGTTTAAAATAATGATTCAGGAGAGAGATAAAATAACAGGATAGAAAAATGATAAGCTCGTGGCAAACCATACATATGTCACTAGGGCACCTATTATGATGGTTTGTAACAGAAGGCCCGGAATGGATACAGCTACCGTGATTATATGAATGCAGAGATGGAATATTGGACAAGACTGCTGTAACTCGGATTAAAGGAAGGTATGCATGTCTTCCCTATCGTTGAGGCCGTTAGGATGCTTACTGTTAAGATTCAAAATGTATCTTGTCTCTAACTGCCTCAAAGTCTTGTCCCTATCTCCACCTCGCTTTAGTATCGGTGCCTGATCAATTACAAAATAAGTCAAACAGTTCACATTCTTGTTGTGACTCACTTTAAAATGTCTGGCTACCGGGTAAGCCGGATCACTGTTGATGATAGCACGAATGTGCTGTAGGATACGCATATAAACAGGATTTTTTGTGCTGCCTACATAGCGCAAGCCGCATGTACAAGTGAGGACGTATATAGTGTACTCAGTGCGGCAATCATATTTACCCCTGATGGACAATTCTTTTGTTTTAAATGGGGTTTTGTATGTGGCAGTATTGGCCCCAAAGTTACATGCCCTGCAAGTGGCGCACTTGCGAAAGCCATTACTTGTGGGCATCCAAGTTTGAATACTGGTAGACCCAGTAGGAATCTCCTTAGATAAGAGATTGGCCATGTTTTTAGATTTTCTGAACGTCACGCTGGGATGTTCTGGCAACGTGTTTTTCAGAATGGGGTCAGTTAGAACTATGGGCCAATTTTTATTCATGATGTTACGTATTTTGCGTTCCTGTCTACAATAAGTGGTGATAAGCCTAGGTGAACTATTCTCATCCGCTGTACTCATGTCAATTACATTGGTGCTAGGTAATAGGGCAGTTCTGGGTCTTTCGTTCGTTTTAACCATGGCTTTCTTGAGAATTTCCTCACTGTACCCTCTCTGGCGCATACGCTCTAAGCATGATTGACTGCAGACCTCGAATTGCTCAGATGTACTGCAGATACGTTTAAGCCGTAACAATTCCCCGTAGGGTATGCTAGCTATTAAATGACGTGGATGCGCACTAGATGCATGTAATATTGCATTGCCAGCAGATGGTTTTCTGTATGCTGAGGTAATCAGTGTCTCATCAGTTATTTGTACCTGGACATCCAAATATTCTAGCTTAGTGTCACTCATGTTAGAAGTAAAATGAAGGTTAAACTCATTAATATTTAACAAGTTAACAAACTCTTGTGCACTTTGCATACTGCCCTTCCAAATAACAAAAACATCGTCTATATAACGAAGCCATGAAATCACATTATTTTCGAACATAGCCCTGTGTTCGTTCATGAGGACCTGCTTTTCCCAAAAACCCACATGCAAGCACGCGTAGCTTGGGGAAAAGCAGGCCCCCATGGCTACCCCTTGTTTTTGTCTGTATATATTCTTTTCAAATGAAAAGTAGTTATTATTAAGGCACCATGAAATAAGAGACATTAACATCTTATTATGCATAGCATATTCAGCAGGACGTGTGTTTAGAAAATGTTCAACACCACGCAGGCCACATTCGTGTCTTATACTGGTATAGAGAGACTCTATATCCAGAGTTAGGAAAATCCAATCCTTTGACCAAGTTGTGTTGTTAAGATGTCTTAAAAAATCCCCAGTGTCTTTCAGATAAGAGGGCAAAGCTTTTACCAAGTCCTGCAGATAGAAGTCAATATATGAGCCCACATTTTCAGTTATACTTCCTATCGCCGAAATTATAGGGCGTCCAGGAACGGGGGTAGTGTTTTTATGGATTTTTGGTAACAAATAAAGGAAGGGTAGCCGGGGGTGAGTGTTAAATAGGAATTTGTACTCCTCATTACTCACCTATACAGTTATACACACACCACCTCAACTGTTCATACAGATACTAACACATACTTACTCTTGTACAATCACTGATACAAGCACACACTCATCCATATAGCCACTCTCTCAATCACGCATTCTCACATAGTCATTTATATACTCCAACACTCACATATATAGTTATTCGCACATGTACCACTGAGACATACATTCACTCACCAACACACCCATACACACTTACCCAGTCATACAGCCCTTCCCAGATGCACTCTTGAACCCATACATCCAGGGAACCCACTCACACATCTATGCACAGAGTCACAACCCCTCACCCATCCATAAAGACACTCCGGCACCCATACAGATACTCAGACAATCAATCAATAACCCATATGGACACTCATGTAGCTACTCACCAACCCATGCAGCCGTTTACATGCCAATTGACAGACTGATACAGAAATTTACACAGTTTACTCACTAACCCATTCATTCAGTAAGACACTTTTAATCACTCACTCATACAGCCAGTCATACACCTACTAAATCATCCTTTCAGACACTCATATACCCACTCATACTTCAATACACCTTGGCACGTATATATATATATATATATATATATATATTATATATATATATATAAAGATATTTAAACTTTAAAGAAACAGTCACTGGATGAGGTCATCAGTGATGTCATTTGAGATGTCATCAGTAAGTCACTGACCAGGTCATGAATGATGTAATGTGACGTCACCAACAGTGCATTGTGGGGACGCAAGTTATAGTTAGCTCAACTAACTATAACGGTCGAATTTCTCTGGTTTTGTACAAGTGAAATGTCCAACTAACTAGAATGTCCCTAAAACCTGTGTTTTTTTCTGTGAATTTCTAAGGTTTTTTAAATGCTAATTTCTAACTATAAAGTCCCTGAAACCTATGTTTTTTTCAGTGAATTTCAAAGGTTTTTTAAATGCTAATTTCTAACTATAATATAGAGGTCGCGTTTGCGGAGTGGTGGAGAAAGGTGAGCGCGGCCTGCGAACACCTCTTAGCAACCCTACTATGTGAGATTTACTGGAGGTAACAGGAGGGGTAGTTAGCCCCCAATGTCAACCTTGGGGGCCATCTACCCCTCCTATTACCTCCAGTAAGTACCACACAGCAGGATTGCTATCTTCTCATACTAAGTCATGCCCCCCTTTCTCCACCACTCTGCAAACATGCCCCCTGGCGTGTTCTAAGTTGGGGGATTAATTCCCCTTGAATACTGAGGGTCCCTGGGGGCCAACTTGTCTGTCAGGTACCTCCAGTAAGCGCCACAAGCAGGATTGCAGAGAGGTGGACACAGGCCAAGCCCCCTTTCTCCCCACTCTGCAAACGCACTCACTGGGGACCAACTAACCCACCAGGTACCTCCAGTAAGCGCCACACAGCTGGATTGCAGAGAGGTGGTCTGAGGCCCCGTTCCCTTTTTACCCTTACTTTATCCCTTGAGCAGTGCTGCTCAAGAGATGAAGTCCACTTGTGTTCTGAGGTCTACATGAAACAAGAGGACCTCATCGCCCACCACCAGTGCGCCAAGAGGCGAGTTTGCAGAGTGGTGTAAAAAGGGGCGTGGCCTCTGACCACCTCTCTGCAATCCAACTGTGTTGCGCTTATTGGATGTACCTGGTGAGCTAGTTGGCCCCCAGGGACCCTCAGTATTCAAGGGGACTAAGTTCCCAAACTTAAAACGCGGCAGGGAGCGCTTTTGCAGCGTGCTGCAGGGAGGGTGTGGGGCCTCCGGCGAGTTGCAGGTTTCTTTCTTTTTTTTAAAAAATTTTGGGAGGGAGGCTCGTGGCCACCCTTCCCTTGGCCACTTGTGGCCCCGGGGACCCCATCCCCCGGGCCGGCCTTTCCGTCTTTAAAAAAATATATATATATTTGGGGGGAGGAGCCAAGATGGCGGACGGGACGGACGTCTGAGCTCCCGGCTCCGTAAGCCACCCGCTTTTGCCACGATATCCTGTCTTTAATCCTGGCTCACACCGTGTCCAAATGCCGAGACAAACGCGCAGAAACTGCTTGCTTCCCGTCGAGATCTCCGCCGCCTGAATTGGTGCAGGACTCACTGATTTCCTCGATCTCCGGAGCTGCCCGGGCAGCTATGCTGATCGCTACCGCCGGCCATTACGTGACCAAGCTGGTTGGACGAGCGGGGGTGGTGCCGCTGCCTACGGGAGTAGGGCGATCTCGGCGATGGACTGGTTAGCTCTCTTCCGATGCTGAGTTACTCGCCCTGGCCGAGGTACGTCTGTATGCGAGTGCTGCCTCCAACGCGGCGCTTCCCCCCGCTCTGCTGCTTCTTGTCTGGACCTTCCCCGTCCTGAGGTGAATTTCGGCAGTGGATCACTTGCTTTGGTGAGAGGCAGAGAGACTCTCGTACTGTGCGATCCCCTTGCTGTGGGCTGCACTTCCACCGCGCTTTCAATGCCGGCTTCCTGGATGGTGTGTTCGCCTCCCCTTTCATCACCGCGGATTACCGGAGTGGCAGCAATGGCGCTTGCCTTACATGACGGGGGTCAGATTGCTCCGCCATCCCTGTTGCACGCTGCCCTGCCTGCTCCCAGACTAGAGGCGGACCCCGGGACATCGCCGCCCGCTGCGGATCGCTTACTATCCCAGGACTCCCTGACTTATGGGGACATTCTGCGCGCCATTGCAGACTTGGGGACAACATGGCGGCGGACCGTCCAGGAGCGGACGGAGAAGATCGAGGGAGCTTTATCCTGTGCATCCCGACCGGGACTGGCTGTCCCCCCGCCACCCTTAGTATTGTCCGGAAAGACTACAAAGTTGCAATCTGAGAGGGAAGAGGTGTGCAGTGCCCCTGGCTACAGTGTTGGCGGTCTTCTCCTTGGTGAGGCTCTTGATACAATGTTGCCCCCCACCCTGGGAACCGTGACTCAGTCTCCATGTCCATCGACCTTCCAGTGCCTGACCCTCCCTAGAGTCTTGGCCTCTGAAGCCGTTTTTCTGTAGTTGCTGAGACTGTGCTGTCCGGCGGCGGAGGGGGTGTTTTACAGACTTGTTGCTGGATCTGGTGGTGTTCGGGGACGCTCCTCTTCGTCTCCTGTGTACCATCCTTGCCTGGAGCGGCCATTTTGCCCCTTTGTTCTTCCTGGTGAATGCTCGCAGCGATGGCCAGCCCGGGCCGGAATTTGCCGTTCAGGACAGGGCTGAGTTTCTTTCTTGTGCTTTGCTCTGATGGAGTGGCCATGCCTGGAGAAGTTTCGTCGATCGGGCCAGGGTTGATGTGGCCCCTCATTTCGGCTAGTTTGATCGGCTGGCGGTGACCTGGACTGTCTATCGTTTTGATGTGGTGACTGATTTGCAATTGTAGCCTCTTTCCCAGTTAGAACCTGTGTCTATCCTGTACAGTTGTGCTCTTTGACGATGGGAGGGGGGTTCTGTCTGGGTCCAGGATCTAAAGGGTGATTATTAATGACTAGCCTCGACGTGTGCCCGCTATCATGTCGTGTTTGGGGTGATTAATGACACAATGCTTATCCGTGTGGGCTGCACAGGGATTGAAACTGCTCCTGTAAATGTTGTGTGCACACATCGTGTATTGTTTTCTTACATCGCTCCTATTGTTGCAATTTAGTACAGCGCAGTCGCTTTTGGAGTAAGAGGTTCCAGTGTGGGCACGTAGTGGATGGCTGAGGTCCCGGGAGTTCTGAGGCTCAGTGGGCTCCTCCCCCCACCTTTTCCCTTTTGGGGAGTGGCTGATTAGCTTGTCCTTTTCTCCCTCCCTGAATCCAAGAGTGACGTTTTTCCTTTTCTTTTTCTTCTTCTTCTTGTCTCCTTCTTTCCTTCCTCTGCACTTCTCGCTGTTCTTTCTCCTTTCTTCCGACTTTTCTTCTTCCTAAATTTCGGGTTTATGGGGCGACAGGCACGCTGCTAGGGGGGGGGTAGGCCATAGCCTCTGCATGTGTGTAGGGTGGGGGGTTATCATTCTTTTTTGTTAGTTTCTATGGGACCTGTTTTGTTCTTTCTATGATTTTCACTTACCTTTCCATGTTTGGGAGTGCTGGGTGTAGGGTGGCAGTGGAAATGTGACTGGGTCATGGGTGCTACGACGTGGCATAACTATTGTGTGGCCATCCTGCCTGGCGGGGACTTGATTACCGAATTAAGACTTGCTTGACACAGGTGCTAAAGTCAAGTCCCGCCTGCATGGACCTTGCTTATACCTTTCTTTTCTTAGTACGGAACACTACGGCCTGATCTCCATAGTTGCATAACGAAAACTTTAAAATTTAACCTACAATTATCCTGTGACACGGTGCTGCGTTGTCCTTCAGTCTTTCTTCCTTTAAATGCTTGCGATTCTGGTACAGTGCTGTGTCGCCATAACGTATGCTGTTGTGCTAACCGATTGTTCGTGGCCGGCCGGATGGTTGTAGGCCCGTATATGTTATCATTTCTTATGCACAATAAAGGTTTTCAAAAATTAAAAAAAAAAATATATATATATATATATTTATTTAAATTATTGGGGAGGGGGGCCGCGTGGCCCCAGGCCACTTCTGGCCCTGGGGACCCCATCCCTTCGGGCCTGGCCTTACCGTTGGGGATCGTGGGGGGGAACCCCAATGCCACACGGTCCCGCCAGCTCCCCGCCTCTTCCGGGAGCCTGCATTGCTTTCGAGCAAGGGGACCTGCTGACTTGCAGCTCCCCCTGCTCAAAGGCAATTCTGCTTTGCTTCATTTAAGCGAGAGCAGGTTTTCCTGCTCTCGCTTCAATGAAGCAAAGCAGAGTTTGCTATGACAGGGCGGGAGAAGTGCTCCCGCCCTGGCATAGCAAACAGCAATGTCCCAGGGGTGGGTAGCCCAGGACATTGCAGGAGCCGGCCCTCAGTGTTGGCGGTCCCCAGGGCCATCAAGGTCCCAAGTTCCCCTAATTTACCATAGCCCGGGGAGGTAGTGGTCCCCGGGGTGTGTCAGGCCGGGGCAGTGTGAGGGGTTGAGATCCCCCCAACGCATTCGATATAGAAGCAGCCCCGGGGAGGTGGCTGTCCCCGCTATATAATTGTGGTATTGCCCCGGTACCTGGCCCATCCGGGGGCCCATTTTAATGAAGTGTGGGAGCCCAGCGCGAATTCTGCCTATTTCTTTTGTTTTAATGCTTTTATTGGCCCTCGATGTCCCTCAGGGACCCCCTGAGCCGGCTTAGGGGGTCAGGGTGTTTCTACCCTGCCTCTTTTCGTGTTTTTAACCTTTTTGTTCTGTTTTCTAGTGACTCGATTACAGAGTCACAAGATGGCTGCCAACACATCCTGGTTTAGAGTGTTGGCAGCTAATCAGAGTGAAGCTTGTGCCCGGGAGGGTTCCCGAACCCTCTTCGGTGCGCAGATATTGATAATTGTCTTTTTTTAATTTCTCAGGAACTACTGAACGGCTTTACATCATTTAAAAAAAGGTCTCTTTCTGAACCAAGGGCTACCTTTTTGCCAAATTTGGTGTAATTACGTTCAGCAGTTTGGGCTGTAACCGGTTTCAAAATTCCTATGGAAATAACATGGGGAAAACTCATTTGGGGACCCCCCTTTTTTCTCGGCCCGCTTCACAAATAACCTCAAAACTCAAGATAGGAGCTGACCAGAGAGCCCTATTAGTTTCGAAAACTTTGCGAAGATTTGTCAAACGACGCTAAAGATATTGGCAAAAGAAAAAATGTTTTTTTAATAGAAACGAGGTCCTAGCTATAACTATCTACTGGCGACTGCCGAGGAAGAGGAAGAGATTCAGGCAGGATGATTTCCTGCCATGATCGTGCTGCGAGATGGCGTTTATTTTCAAGTTTGCATTAAAAGGAGCATATGACTACACTGTTCCAACTCACCTGACTGTGTCAATGATTTACCAAAAATAACATCAGTGCGTTGTGGACAGAGGAAAAGTACCAACAAGGTAAAAAATATCGGAGGACTTCCAGTTGACCTTTGAATAACTTACACAATGCACTATGGGACTGGTAGTAGGCAAAATCCAGTCACGTGACCTACCTGTGATAAAAGCGCGCCCCAGCACACCTGCGTAAAATCTAATTCTATCTGTGAGCAAGGCAGAGAGCCGAAACGTTAGAATGTGGTGCTGCTGTACTTGAGAAATAAACGTGATCCGCAGTATTGGGCCTCGCTTTGTGTGCTACAGTGGTGTAAGGATGGGCTGCTCCGTGCACATTGTGTGAGGCCGCTCTGTAGGGTCCTGGGCTTCAGAACCAGGGACTGTGTGTGGAAATTTATTGAGGAGCCTGTTCCACTCGCGCCCCCATCCTACAAAGGAGAAACTAATCAAGTGAAAAGGACGGCGCAAGGAAGAGATTCAGGCAGGATGATTTCCTGCCATGATCGTGCTGCGAGATGGAGTTTATTTTCAAGTCAGCATTAAAAGGAGCATATGAAGACACTGTTCCAACTCACCTGACACTGACAAGGATTTCCTAAAAATAACATCAGTGCGTTGAGGATAGAGGGAAAGTACCAACAAGGTAAAGAATATCGGAGGACTTCCAGTTAAACTTTGAATAACTAACACAATGCACTATGGGACTGGTAGTAGGCAAAATCCAGTCACGTGACCTACCTTTGAAGCGCGCCCCAGCACACCTGCGTGTCATATAATTCCATCTGTGAGCAAGGCAGAGAGCCGAAACATTAGAATATGGAATGTGGTGCTGCTGTACCCGAGAAATAAACGTGATCTGCAGTATTGGGCCTCACTTTGTGTGCTACAGTGGTGTAAGGATGGGCTGCTCCGTGCACATTGTGTGAGGCCGCCCTGTAGGGCCCTGGGATCCAGAACGGGGGACTGTGTGCGGATATATATGTATGTATATATATATATATATATATATATATATATATATATATATATATATATATCTATATATATATATTTAAAAAAATACATATATATATATATATATATATATATATATATATATATATATATATATATATATATATATATGTGTATATATAAAATTAACTGGCAAACTGCGGTTAGTAGTTAGGACCAGGTTTCTATAAAGAAAGCGCTTTTTGACTTGCCTATTATATCTTTGGTGCTGTTTGAGCAATCTCCACAAAATATTCCCCAAAAACAGGTCATAGTGAGTCTTCCTGAGCATAGAAATTTTAGGGGTGATCCGTCAAGTGAGGGAAGAGAAAAAGGGTGTGTGGGGGAAGGGGGAAATTCAATTTCCCATGCTAATTCCCATAGGAGCTTTGAATTAGACTACAGCCCGAACTGATGAACAGAATTACACCAAATTTGGCAGGAAGGTAGATTTTGGTTCGCAGATCACAGTTATAAGGTGTAAATCATTCAGTAGATGTTGAGAAATTTAAGAGAAAGCAAATAAGGCTATCTGGATACAGACTAAGCACAGATCTCATGGGGAGATATGATTGGGTGCCAACATTTCAACCAGGAAGTATTGGCAGCTATTTTGGGACTCTGCTTCAGCGGAGACATGCAAAAAAAGTTTAAATAAAAGAAAAGGGGGCAGAGTAGGAATACAGACTCCCTAGGTGTGATGCTGGGGTCTCCCTGTGACCCAAACAGGGCCAAAAATCACCCCCCCCCAAAAAAAAGCGCCTTATGGTGCACTACTGGTTGGGGAATGAAGTTTCATTGGCTGTGGAGGGTCCTTGGGGGCCAAGAACCCCCTATTCTTGCCACTATTAAGTCCCCCCACAGCAGGATTGCTTAGACCTTGAGGTCCGCCCCCTTTCTCAACCACTTTGCAAAGGCGCCTCCAGGCACACTACTCTTGGGAGATGAAGGCTAGGGTTAGCACTACGATAAACTCCACCGGCGGTTGTCAGAGGTTTTGACAAATACCATGTTCCAAGTGGAGCACGGCCTGGCAAAACTCCATAAACTCTGCCAGCGGAGCAGTGTTTACTGCCCTTGCCCCTATCAGAAACTCACACCCTCTCAGACACTCATATACTCACTGACAGCCCGGCTCACACTATCTCACACCCACTTACAAACCACAGACACTCAGACACCCACTGAAACACTCATGCCCTCACAAAGTGTCAAAGGTTAGAGGTTACAGTTGGGAAATAAAACATTTTTTAAAACTTACAAATCCAATCAAAAAAACAAAGGTTACAGGGATGTTATAGTCAGGAAACAGAATTTAAAAAAAAACATAGAAATTCACTGAATATACCAAGAGGATACAGGGACATTATAGTTACTCAGATTTCACTCACACAAAACCAGTGAAATTCAGCAGTTATAGTTACCTGAGCTAAGTAGAACTTATGCCCCCGTAAATGCACTGCTTATGACCCTCACATATTACATCACTCATGAAATGGTCAGTGACCTCACTCATGACATACACAGAACTACTCATCCCATTCAACCTCTCATATGCCCACTCACATACCCATTCAAACTCATAAAAGTATTTAGACAACCACTCATATCTATAGAGCAACTCACTTGGAGGCTGATCATACAACCAGTCACTCACCCATATAGCTACTCGCATAGCCACACGCTAACCTATACAGCTGACACACCCAGTTATTCACCTATACAGTAACACTCAGACACTCTTAGAGACCCTCAACAGAGCCACTCTCACCCATACAACCACTTACATACCCATTCACACAGCCATACAACCACTCACAGCCACTCACCTTAACAGCCAATGCCACAGACACTCACACTTCCATACAGCCACTCACACACCAACTTACTTAACCAAACATTCAAACAGCCACTCACTCATCCATAAAGCCACTTACACAGCCAGTCGCTCACTCATACAGTCATCCTGTCACCCATAGTTACTGACCCACCCACTCACTCACCAATACAGCCACTCACATAGCCACTATGTCACCCACACAGCTAGACACCCAGTTCTACACTCATACAGTCACTCACACCTGTACAGTCACTGCAACACCCACTCACATACCTGTACAGTCACTCTAACACCCACTCACACACGGATACACACAGCAACTCACAAACTATGTTAAAAAAAGGAATCACTCAGTAGTACGCAAAGTATACTAATTTAACTTTTGTAGTACCTTAATATATACGTTTAACACAAACTTTCAGAAGACACTCACAATCACTGGATGATGACATTAGTGATGTCATTTGAGATGTCATCAGTGGAGTCACTGACCATGTCATGACTGATGTAATATAGGAGGTCATAAGCAGTGCATTGCGGGGGCGCGCGTTATACTTAACTCGGGTAACTAACGGCTGAATTTCATTGATTTTGAACGAGTGAAACGTCAGCCTAACTATAACGCCACTGAAACCTTTATATTTTTGTGAAAATTTAAAAAAAAAAAATATATATATATATATATATATATATATATATATATATATATATATATATATATATATATATATATATATATTTACCTTACTTCTAGTTAGAACCTAGGTACCATAGGAAAATTGCAACATTCTATCAATCTATTCCCATTAACTTTGGGGTCGATTGACCAATCTTCGCAAAATTTTCAAAACTCGTGGGGCGCTCTGGTCCACTTCTATCTGGAAAGTTTCAGGGAGATTCGGCAAGCGAGGGCCAAGAAAAAAAGGGGGGGGGGGGGGGGGTGGGGGGGGGTGGAGGGGTCCCAAAACGTTTTTTCTCCATGTTAATTCCCATAGGAAACTTTAGATACAGCTACAGCCCGAACTGCTGAATGAAATTACACCAAATTTGGCAAAAGGGTAGCCCTTGTTTCAGAAAGAATTCTTTTTGTTAAATGGTGTAATGTCGTTCAGTAGTTCCGGAGAAATTTGAAAAAGAAAAAAATATCGATATCTGGGCGGAGCCTAGCCACACATGTCATCGTGAGATCTGATTGGCTGTCAGCACTTCATCCTGGAATTGCTGGCAGCCATCTTGGGACCAATATAAATGATAGTACCCCATTGAAATGCATTTTAGTGAATCGAAGATTTTGAGGGTTACCAAAAGGAGAACTACAAAGAGTGATAACAGACTTTAGTTACATTAGAATTCATTTGTTGATGGTACCATACTAATTTCAGGAATTGTGGTGTGTTTTAAGGTGATTTTACCCTTTGAAAAACCTTCTGCTGGGATATCATGATTCATGTTTGAGAGAAAGGAAAATGCTACTTACCAGTATGCATCTGTTCTTGGCATGTAGAGCTGCAGAGTCCTACATTTAGCAATAGATCGCCACCTGGTGTTGGGCTCGGATGATTGCAGGTTGTTGTCTTGGAAGAAGTCTTTGTAGTCACGAGATAGGTGACTCCTCCCTTGGACAATACTGCGCATGGTCATAGACTCCATCCTCAGATTGTTTTTCGCCATGATGGGAAATGATGGAGTTAGTAGAAGTAAAGAGAAAGGATGTCCATGTGTGTGCATCTAAGTAAGATGATTACTGGAACGGATACAAGTCCCGGGGAGGCGGGAGGGCATGTAAGACTCTGCAGCTCTACATGCCAAAAACAGATGCATACTGGTAAGTAGCATTTTCCGTTCGAGGCATATGAGCTGCAGATCCTACATTTAGCAACGATTGTGCAGCAGTGTCTCCCCTAGCGGTGGTCGCTTGTATCCGTACCAGCATACTGAAATAGTGTTTTAAGAACAGCTTGGCCCACTGCAGCTTGCTGCTTGGCTTGCACATCCACACAATGGTGTTTAGTGAAGGTGTGTATTGTAGACCATGTTGCTGCCTTGCATATGTCCTCTAGTGGTATGTTTCCTAAGAAAGCCATATAGGCTCCTAGTTTGCGAGTAGAGTGTGCTCTAGGAGGAACTGTTAGTGTACGTTTAGCCTTGTGATAGCATATTTGAATACACTTCACAATCCATCTAGCAATTCCTCCTTTAGAGATGGGATTGCCTTTGTGTGGGGGAGAGAAAGATACAAATAGTTGTTTTTTCTTTCTTCTTATTTAGTCCTGTCTGTGTAATATAGTAGAGCTCTTCTAACATCTAAGGTGTGTAAAGCTCTTTCTGCAACAGAGTCCAGTTTTTGAAAAAACACTGGTAACCCTACTGATTAGTTTAGGTGAAAAGGAGTAATCACTTTTGGTAGGAATTTAGGATTGGGTCTAAGAACCACTTTGTTAGGATGTATTTGAAAAAATGGTTCTTCTATTGTGAATGCTTGTATTTCACTAACTCTTCTGAAAGAAGTGATGGCAACAAGGAAAGCAGTTTTCCATGTTAGGAATCGCAGTTCACACTTATGTAACGGCTCAAAAGGGGGTCCCATGAGTCTTGTAAGGACCACATTTAGGTTCCATACTGGAGCAGGTGGTAACCTAGGTGAGATTATTCTCTTTAATCCTTCCATAAATGCTTTCATTGCAGGTATTCTAAAGAGAGATAGATGTTGTCTATTTTGTAAATACGCTGCAATTGCTGCTAGATGCAGGCGTATGGAAGAATAACCCAAATTGGACCTTTGTAAATGTAGAAGGTAGCAAATTATATTTTGGATGGAAACATCCAGAGGATCAATGTGATTGTTGTTACAGTATATTGCAAACCGTTTCCACTTAGCAGCATAGCATGCTCTGGTAGTGGGTCTTCTAGCTTCTTTAATTATATTCATACAGTCTGGTGGTAAGTTTAAGTATCCAAACTCTAGGACTTCAGGAGCCAGATCGCCAAATTCAGTTGGCTTGGTTATGGGTGCCTTATTTCTCCATGGTTCTGTGTTAACAGGGATGGCATGAGCCGTAATTTCTGATGTGGAACTAGTGAGAGATCTAGTAGCGTGGTGGACCACGGCTGACGTGCCCATGTGGGGGCCACTAGTATTAGTTTGAGAGACTGTTGTCTGAGCTTGCGTACTACTAGTGAAATGAGTGGGAGAGGCGGAAAAGCGAACGCAAATCTGCCTGACCAGTTCATCCATATTGCATTCCGCACCGACCGTGGGTGTGGAAACCTGGCGGCGAAGGTTGGGCATTTTGAGTTCTCGTGGGTGGCAAACCGGTCTATTTGTGGATGCACCCACATTTGGAAGAATGGTTGAAGAACTTGTGGGTGCAACTCCCATTCGTGAATCTGTTGTGACTGGCGACTCAACAAATCTGCTATCTGGTTGTGAATCTGTGGAAGGTGTTCTACTGTCAGATGTATGTTTTGAGGGATGGCCCATCTCCAAATGTTCTGTGCAAGTTGGGACAGTTGCAGAGAGTGTGTCCCCCCCCTGTTTTTGTGTATAATACATGGCTGTAATATTGTCCGTCCGGACTAGGACAGCTTTGTTTTGGATTTGTACTTGAAAAGTTTTGAGTGCTAGGAAAATTGCTAGCAGCTGTAATGGTTGATGTGGAACTGTTTCTGTTGATTGTTCCACTGACCTTGTGTGGTATAATGCAAGAGATGGGCTCCCATTCTGTGAGGGATGCATCTGTTGTGAGCACTATCTGTGGAACTGGATCTAGGAACGGCCGTCCCTTTGTTAAGTTTTTGGTGTTCCACCATTGCAGAGAGCAATATGTACGGCTGTCTACCAACACCAGGTCTGTGAGCTGACCTTGAGCCTGATTCCACTGTTGTGCTAGACATTCTTGTAGTGGGCGCATTTGCAGTCATGCGTGAGGAACTATAAAGATGCAAGACGCCATCATACCTATTAGTTTCATGAACACTCTGGCTTGTAGAGAGTGCTGGTATTGAAAAAGGGAGACTAAGTTCTGAATACTTTGAATCCTGGCTTGACTGGGATACGCTAGAGCTACAGAAGTGTTTATAGTAGCTCCTAGATATTGATGAACGTGCGAAGGCTATGGGTGCGACTTGGTGTAGTTTATCGTAAACCCTAAGTTGTGCAGTGTTTGAATTGTTTGTTTTGGGTGCTGTGCACACTGGTTGAACGATTTTGCTTTTATGAGCCAGTCGTCGAGGTAGGGGGAAGACATGTATTTGTTGTCTTCTGAGATGTGCTGCCGCTACTGCTAAGCACTTTGTAAACACTCGTGGTGCTGTTGTGACCCCGAATGGAAGTACTTTGAACTGATAGCGTTGTCCTTGTATGACAAACCTTAAATACTTCCTGTGCGCAGGATGTATTGGAATGTGAAAGTATTCGTCCTTTAGGTCTAGTGTGGACAGAAAACCTCCCTGTTTTAGTAATGGGAGTACCTGTTGGAAAGTGATCATGTGAAAATGATCTGATTGTATGTAGTGGTTGAGGGGCCTGAGATCGAGAATTGGTTTTTGGAATTTGGAAATACAGGGAGTAAACTCCTGTTCCTCTAACGGAACTACTTGAATAGCATCTTTTTGTAGAAGTGCTAGAACTTCCTGTTGAAGCAGAGTTATGTGTTCTGCAGACATTGGACGCTGCCTGGGTGGTATGTTTGGGGGGGTTCTGTGAGTTCTAGGCAGTAGCCATGTTGGATAATTTGTCTTACCCCCCTGTCTGTTGTGATGGAGTTCCAGACAGGTAGGAACTGTGAAAGTCTGCCCCCCACAGGAGTGGAATGCTGTAGGGGAGGCAGAGGGAAGTCACTGTTTAGGAGTGGAAGAGGAGCGGTTGTTATTACCTCTACCTCTTCCCTTGTTGTTTTGCCTCTGTATCCTCCTCTAAAATAGCATTTATTAGAGGAGGTTTGTGTGTGCGTTTTAAAAGATGATGTTGTGTCTGCGCCGGTCTACTTGGAGCCTCCTCTATAAGAGGAGCAGCGAAAAGAATCTCTAGTTTGGGTGGATTGTAATGCCCCCATAGACTTAGTGGTGTCTGTGTCTTTCTTCATCTTTTCTAATGTATTATCTACTTCCGGCCTGAACAATTGGTTCTGATTAAAGGGCTGGTTCAGGATGGTAGTTTGTACTTCTGGTTTAAAACCCGAAATGCGTAACCATGCGTGACGCCTGAGAATAACACTAGTGTTAACTGCTCTGGATGCTGTGTCAGCTACATCTAGTGCACATTTAATTGAGGCATTAGATATTAATTTACCTTCCTGTAAAAGTTCTGCTGCCAGATCTTTGCGTTGATCTGGTAGGTGTTCCATTAACTTTTCTAGTTGATCGTAATGAGCCCTGTTGTAGCATGAGAGTAAAGCCTGTGTATTTGCTATGCGCCATATGTTTGTTGCTTGTGCAGCAATTTGTTTCCCTGATGCATCAATAATCTTGGACTATTTGTCAGGCGGGGGGGGTGTCCCCAGAAGTTTGAGAATTGGCCCTTTTGCGTGCATTTGACACTACCAAGGAGTCTAATGGCAGATGTCCCTTAATGTATACTGGATCAGCTGGTGCTGGTCTATACTATCCTCAATGGCATCAGAGTGCATGGGAACCCCATGGTAAAGTGCAGCTCTGTTTAATAAATGATTAAACCCAATACTATCCTCTGTAGGGGAAGATTTTGTTGGGTAGTACTGAGGATGAGGGATGTCGGGTGCACTGTTTGGTGCAAAATTATATGTATCATCATCCTTGGGATATTCTGTGTTGATATCCTCATCTAAAGGGTATGTATGTGGGTCTGGAACATCACCCCCCCCCCCCACCTAAATCATACTCCTCGTCAGTGTGGTGTGATGATGCAGGAGATTGAATAGGAGAAGTTATAGGTTCCACATATGGAGTAATAGGAGAGGAAGAAGGTGAAGGAGAGGAAGGGTGCATTGGAGAAGTTGCACAGTCCTTTTTGGCAGGACCCACAGGTGTAAGTGGTGTGTCTGCTGGCCTTTTTATTATAAGAAAATGCTTCCACATGTCCAGTTTTTGGATTATTATGGACTTTTTTCTGTCTAGGATCTGGCCTAAAGAGTTCTTCCTCTTCTATAATCTTCTTCGGCGTAGATTTTTTCAGAGCCAATAGAGGTTGTCTAGTGTTCTTTGCCTTAGGAGGAGTAACTGAGTCCCTTGGCAATGTTTTCGGTGCCGAAGGTTGTTTAGTCTTATCGGGGGTCTTTGGTACTGATAGAGGTTTTGGCGTGGAGACCGGTTTTGCTGGGCCTGTGGCGCCGGAAACTGTCTTCCCCTCTTTGTTTTTGGAACCGGAAGGTTTCGGAGTCGAAGCTTTCGGGTCTGGTACAGGTTTTGGCTTTGGCACCGAGGGTACGGGTGCTGAAGTGTCCTTGTCTTTGGGCACCGAAGGGTGTTTTGTTTTCGGTGCCGACGAGTCCTTCGGTGTCGAAGGATGTTTCGGTGCCAGTGGAGGAGGTTTAATTGGCACATGGTGTTTCTTCGGTGCCGAAGCAACGGAAGGCGCATTCTCTTTCCTCAGCGCCGGGCCCGAAGGCGGGGCGTTAGAGGGTAAATTTCAGTCTTGACTGGGCCCCATGGACGATGTGCTGACCGTTGCCTTTTGTTTGGCTAGTGTCTGTCGTGCAGGGGCAGATGTACTCAAGGGTTGTCGAGATGGAATCAAATCGTCCGAAGCCCCTAATATAATCTGGAGATCAGGCGAGTGCTCCTCTTCGCTGAGTGGAGCCTCGTCCTCGGAGATATCTTCGATTGCATATTCGTCCTCGGAGACGTCTTCTTCGACGATCTCCTCTTCAAAGATGGCCTCCGGTGCTGATCTCATCTCGTGTCGACGGGCCCTCCGATCCCGGATGGTCTTCTTCGATCGGAAGGAGGCACAGGCTGTGCAGGTCGACTCATCGTGTTCTGGCGAGAGACAGAGGTTGCAAACCTCATGATGGTCGCTATGAGGGAATTTTGCTCGCATACCGGGCATCTTTTGAATGGAGTTCTGTCCATGAGGCGTAGGCCGCACGGCGCTGATTGTCCCAACGGCCCGCGTCGACACACCGGAATGTATCTGGTGATGTTGAAAAGTGTATTCGATGTCGAAAGAAGTTTGTTTAAAGTTTCTCGCTTCGAAAATGTAGAAAAAGTCTTTTCTAGCCGGAGCGTAAAACTTTCATCCGAACCCAGTGGCGGAAAAAAACAATCTGAGGATGGAGTCGATGACCATGTGCAATATTGTCCAAGGGAGGAGTCACCTATCTCGTGACTACAAAGACTTCTTCCAAGAAGACAACAACCTACAATCATCCGAGCCCAACACCAGGTGGCGATCTATTGCTAAATGTAGGATCTGCAGCTCATATGCCTCGAACACTATTTTCACATGCTTGTCCTATAGAGTGTTGGAAGGTGCTCCAGAAGCTAAAATTAGCGCATATTTTCTGTAAATTCACCTCAGTCATGTGAGAATGAAGTCTGACATTCTCAGTAAAACATGTACATCCAACAAGGGCAGAGACGGTCAGTTGATTCCTTTGTGTTCTTCTGCAGCTTCCCAGATTGTTCTAAAGAACAACTAGAGTGCTAACAGTCTTACTTATGACAAAATTATGGTACACCTGAAGCAATCTTCATTGGAATAAACTGGTAACTCTTAAAACATTAATTTAAAAAGAAACACAATGAGGGAGTTTATTTTGTCATAGAAATCATGGTTAGTGCTGTAGAAAGAAAATTTAGGGCATGTTTTAAGTGAGATCTCAAATCCTCTTCTATTTCATTTGAACATTCTAATATGCAGGCTGAAACAATCACTTTCAATACCAGCAGTAGACGTCCAGTTAACTCCCTGGTGCGCAGTAGCTTTACAACAGTGATCTAATAAAAAAAACAGTGTTAACATTCTGAATTTATGGCAAATGTGACACACATATGAATGCCTTCTTGATGGAATCAAAGTAAAAAACTGAAAGCATTTCCTACTGAGGAGACTGCAGTAAATGACGAAATTAGGAAACTTCATAACAAATAAGTCTCCCAAGAGGGCCACTGGAGACAAAAAGAGCCCAAATGTAACCCACATATAGCCCAATGACAGAAGTGTGCAAAACACTTTGTTTTTAGTTTTTCTGCAGTTTTATATAGTGCTGACTGGTCAGGTATTGGAGCGTTACATCTTACTTGGACCCCTTATTGCGTATTTTGCAAGAAGTACATGGGATTGATCTTGCAAAACATTGAACTTTACTATTCTGTTAACCTGAAGGTGCTCTGAACCGGGCTTTGTAACACCCGTTTTTACCTACTGGTTTTAGTTAATTCTCACTGTATTGTATTAGGAAAGAAGATTTACGGTTTTTATGTACCCTTTTATGATCTATGTTTCTAAATCAGATCGAATAACGTTTAATGAATTCATGGCAGGACGGAGGCGAGGATTATGCATTTGTTTCCTCACTTTATTTGCATAGCAATTCAAAGAAAACATAACACAACAATCATTAAACAAAAGACTACACAACCCATTACCCTTAGGGGGTAGTCTCCAAGGCAACTATAGTCCAATCATATCACAGTCCATCGTATATAATATTGTGACGTCCCTTCCGCTTCCTCTTGCTTCACTGCTCGTCAGTAAAGTGTATTCCTTACATTCTTGGCTTAATCTGACTTTGCTGTTTGTAAAGCGGTTTCTAGTGCACGTTATTAGCATTATTGCCTTAGTATTGTTTCATTGCCCGAGAGCGTTCTCCCCCACGCAGTTTCTCCCGCTCTGCGCACAGTGAGATCCTGCCAGTCCCGTCAGGTCCGAGCGAGGCAGCTCGGTCGAGCACTCCCGCTGGTCTTTACGCGCATTTGGGAATCCGGTCACTCCTTTAGTGTCCGCTTGATTCCCGACCAACCCTAGCCTCATTTTGACACCGCTACGTGGTGATTTCCCCACACGACCATGTTGGTATTGCGCCTCAGTGTATTCTTATAACAGCTTCGGGGAAAGCCCTGCTGATTGAGCACCAGCGAGGGGGCTGCAATATGGATTTTAAAGGCATTTGTTCTGTGCTCACACCCTCTGCTATCAGGTCTTCTCCAGAAGACCATTTTACTCCTCCTACCAGGAAGTGGAGGAGGAATGGCCCCCCAACTTCTCCCTCCAGCAGTGGACCAAGCCCTCTCTCAGGCTATTTCTAGGACGATTACTCCTCTTAGGGATCAGGTTGATAAGCTGGCGAAAAGCGTCTCTGGGGTGTTCAGTAACCCAGATCTAGTGGTGGCGGGTCCCAGTAGCTTCAAGATGGGGAATAAAAGGGCTGATGAGCATAACGCGAGTCACTTGGAAGGATTTGAAAATCTTACAGAGACCTTCTTCAAGAGTGCACGAACGTGAAAACATGCACCCTGCCGGGAGGAAGAGAAACCCGGAGAAAATTGCGAGCTGTCACCACTATTGTAGAGGGTGTATCGGAAGATGATTTCTCCTCCAATGAGGATAAGGACTCGGGGGGGGGGGGGAAGGAGGGGGGTCCCTGGTGTCCAGAGTCCCACTCCTCTCAATACCCGGTTGGGGACGGGGTCCACTTGACATGTTCGAGCCTACCCAAATTTACCATCCTAGGTCGGCTGAGTGGACCCCTGACGCCAAAGTGGCAGAGTATGTGGTGGGGAAAATCCATCAACCCCTTGAAAGGGAGGTCAGGAATAGGATGAGGGGAGAATGTCCCAAGCCCTCACTGACTGGGAAGTTGGCACACACGCCTGAAATTGATGAGAAACTATGTACCTTTTTCTCCAAGTATATGACTGAACCCAAGAAAGAAATTGATAGGTCTTACAGTGGTAGGGCCCTTGACCCAAATTATTCAATTGGCGGAGCGTTCAAAAGAGTCAGGATCCCCTTTGTCCACGGATATTGTGGCTGGTTGGGCGCACTACCCTAAACCCTAACACTTCCCCCTTCACTACCCAAACACCACTGCACTACACTAAACCCTAAAACACTACCCCCCAGCACAACCCCCTACACTACACAAACACCACTGCACTGCCTTAAACCCTAAAACACTACCCCCAGCACGACCCCCTACACAATACTAACACCACTGCACTACCCTAAACCCTAAAACACTTTCCCCAGCACGACCCCCTTCACTTCCTAAACAACTGCACTACCCTAAACCCAAAAACACTACCCCCAGCACAACCCCTACCCTACCCAAACACTGCACTACCCTAAACCCTAAAAGCCTACCCCCAGCATGACACCCTACACTACACAAACACCACTGCACTACCCTAAAGCCTAAAACACTACCCCCAGCACGACCCCCCTACACTACACAAACTCCACTGCACTATCGTAAACCCAAAAGATTACCCCAGCACTACCCTCTACACTACCCAAACACCACTGCACTACCCTGAACCCTAAAACACTACCCCCAGCATGTCCCCCCTAAACTACACAAAAACCTTTGCACTACCCTAAAACACTACCCCAGCACGACTCCCTACACTACCCAAACACAAATGCACTAACCTATACCCTAAAACACTACCCCAGCATGACCCCCTACACTACCCATACACATCTGCACTACCCTAAACCCTAACACTACCTCCATCACGACCCCCTACACTACTGCACTACGCTAAACCCTAAAGCACTACCCCCAGCACGACCCCCTACACTACCCAAACACCACTGCACTATCGTAAAACCAAAACACTACCCCAGCACTACCCCTCTACACTACCCAAACACCACTGCACTACCCTGAACCCTAAAACACTACCCCAGCACGGCCCCCTACACTACCCATACACCACTGCACTACCCTAAAACATTACCCCATCACGACCCCCTGCACTACTGCACTACCCTAAACCCTAACACAATACCCCCAGCACGACCCCTACACTACCCAAACACCACTGCACTACCCTGAACCCTAAAACACTACCCCCAGCACGACCCCCTACACTACATAAACACCACTGCACTACCCTAAACCCTAGAAAAGAAACCCCCATCCCATGCCCAATCCCCCTTACCTCTCACTCCTCGTGGTTCCTGCTTCATGTCATCTGAGGGGCGGTGCACGTTGTTGTGAGGAAACGGAACAACCTCTGTTTCTTTACAACATGGATCGTCTACATGTTTTTTTAGAATGCATGTTCATTTACCATACATATCTTTACAACAAAATTTGTTGTCTAGGCATGCGTGGTAATGACCCCCTACACTACCCAAACACCACTGCACTACCCCAAACCATAAAACACTATCCCCAACACGACCCCCTACGCTACCCAAACACCACTGCCCTACCCTATACCCTAAAACACGACCCCATACACTTACCCATGTATTCACTAAGATGCACTTAATTACAAAAAGAATCATCCATTTAGACACTTATATACCCATTTATTCTTCCATCGACCTTGAGATATACATATATTTAACATATTTAATTAAAAAAAAACACATTCACTGGATGATGTCATCAATGATCTCATGAGTGATGTCATGAGTGATGTCACTACAAGCAGTTACTGTGCACACGTCAGATAAATAATTCGGTATACATGTATTGCAGGACAAACAGAGATGAAGCTGTTGATTTGATGAAAGCTTTATGTAATTCTCTTTGGGGGATATATAGACGCCAGCCGACACGTGTTTCATCAAGCTAGTTTCTAACTATACTTACAGAGGTAGGACATGTGAAGAAAGAAGGAAAAAAAAGAAGAAAAAGAAATGCATAAAGAAGCAACAGAAGTCCTCAAAGACGAAGAAAAGTGCAGGAAGAAGGAAGACATGCAGAAAGAATAAACAGAGTAGCAGAAAGAGGCTTTGTTGCAAAATCATCCTGTATCCTCTACTTTTTCAGATGGGTACTGATGGTAACTGACTGACTAACCAGTCCTAGAGCCAGTGCTATGCTAAAAGACACTTAGAATACAGTTAAAACACCTACAAACACTAGCGAACACTATGCGTTGGGGTACCCCTGTTTTTAGCAGGACCTCCTCTGTAAGCTCCCAGTATATAACCGGGCAGGGGGATTAGAACTAACTCTTAAAATGCGCCACAGGGCGCGTTTGCACACTGGTGAAGGGAGGAGGGGCTGAGCTGACATGTGCAAACACGCCCTGTGACCGTTTAATTTGGGGAAAAAGACCCCTTGAATCCTGAGTTTCCCTTGGATACAACTAGCCCATCAGGCATCGCTAGTTAGCGCCACAAAGCTAGTTGCAGAGAAAATGGGCACGGCCTGGACCACATCTCTGCAACGCAGCGTACTACTTTTAAGTGGGGATATTAACTCCCCATGAATCCTGAGGGTCCCTAGGGGCAAATTAGCCCACTAGGTAAGTCCAGTAAGCACCATTGCAGAAAGGTGTAAAAAGGGGCACAGCCTACACCACCTTTCTGCAACGCAGCCAGTGGCACTTACTGAAAGCACCTGGTGGGCTAGTTGGCCCCCAGGGTCCCTCAGGATTGAAGGGGAATTATTTCCCAACTTAAAATGCGCCACAGGGCGTGTTTGCACTCGTCACCTCAGGCCCCGTCCCCTCCCTTCACCACTGTGAAAACGCGCACTGTGGCTGTTCTAAGTTAAGAGATTATGTGCCCTTGAATCCTAAGGGTCCCTAGGGGCAAACTAGCCCACTAGGTACCTCCAGTAAGCGCCACAGAGCTGTGTTCCAGAGGGGCGTTAAAAGGGGTGTAGCCTCTGAACACCTTTCTGCAACGCAGCTCCCTGGTGCATACTGGAGATATCTGTTTTTCGGCTAGTTGGCCCTCAGGGACCCTCAGTATTGAAAGAGTTAATCACCCAACTTAAAACGCGCCTCAGGCGCGTTTGCACCGTGGTGAAGGAAGGGGGCGTGGCATGCAGTGACTATTCTGCAAACGCGTTTTAAGTTAGAGAATTAATACCTCCTCAATCCTGAGGGTGCCTGGGGCCAACTAGCCCACCAGGTACCTCCAAGTATGCGCCAGAGAGCTGTGTTGCAGAGAGGTGTTCTGAGGCCACGCCCCTTTTTAAAACACACTGCAACCCAGCTCTGTGGCGCTTAATGGAGGTACCTGGTGGGCTTTACTTTTGATTTTCTCAGTAACTACTGAACAGATTTAACCATTTACCAAAAAGGCACGACTCTGTACTAAGGGCTACCTTTTTGCCAAATTTGGTGTCATTCCGTTCAGCAGTTCGGGCTGTAGCTGCGGCTAAACTTCCCTATGGGAAATTGCATGGGGAAAACACGTTTTGGGACCCCCCCTTTGTTCTCGGACCCCGCTTGACGAATCACTGTGAAACTTTCAGGATAGGAGTGGACCATAGGTTTTGCAAATTTTGCGAAGATTTGTCAATCGGCTCCAAAGTTATTGGGAAATGAATGTCGCGGATTTCCTATGGAAAATAGGTCCTAACTATAACTACCTACTGGCGACCGCCAGTAGGATATATACTTGCCATGCGTGGTAAAGGTATAAATGCATGCGTGGTAAATGCTGTGTGGTAATTGCTCAACTGCAAAGGCGTTTTCCCCCAATTAACTGGCTGGCTAGTTTTTTCATCATGCAGACATCTGTTCTAATTGTTATTGTTATCTATAGTAGCTGGATCTCAATCATCTGCAGACTAGAGGTCTAGCACACAAGTTAGCCCTAAATCAACATGAGGGTGGATTTAGACACCTTCAACCAGAAAGGATACAGCACAAAAAACTAAATTTTAGGAGCCAATACTCCACTGTAGGATGTTGGAGTATGGTTGAAGTCACCCTTCCCTTCTCCCGATTCAAGACTGGCAGAAGCACTGCCAACCTACAGGAATTTGGAGGAGGTTGATGTACTACACCCCCCAGTGTCAATTTAGGACTACTAGAATCATGGTTGTCTCACATTTTCTGAATCAGTTGCAAATTGTGTAGTATTAAAGGTTTAAAGGAAGTAGACTTTGAATGAGTTGCTTCTGAAACTTGATGAGCTGAGAAAATACCAAAAGAAGATATTTAAATGAAAACCTGGCATTCCACAATGCAAGTACTTCCTACATACTAGCAGATCAGAGATGTCAACATGTGTCATGCATGTTAAGAAACAGAATCTAATTCCTCTCTAGTAAGGCTTCTTGAATATTCACATTATTTCTTTTCTCATTAACACAGATCCCTTTTAAATTTACTAATCCTGTGTGGACCCTGTAACCAGAAACTCTTAACTACATTATGCATAATTTGTCTACAGATTATTTTTAATAAGAGAAAACAAGAGTAGTTAGTTCTTGGATAGTATGTTTTACTAATATTTTATAGCCTAGAAGACCCATTTGACTATAGCCAGCTGTACTTATGCTAACATTCACCAGCCTTCATTCATTTCCCAAGAGGAGTATTATGTGGTTATCAAAAATACTTTCCATTTAGAGTACTTATGTTCTAAGGACTTGGATGTTTATTCCTATAATGGATCCAATGATACACTTAGCTGGCTATCCTATGAGTGAAGGAATCGGGTCCCTTTCTTAACCTTACTGACATCTAAACTTTGGATGAGAAGAGGGAAGAGAAGGCATTTCATGTATCAAGAGCCATTGAGCATTTCATACTTATGCTGGAATAAACCTCACATTCCCCAATGCCATGACTGATGCCTAACCATCACTGAGGGAGGACAAGAGTGAGGAAAACCTAAATGTGGCAAGCACATTTTTCTATGTGATACATATTTCTAATCTAAGCATGTCAGAACACCATAAAAGGAGTCAGTAGAGGCTGCACCTCTGCTAGTGGGTGAGTTCCTGCGGTTACAGGAGGTGAGGCTTGGACTCCACCTAAAAGACAGCACAACAACCGTCAGTAAATAAAGGACCGGCCTGCCTGCCTTCGATCCCTGGTGTCGGCCAACCGGACATTGTGATATTCAGTGCATGATCTGTACTGAGGCGTCAACATACGCTAGGCTTCACTGATTCGAGCCAACCCAGTAGAGCACTCACTGTGTCCTGCCTGGACAGGCACCCAGGAATAGACATTGTGGTACTGGTAGGTCAACGGTCGCCCTCCTCTTTTGGTGCCAGTTCACACAAGAAGTAAAAAAAAAAGAAAAAAAAAAAAGAAGAATATAAATAAACATCAACGCAGAGTTCCTGCTCCCACTTCAAATACAGCTACCGAGCACAAGACATGCTGGGGCCCTAAGAGCTGCAACTGGTGTGGCCCGACTGGCAATACCCTGACATTTGGGGGCCTGTATGTGGAGCAGCTGCTCACCTTCGGAGGATGTGAGGTGCGGCCTGATACATTTCAAGAGCCATTGAGACACATTTCCCCTTCTAATCAAGACCCGTGTAGTGTACCTTCTAACACTGTACCACCAGGTGCAGAACACAGCTAGATTCAAATATCAGCAGGTGTCTACTCCAGTGCAGTCATTGGACATGGCCATAGCAGATAAAAAACAATCCAAGCTGCAGTTTGAATCCCTTAAGACCCCGAAAGAGTCGGAAATTAATGCAGCAGACTCTGTATCAGAGGCTAAGGACTCTTCGTCAGATCCTGAAAGGAGGCAGACACTCAATCTCATGCAACTAAGCCTAACAAAACTAGATGGCAAGATAGATGCGCTTACGCTCAGGATGGTTCGAATGATGGAGTGCCTTGACAAGCACGCTGAGAGCCTGGATACTGTGGAACAAAGCGTTTCGACTGCTGAAGACACGCTCATGGAAGAATCGAAGAGAGCCAAAAAAGTTAATAAGCTTCTCCACACCCAACAACTAAAAGCGGAGGACCTGGAAGCATGCTCCAGAAGGAACCATATCCGCATAGTGGCCGTGGCGAAATACACCAACAACATGGAGAAATACCTGGAGAACCTTCTCTACTCTCTACTGGGGAGAAAGACATTCTCAGAAATATTTGTAATGGAATGCGCACATCTATCTCTAGCGTCGCGACCGGTTCTGGGGGCCAGCTCACGCCAGATAATAGCACAACTCCAACTACAGGGACCAAGACGCAGCGCTACATAAAACATTGCAACTCAAGGGCTCCAAACTATTCTTGTATTTAGACTTCACTCAGCAGGTACAGGATGCACGCTGGCTCTTCCTGTCAGCCAAGAGACAACTGCGGGAGAGTCATAGCAGGAGAAAAGGCCCACTACTTCACAGATCCTAAGCAGGTTGCATACTTCATCAAACAAAGAGAGACAACTGGAACGGGGAGAAAATCCCCTACAGAAGAACACTAGCTCATGCACTACATAAATGGAGTACACAGGTATAATAGACCAGTGAGAGTCATGCAGATAGTGTTACCTTGGGGATTAATGCAACAGAGGATACAATGTGGAATTAACTTTGTTGGGAAGAACATTTACTGTTACCTATCCAGGTGGGGAAAGGGAGTTACCGCAAAATGGTAAGAAGGTTGCACTTTAAACCTAGTATGGTTGGGTGTCTGCACCTGTGCGCTGAAGAACACGTAGACAGCAGTTAACCACAGAGACATTTGTGGTAAGAATGTCACATTATGGTTGCTACATATATGGGAAGTAACTTGGGCTGTATACCTGTGGGACATAATTTGTACATTCTCTGGACAAACAGCATGCAGAATCAATTGACTTTACGCGGTTTCATTGTAAATATCCGACACAAGGACGAAGGAAGCCCCGGGTCAGGCACATCTATCCCCATGTGTTTACCACTGTATTTGCATTGTGTGTTTTGGTTAAGTCCCTTATGGGCACGCAGGGGAGGGTCAATGTTCAGCCAAGCAAAATGTGTATGCTAATGGCGTGGAAGGGGCAGTTTTGGGGGTATGTTCTGTTTGTGATCACAAAAAAATAAAAGAATATATTACTATACTGAATACAACTGAGATTCACACACTAGAAGACCATTCAACACGAGGTGAGACATGCCACAGATGAACATCAGGCCACCACACAGATATGATTTCTCAGATGGAATATTAGAAGAGTTAATGGCCAAAACAAAGTTTGCAAGGTTGCGGGACATCTCAAAAGGCACTCAGTACAGGTAGCGTCCCGTCAGGAGACACATCTAGAATACAATAGCAACACACTAACACCGCAGCGACAGCTGGGTCAATACTGCGCATTGGAATTAACACCAGTGACAGCGGGGTCAATACTGTGCAGGGGGATTCACTACACATGCCTGGGGTGTCTTAATATGGGTAGACGGTAGAGCCAAGATAGAGCTGTATGTTGACCCAGGAGGCAGATGCACTATTGTCAGCTGTAACACAGGCAAAGGGAAAGTAGTGCTGGTGGGGGTTTATGGCCTGAATTATGATGACCTGCATTTCTACCATGCACTCAGTACACGTCTTTCACAGTAGAGCACATTACCGCAAATCTGGGGTGGAGACATCAATTGTATATTGGATACCAGGCTTGACCAGCCAAGAGGTCCACTTTGTTGCCCATCTGCTGCTGCTCGTGCAATCAGTGACATGATAGAAACACTAGATTTCGTAATTGTATGGAGACATTGAAAGCCCCATGGGGATGGGTTCACACATTACTCGGAGGCATATGACACACACACACTCACGAGTATAGACTACTGGTTGATATCCAAGAGTTTGGCGTAGTGGGTCTTGAGGTGCGAGCAACTGCCACGTACTTATTCTGATCACTTCCCCATAGTGCTTGATCTAGAATTTCAGTCAGAGGCCGGCTGCGTTCACAATGAGGTTCCCCCATACTCTCAAATAGACCCAGTGTTCAAGGCGGAATTAAGACTTCTTTACTAACAATGTGGGGACAGTGGAGAAGTTCGCCACATTGTGGGAAACATTTAAGGTCTACATTAGGGGTATCATGATTTCCAAGCACCCTGGAGTGTTAAGATCCCTCAGCGGTAGACTTTCTATTTTGGAAAGAGAGCTAGTGAGACTAGAATCAAGACACCAGACCAAAGGTAATAGAAATGTAATGGGAGAGCTTAAAACCAAAATGATAGAATACCATGACATAGTCAAAAGTGAAGTGGTGCGCATGGGTAAATATGCCACAGCTCAAATATATGGCGAAGGGGAATGTCCCGGGGCAACATAGGAAGTCCTTCACAGCTATTAAACTGAGCTCTATAATACAAGAATAGTCCCAGATGAGGACACTACGAAAAATTACTTGGAGCATTTAGCTATGACATGGCTCACCAATGAGCACAGGGAATACTTCATGGCACCATTGAGTACAACGGAAATAAGTGTTTCAATTACAGGCATGCAGGCTAGCAAGACACCAGGCACAGACTGCCTCACAATCACTTTTTATAAGACCTACCAAGATCTTCTCATACCACATTTGATCACTCATTTTGAAGAAATGGTGCAGAAAGGTACCATGCCTCCCACTATGTGCAAAGCAATGATCATCACTTTCTAAAACCAGGCAAGGATCCAACGTTTTTTTGCCTCATAAAGGCCTCTCTTTGTTGAACGTGGACACCAAGTTATACGCTAAGATATTAGCTAATAGACTAACTCCACTATTACATGGAGTGATACTACAAGAGGAATCTTGTTTTTTTCCCTGGGTGTAGTATCACATCCAATCTTTGCACCCTCTTTGGCGCTACACAACAGATCAACAGGGAGGTGAGGGACGCAGCAGTTTTCCTAGACGCCGAGAAGGCTTTCGACGGGGCATTCATGTGTGCGCTGCTCGGGTGCATAGGAGTTGTGATTTTTTTTTTTAAAGCCTAGTTGATATACTATACACGGAACCTGTGACCAGGGTCCATATTGGGAACTCTGTATTATCACTGCTGAGGCTCTCAAGAGGCACCAGGCAGAGATTCCCCCTTACTCTATACCTTAATAGTGGAACCATTAGCAAGCACCATACATGAATACCAAACCTACAGAGGTATACGCTTCCCGAATTATAATCTAATCATTTCCATATATGCAGATGACACACTGATCTACATTCCGGATTCTGAGAAGACTCTCTTCCCAGTACTTCGAGAGGTGGTGCACTTCCGAGGCCTGAACGGACTCCGCATTGACTGCGAGAAGTCCATAGTGTTCCCCCTTAATCCTACTATGGTGCCAGTACCTCTTGTGTTCCTGTTGAGTTGGACGACAGACTCGGTCCAGTACTTGAACATACAGATTCACACAGATCCCAAGACGCTTATAAGGGACAATTTTGGGAAAGCAATAACTAAACTTGAGAAGGACGTTGATCGTTGGATCAAACTCCAGCTGTCGATAATAGGACACATCAGCATCCTGAAAATAGTGGTCCTCCCAAGATTCCTATTCTTATTTCAGAATATCGCAATCCCATAAACACACATTCTTCACCACATGACACTCAATAATTATCAATCTTGCCTGGGCTGGAAAACAACTATGCGTGAAATGGGAAACTCCCACCATGCCATACGACATGGGGGGCCTCAATGCAACAGACCTTGATCTATATTACAAGGCGGCACAGAGCTTGTTTGCGCACTACTGGGTCCTTGGTCCACAAGACCTGCCACATTTGTATATGGAAAGTGATGCGGCTGCACACTATACGCTCCCCCAGACGTTATTCTCGACCCAAAGTAAAAGCTATAATCTTTCCGATCCCTTAAACACCACAGTGCATGTCTGGTAGAACCTCTTGGAAAAATCAAGCTGGTTCAATACCGTACTCACCTCATATGTTGATAGGATAGTGTTTGTGGCTCAAAACTGGGAGAGAGAGAGGTGTCGCTGAGGCCCTTAAGTCACAACAGGTCACAAAAATTGGAGATTTGTAGATGGAAGGGTAAAGAGCTGGGATATGCTAAGCATAGAGCTGTAATCTCTGACGATTATGGGTCATTTTCATGATCTTAGAGCTCGACCCACGATGCGTGCACTCTTAGGTGACGACATGCAAGAGCCCCCAAACATGCTGCACTATCTTCCTTGATCAAATGAAAGGTACCTAATCAAACTAGTTACTAAACTCTACTCCTCTGCACAAGAAGCTTGCTGACCACCCATGACTAAGGCGAGACAAGATTGGCAAAGGGAGCTGGGTACAGTCAAAGATTGCTGGAGGATATCTCACAAAAAGGGACGTACAGACTAATACAGATCAAATATATTAACTGTATATACTACCTCCCCATAGTGGTTACATAGATATGGGCTTCAGGATACAGCGGCATGTCAGATGTTCAGAACAGACCACTAGCTTTATACATGTTGCTTGGTACTGTCCAAGGGTGTTTGCATTTTGGAGGGCGTTCATTCAGGAGCTGGGACGCAAAACCAGCACCACATTAGGGATGCACCCTCTTATGGCCCTACTAGGTTATCCTAAAAAAGATAGAGAAAACGAACCATAAACTGATAGCTTTAGGGCTATTACTGGCAAGACGTTGGTGGCAACGAGGCCACTTTGGAGACTTGGCATAGCAACATGATATATTGCAACATGCAGTCTGAGATACATAACAAATTACTCCCCCAGCAGAGTCCAACCAAAAATATTTGGAAACATACTTCAGGGTTTGGGGGGTGGGTGTGGGGGAAGAGTCTTATGAACCAGAGGGCGTTGAAAATCTGACTATGTGCAATGTGTTACCAACAGCGAGGAAATGCTGATTATTTTTACTATACACAACAAAGGGATAAAATCTATAACGATCTAGTAGCGAAAATTCCTGAAAGTAATGGATTAAGCAGACATGACTAAGAAACAGATACTACATTATATGTGTATTTTATGCAAGGTGGTCACTAAACTATGTGTAAACTGAATAATAGGCAAGTGATCTAACAATATGTTTATGTCAAATTGTACACTTGAGGAGACGTATTGCATGTGCTTACAGGGGTACTTATATGTTACTGGGACAATCATTTGATGCACATTTATACTTCATTAATAAAAATATAATTTAAAAAATAATATACATTTCTGCAAGTCTGACTTCCCTTTCCCAAAGAAGTTTGAAAACATTTAGTCAGACTCCCATTTTTTCATGGCATGTAGCTAAGTGTCAATATATGGAACTCACCTTTATGTGCACTTAGCACAACTAAACTTTGAACCTGGAAGACCACCCACTTGAGATGAAAAAGAAATAAAAAAGAAATAGAAATTTCAAACTTCACTTGCTAAATTTGGACACTGCTCCACAGCAGACTATGGAGTACCAAAAGTCTCAGATAGAAACATGCATAGGTTATTAAGCTTCTTCTAGACCCGCTAAAATCATTTTTGGTATTACCTACCTAAAAACATTTGAAAACTCAATAAGATAATGGGGACAGAATCAATAATTGTAGATAAGTGCAGTATTATGCAGAGAGGCTGTTTAGGCTTCACTATGCAATACTCTTACAATGCCCCAAATAGTTCCTTTGGATTCACACTAATAAATCCCTAGCTATGTCCTGGTAGAGTGGAATAGAGCAGTCAGGCTTTACTAGAGTAACACGTGTTAGGTATTTCGGAGTACCAACAAGAAAGAGAAGTAATTGACACAACTCAAAAGAGTGACAGCAATTTGTAAAAATAAATCCAAATTGACTATACATTTGGAGGCCAAAATGAAGACAATTGGCTGAGTATAACAGAGTTATGGATTTGTAAAGGAAAAATAAATCAGTGAATTTCACTCTTGCGAAACTTTAATGTTATTGTTGATAGAGAAAAACACTAGTGACCGTCTAGTTAAAGGCAAACCATTGGGTGATGCGGGTCTCAGGACCAGAGATCAGTTGAATTTCACAGCCCGGGTGCAGAGTTGTCCTGGTTGTCCCTGGTGCTAAAGCAGGATTCGCGGGTTTATCGCTTAGAAGGTGCTGTGAAGGAAACTGATGCAAAAACTCAACAACTGGGCCACTGAGGCATAGTGTTCAAGATGCTGCAGGGTTCCCTCAAAACCAGGCATCTAACAAAAGTAATGGCAGCCGGACTGGCCACCAACAGGCCTTGGCAGCAGCAAGCTCATCCTTGGGTTTACACCTAGCCCAAGGGAGTTCTGGAGTTGCTTTGGCTTGCAAAGGTTTTCTTCTTTCCTTAAGAACCAGTCTTTGGTCGAAGACGAGTTGCAGTCATGTGTTTGCCACAGGTGTAGGTCATTACTCCTTTGCTTTATACAGGTCCTGAAGTCACAGACTCTGGTTTCTACTTAGTCCTTGGCTGCATGTTGTTCGGTTTGGAGGTTCTGGTGCCAAAGGAGTCCCTTAAATCCTGTAGTTAAGGTCGTTAGGGGTGTGGGTGCTAGTTGCCAATGAGGACTAGCCCCAGCAGCTAATCAGACCCAGGAGACCACTTCCTGTGGAGGGTGGCAACTTTACTAACAAGAAGCCTCTACTCTGCCATCTTAAGAAATAGCAGAATCTTTCTTCGGCTGTATAGACCACACAGCTCATCCTAGGGGTGTGGCTAGCCTTCTGGGGTGTATGCCTCCTGACTATCTAATTCTCCCACCTGCCCGGGTGCATTTGTGTCGGAGGCAGGGGGTTGGCTTTTTTCCCCTCTGGGAGGAAGCCTGATTACATATCAGAGGGTGGTTTGAACCGCCTGGATAGGGATCAGATTCCTATCTTGGCAGCAGCAGCTTTAGACCGTCAGCCAGGGCGCAGGAAAGTCTCGGACGAAAAGGTGGGCAACCTCTAAGGTAGCCTCCTGAGTTCATGTTACATTAAATTCGAACTCAGAAAAAGGTTGGGTTTGAAGAAACAAGCGGTTTCATACCAAACATGACATTTCAGTGGGACCATAATGGAGCTAGCAACCTCTTGATGCCCAGGTGCTGTGCCAGTCCATGGTTTCATACGTCCCCGGAAAACTTATAGCACTTAATGGAAAGAGGCTACTATAGGAACATATAAGCTTGCACGTATATGTCCACACCTTTAATATAACACACCCTGCCTCCTGGGCTCAGGGTCCCATGTTTAGCAAGTAGCATATAAACTCTGGTAAGAAAATATCCACATGTTATTATTATTATAGGGGTTTGTAAAGCGCCTGGTGACGCCTCCCGGCGTGTCCCCGCGCTGTGGAGAGAGAGTTTTTAGGAGGGTGGAGCCAAAAACAAGCAATTAGAGAGTGAAGAGATAGGTTTTCAGCAATTTCCTAAAGGATGCCTCATTTTTATCTTGTCTGATGTTCATGGGGAGGGTGTTCCACTTTTTAGCTGCAAGAGTGCGGAAGGATCTGCCACCCATTTTAGCTTTTTTTGGGAGCGTTGTTTTGAGCAGACCTGTTCCCCTGGACCGTAGGGATCTGTTGGGCTCATAGAGTGAAGCTAGATCAGACATGTAGGAGGGGGCTTTGTGATGAATAATCCTGTGGCACCAGAGGAGTGCTTTAAATAGTATCCTCTTACTGATAGGCAGCCAGTGGAGGGTAGCCAGGGAAGGTCTGGAAGGAGTTCTGCGGGGGAGTCTTAGCACTTGACGGGAAGCTGAGTTTTGCAAGACTTGTAATTTCCTGATGTTTTTTTCGGAAGTGCCCAGCAACAGCACGTTCCCATAGTCTATTCGGGAGGTAATGAGTGCCTGAGTCATACTACGCCTGGAGTTCAACGGGAGCAAGTCTAGGGTGCGATTAAGGGTTTTCATGACTCCAAAGCACTTACCTACTGTTTTTTTGACGTGGCTGTCATAGGAGAGCTTGTTGTCTATCCAGACACCCAAGTTCTTAGCTTCTTGGCTGGGAGTAGGTACAGGTCCCAGACAGGTAGGCCACCAGTCTTTGGTCCATTTTGTGTTGTTCCCTCCTATTATAAGCACCTCAGTTTTTGTACCATTTAATTTGAGGCAATGTTCGGTCATCCAGGCAGCCAGCTTGCACATGCAGGATTTGAAATTGTCGGCCTCGGAGGAGGGAGCTTGGGACAGGGAGATCAAGAGTTGAGTATCGTCGGCGTAAGAGACAAGCTCTACGCCGAACGCATGCAGTTAACATATTTGACACAGTGAAATAGAGAGGCTGCACTAAGTATAAATAGGGAGCGCTGTCACTCAGAGACCAAATATAAAGCAGCAGTGTAAGCAACAAAGCACAAGTTACTACTTGTGTAACAATATATCTGTAAGAGACATTAGTTAGTGATAGATTCCTTACCTTACAATAGACACCCCAGCAATATCAACCCCGGTGATGGGTCTGCGAACCAATATCACACCAGAAAGTCCTGGACGACAGAACGGCCAAAGAAGCCATCCCTCCGGACTGGACTGTCCAGGCAGTAGTGTCTTGCGAACGTGTGCAGCGAGGCCCACATAGCCGCCTGGCAAATGTCCTGTAAGTGGACACCTCGGCCCAAGGCAGTTGTTGTTGCCGTGGCTCGAGTGGAATGAGCCCGCAATCCAGCAGGAGTCTCCTTTTTGGCCATGGAGTAACATGCCTGAATACACAAGATGATCCACTGCGAAATGGTCCTCTTGTGTACCGCCTTTCCCTTCTTCACGCCCACGTAACCAACAAAGAGTTGGTCATCCACCTGGAACTGGCGTGTGCGATCTAGGTAATAGGAGAGCGCACGTTTTGGGTCCAGACGGTGGAGCCTCTCCCTCTTTCGAGGGATGCTGAGGCGGAAAGAAGGTGGGCAAGGTAATGGAATGCCCGATGTGGAAGGCCGTGACACCTTGGGCAGAAAGGAAGGTCGTGTACGCAACACCACCTTTCCCGGATGAACAGAGAGGAAAGGTGGAGTAGAAGAAAGAGCCTGGAGCTCACTCACTCTCCTGGCAGAGGTGATGGCAACCAGGAAAGCAGTCTTCAGGGTAAAAAGACGGAGAGGACAGTTATGGAGCGGCTCAAAGGGAGCACACATTAGATAAGTGAGTACAAGATTCAAGCCCCACTGGGGCATCACGAAGGGAACAGGAGGGAACATGTGTGTGATGCCCTTCAGAAATCTATTTACAATGGGGGACTTCAATAAGGAAGGCTGATCAGGTAGCCGTAAGAAGGCGGAAAGAGCAGAAAGGTACCAATTAAGAGTGCCCAGAGCAGAGCCCTGCTGGGCAAGGGAAAGAAGGAAGAGTAGAACTTCAGAAAGGGGTGCAGAGAGAGGGTCCACAGCCTTTGCTGTGCACCATGCCACAAATCTGTTCCACCTGCAGGCGTATACCGACTCTGTGGAGGCACGCCTGGCTGCCAGAATGATATCACAGACTTCGGGAGGCAAGTCAAATGGCCTCAACTGCCGCAGCTCAATCTTCAAGCTTGTAGGTGGAGACTGGACAGGTTCGGGTGCAGGACCGTCCCCTGTTGCAGCGACAGAAGGTCCTCCCGAAGAGGCAGACAAATCGGGGGATCGACTGACATGCTGAGTAGCTCAGGACACCAGTATCTTTGTGCCCAGTCCGGAGCCACAAGGATAACCTGGGCCCGGCCGCCCCTGATCATCTTCAGTACTCTGGGCAGAAGTGGTATAGGCGGAAAGGCCTACAATAGACTGCAACTCCACTCGCTACGGAAAGCTTCTCCGAGCGAGTGCCGCCTTGGAAATTCCAACGTGCAGAACTGATGACATTGCGCGTTCTCTTCTGTGGCGAATAGATCTAACCATGGCTCTCCCCATTGCTGAAAGAGGCTTTGCGCCACATCCGAGTTCAGACGCCATTCGTGATCCATCATGCACCGACGGCTGAGTTTGTCCGCCCTGGCATTCAGAGAGCCTGCCAGGTGTTGAAGCACCAGGGTCACGCCCTGATGTTCCAGCCACTGCCAGAGGCGCAGAGCCTCCTGGCAAAGAGTCCACGACCCCACCCCGCCTTGTTTGTTGCAGTACCACATGGCGGTGGTGTTGTCCGTGAACACCTGAACTACACTCCCCCGGACAGAGGGGAGGAATGCCTTCAGTGCTAGACGAATCGCCCGCAGCTCCAAAAGGTTGATATGGAGCCGGGACCCCGCCGGAGACCAGAGGCCTCTGATCTCTGCCTCTCCCATGTGGCCTCCCCAGCCCTGGAGGGACGCGTCCGTCACAACCACGTGCTCCGGGTGGGGTAGGGAGAGGGATCTGCCACTCATCCAGTCGCGGTCCGTGAGCCACCACTGCAGTTGTCTCGCAGTGCCCTCCGAGATCAAGACATGATCGGACAGGTTGCCCTGATGCTGGGCCCACTGAAACTTCAGGTCCCACTGCAGAGCCCGCATCCGCCACCTGGCGTGATGCACCAGAAGGATGCGGGAGGCCATCAGCCCCAGAGGCCGCAGCGTAAACCTGACCGAGACTCGGGATAACGGCTGAAAGATGGGAATCAAAGCCTGTATATCCCGAACCCGCTGTTCGGGAGGGTAAACCCGAAACTGCGCCGAGTCGAGAACCGCTCCGACGAAGAGGAGCTTCTGAGAGGGACACAGGTGCGACTTCGGCACATTGATGGAGAACCCCAGCAAATGCAGGAGGTCGGCCGTATTCTGGAGGTGGCTGACGACTGTCTGGGGCGAGCCCGCCTTCAACAACCAGTCGTCTAGGTAGGGGAAGACTGACACCCCTAACCTGCGCAGATGAGCTGCGACCAACGCCATCAACTTCGTGAACACCCGTGGGGCGCTGGTAAGGCCGAAGGGGAGCACAGTAAACTGAAAGTACTCTTGGCCTACCGTGAACCGCAGGTAACGCCGGTGGGCCGGCAGGACGGGGATGTGGAAATAGGCGTCCTGCAAGTCCAACGCTACCAGGGCAGCTAGGACCTGAGCCAAAGTCAGCATCTTGAACTTCTCCTTCCGGAGGAAGCCGTTGACGTTCCGCAGGTCCAAGATATGGCGTAGGCCCCCTTTGCCCTTCTTGGGTACCAGAAAGTAGTGGGAGTAACATCCACACCCTACTTCTGGCCCAGGAACACGCTCGATGGCCCCCTTGGCCAAGAGGGCCGTGACTTCCTCTTGCAGAAGTTGCAAGTGATCCCCCGACACGCAGTGGCATTGCGGTGGCATGGATGGAGGGGTCGTCTCGAAGGGGAGGGAGTAGCCCATTCGGACAATCTGCAGCACCCACCTGTCCGATGTGATAGTGCGCCAGTGGGAGAGGTGATGGCGAACCCTGCCTCCCACAGGCGTCACATGGGCCTGAAAACTCGGACTAGGAAGGTTTTGAGGCGGGTGCTGTGGAGGGAGGTGTGGACTGGCCTCTCCGTTGTCCCCGACCGCCGCCACGGCGGTTTCCACGGCCGCCACCGCGTTGTTGAACATTTTGCGGCGCGTGGCTGGCAGCACGTGTGGGGGCGCCCCTTCCGTGGCCACAAAAGGAGCGAAAGGCACCAGTTTGCTGGCGTGGTGCCGAGAGGCCCAAGGACTTGGCCGTAGCCCTGGAGTCCTTAAAACGTTCCAGCGCATGGTCTGCCTTGTCGCCGAAGAGGCGACTGCCATTGAACTGCATGTCCAGAAGTGTGGCCTGGACATCGGCCGAGAAGTTGGCGGACCTCAAGGTTAAAGGCCTTGGCTGCCTTAGTCAACACTACACTATATCTAGACCCCTCTTCCGAAGCCACAGTCGGAGGGGAGACAAATCCAGTGTCTGGCGATGTGTCAATACCACTGGCCTCCCCAAGCTCATATGTCCAGTCCTGTGGAGACTGGCACTCCTGCGCCAGAGGGTCCTCAGACCCCTCCCAATCTTCCTCGTCACCCGTAAAACAGGATTAGTAGACAGGGCCTCCTCATGGAGATAAAAATCTCCAAAGGCCGACAGAATCGGACCGCAGGAAACATTGGGGACGGCGCCGGTGAGGTCGACCGGCGACGACCCGGATTCGGAACCGGATCCAGTGAGGTCCTGCTGCCCCGGGACCGAAGTCGCCGGCGGCGCCGGGGCCAAAGCACCCGACCCGCTAGGTCCTCCAGTCGGGACCGTTGGGCCTGGAGGAGCCACGGAACCCGACTGAGGAGGGAGCGACCTCATGGCCATGAGGTACCGCTCGATCTCCTTCGGCGTCGCGCCGTGCCCAGGGACCCGAAGGTGTGGGGCAGGCGGCGACGCTTGCGACTCCCGCAGGGCCTCGTGGGCGGTGTCGCCTGAGCCCCCGGCTGCATCGTGCGAGCGTCGGGGTGGGTCGGAGGAACAATGACGTCTCTCTGACCTCTGAGTCTTACCCGAGGACTTGGATCCCGACGACCGGTGTCCACTCCCGGAGCTGCGATTACTCCGACCCCGCGACCTGTCCCTCGACCTCCCGTGGGACCGGGACCTGGTGCGGCGCGGGGCCGACTGTCGGAGCTCGAGCCGCTTGCGGGACCGCTCCCGCCTACCCTCCGACTTCAGGGCCCGGCAGTCGGAGCAGGTGCGGTCGTCGTGATGGAGGCCTAAGCACTTCAGGCACCGGCGATGGGGGTCCATAACCGACATCAGTCGGTCGCACTTCGAGCAGGGTTTGAACCCGGGCATCCCTACCGGCACCGATAGAGTCGAAGACTCGAAGAAAGAAATGATCAAAAAGATCAAAAGTTTAGTCAAAAAATGACTAGGGGTAGAGCTTCTCCGGATCTGCGCTAGCTGGCGCGGAACAAAGAAGAACTGACGTCAGCGCGCATGGGCGGCGTCTAAGTACTCCGACGACGTCATTCTGGCGCTAACGACGCCGACGACTGACGCGGAGCCGCAGACGACGCCTACCGACGTGCAGGGGTATTGCTAAGCAAACATTTCCGGATCCTGTCTGACGCCTGGGGATATTCTAAGGTAAGGAATCTATCACTAACGTGTCTCTTTCAGATTCAGTGATTTAGAACCTGAGACTCTTTGAGCCACTTTATCTTTTATTCCTGCACTATGGGTGTTATTGCCTGCTTTTATATCAGTGTGTGTTAAAGTCACCAATTTTCTATAAATAGTTTGGAATATGGTTTTAATGTAGTCACTTTTGGAAGGGGATAAGGGTTGAGGGCATGAAAATTGAGGTACAGGTATTCTTTTTTTTTTGTAAATATCTTTTTATTGCAGCAAAATAGGTGGTACTAACAAAGCATTTGTGTCATTCCCTCTGTTGACCGTTATATGTATGAATCTCCATTATATGTGCCGCACAGCCATTTAGCTCACACCCCGGAGGTCGAGCAGCGCAACAGCGGAGAAAGTCCTGTGCTGGAGAATACAGCATGGCTCAGCGACAACCAGTCGTTCGGGAAATGGCAGTGCTGCTTTTCAGTCCTCTCATTCCCCCCCGTGCGCAATGTCCAGTAGGATCAGTAGTCTCTTCTCCATTTCTGATCAACAACCCCCCTTCCCGCCCATTCCTCCCAACCCCTCCTACCCCCCTCCCCTCACCTAGATCTACTCCCCCCGCCCCTATCCCTGCCCCCCACACCACCTGACGTGCCAGTGTACCACCAGTGCGAGTCCACATCCATCCCGACCAATCCAGACCCGAAGCAGACCATCAGGAGCAATCAACAAACAACTTGCAGTCATCACATAGGAAGTAGGGGAACAATGGAGGGAGCCTAGGCCACCATCTCTCCAGGCGGTTGTTCTGCCGGAGCAGGGCTATGCGCCGGGGTGTCTTCCTCATCCAGGTCCAAAAGTGTGAGGTCCAAGCCCAACCTCTCCCAAGCCTTGGCCCTCTCCAGAGCCGCGTCATTGCCTGCTCTAAGCGCAGACTGCATACGGAGCTCTCCCTCACACCGGACCCATTTGAGGAGCTCAGCCTTCCACCTCTCCACAGTGGGGCCCCTATTCGCCTTCCATTGGGATGTTATGGCCCGCTTCGCTAGGAGTAGACCCAGGTCCAGAAACTTGCTGGTAATCTTGTTCTTCGATGTGTGTGGGAACCAGTGTAGGATGCAGTGTGCCATGGTGAATTGCAAGTCCCTCTCCGTAATCTCCCTCAGGCTGTCCACTACCTCCCGCCAAAAGGAACTCAACTCTGGGCAGGACCAGAACATGTGCTGGAAATCAGCCAAGTCCGCCGGGCATCGTGGGCAGGCCGCCGGAAGGGCTGGGAAATATTTATGTAATTTGTCAGGGGTCAGGTAGGCCCTGTGCAGGACATAAAAATGCACCAGCTGGAACCTAGCGTTGCGCGTCCCGTGTCGGGCCCGTTCCACTATACCAGTCCACGCCTCCTCAGGGATCTCCGTCGCCAGGTCAGCCTCCCATTTCGCCTTCAGGGTCAGCAGTGGGGCAACAGTCTCCGATACCATGCGCCTATAAGGGCACGTGGAGGTACCGGTATTCAAGCAGGCCTTTTCATATTTTCTTCTTTTACAGTAACTGGCTCCTCTATGCAAGTGCATATTTGGTGAAAAGGAAATTATCGCAAAATAAAATAATTTGGAGACCCGCGTGTTGGTCAAGACCGCAACTACTCTAAGGGAGAAATACCCTGATGAAGGCCGCCGTGACCCGGGAAGGCTACTGATTAAGGACGAAACCTGTTTCTGCAAATAGGATATAGGGGCACTGATCTCTCTGGTGTATCCGACTAAATTTTAATCCTATCGAGGGTGACCAAGAATAAAGATAATCCTGAGTTCCCCTCAGATAGTTTTAATAATATGATTTATGTCTTGCACTTTATGATCCCTTCTTCAGGGAATAATGGTTTCCCCATTCTATCGTTTTTCTTTATATTTTCTTCCCTCACCACTATGTTTCTAAAAAAATTCTTAGCGCTCAGTCCAGTGTGTTGGTCTGCACCTGGGCTTTCAGATGCGGCCCAATGATGAAGCATGACACTGCAAAGTGTGTGAGGGCAGTATTAAGAAATTAGGTTCCTTTCCTCCAGAGCACCTCTTCCACTTCCTTTCCCGGTTCCAGACTAGATCGGAGTAGTTTGGGATTAACATAGATTAGCTATTTGTAGAAGCATGCATATTGAATCTTTAAGAAATACCTTTTTGTCGTTTTTTTTTTTTTTTTAGATCTTCTCTTTGTAGTGTGTAATAAACTGTGGAGGGGAAGTTAGAGAAGGTGATTTGCTGGTCTCCCCGTATTGTGATTTTCTCAGTAGGACTACCGTAGGGATGACTACCGTAGGGATGACTAGCATACATTAGAAATAGTGCTGTGAACTTGCCACTCATGGTGAGGGCAATGTAGAGTGTGAGCAGTTTGCACTGCTCATGTAGTCTGCAGTGGCGAGCCTGCTGACATCTGTTTACTTGGGTACTCAGGGTGGCACAATCAGTGCTTCAGGCCCTAGTGCCCAGTCATTATGACAGCAAACCTCTTTCTAGAGAGGTCATAATACAATAAAAGCGTCTTTGTGAGCACTTTTAAAATTTTGTTTGCTGAGTAGGAAGGACACTACTAGTTGGGTTGAAAAAGCACTAGTACTAAGAAATGTTTCTATAAATATATTAACTATAACCATTCTATAACAAAGTTTGATTTATTGGAGCCTTGAATTTATTGCACTTAATTTCATAGATGGCAGTAAAGAGTACAAATAAAAAAAATAGACGGACTTTATTTTAATGGAGGAATTCTCCTCGAGCACACTGCATTCATTGCCTTTCGTCACTGCAAATACGGACAAAACCAGCTGCAGCATATAATGGGCAACTGAACTGATTGTGCTGGGAAAGGCAATGTATAATACAAGCAAAGTGAACCCAAGCAGATTGCTTCTACGCGATTGTAATACAATAGAATACAATACAAATAGTAACTTAATTGGATTTTTTCATTTACATAGCTCATATGTAATTACCAATTTGGACGTTCGCCTTGTTTGCTGTATATCTATCACAAAGGGGACTCACTTCCAATTTATATTTCCGTTCTATGTCTCCTACACAAAAAAAAAAAAAAAAAACAGGTTAGGAAAATATGCGTGAGAATATATTTTTTGTCCTCCACATCAATATTACATGTGCTTATTATTTCTATGCAATGCACGAAGAATACAGATTGGAGAACGCAAAAAGAATGCCTCCTGAATGTTTTCTGCACGATTTTAGCTCATGAAGACAAGTTAACTCAAATCTACAACTCTTTACTGCAGGACAAACAGGAAAAAACTGGAAAAACATACTTTGCCTGTAATTACATTGGTTCAAGTTCAAGTTCAGCAATTTGTATAGCGCACTACTCACCCATAGGGTCTCAAGACGCTTGTGTGAGGGGGAGTTTTATTTATCTAATAGCCAGGTTTTAAGTTCCTTTCTGAAGGAAATGTGGTTCTGTGTAAGGCGGAGGTGAGTGGGGAGAGAGTTCCAGGTCTTGGCCGCCAGGTAGGAGAAGGATCTTCCTCCCATGGTGGATCTGTGGATGCGCGGAACTGCGGCAAGCGCTTGGTTGGAGGATCTTAGTTGTCGAGAGGGTGTGTAGAAGGACAGTCGTGTGTTGAGGCATTCGGGTCCTAGTTTGTAGAGGGCCTTGTGAGTTGGTATATTTAAGACTTGGTTTGCTTTGACTAATGTTCTAGCCCCAAGCAGAGACTACTCAGTGGCTTTAAAATGAATGAATCAGCAAATAATTTCTAATGACCCACTTAGTGGAGGGGTCATTAGGCTGAAACCTTTCCTATTTTGTTGAGAATAGTTGGGTATACGTTTCGGTCATCAGGGATGCAGTATTTATTCCAAGTACTTCTAACGTACAGAAAACAGTGATGTTCGCTCACATTTAAGTAGCAATAAAATCAAGTTTCTTAGCATGTCACATTAACAAGCCACGTTCTTTAACAAAATTCAAAAGTTTTATTACATAGTAGTAGTAGTAAGTTTACTTTATTTGATTTGGTTTAAATCATAAAAAGAGTGGCTTAACCGCTAAAACACATTAACACATATGGCATAAAATTCATGAGTAAAATACTAGTTAATTGATAAACTTCTCATTTAAAATTTATATAACCCCCCCCCCCTCTTTATTTATTAATAAAACAAAGAGAAACGGTGCAATTGGTGCCTTTGGTCTTATTGGAGTCATTCTGGCTATCTGGATATCTAATTCTTATGCTTCGGGGTAGTTGTCTAAACATTTTCACATTACTTGCTTAGCCATTTCAAGTTCTATATCTCTCTTTTCTAGTACCTTTGCAGCTAGTCTTAAAAACTTTAATGCTTTACATGCCAGTTGCACAGTTGACCCTCCTAAACATTTTATTACAGCAGATCTACAAGTCATCATCTGCTTTTTTTTCCATTAACAACCGCAACAGTTCTTTCCGTTTAGATGATAATGCCGGGCAAATGCAAAGTAAGTGGAGCACTGATTCGTCTCCTTGCCCGCAGAGGTGGCAGTCCGTTGAGAGCCAGGTGAGTTTCCATTTTGGAGTTAGATCTTTAGTTGGATACACTCCCAGTCTCACTAAAATCAGTTGCCGTTTCATTTGATTTGCAAAGTGTTCCAAAAGGTATGATTGGGGCTTTAACATTTTATATGTTGGCAGCACGATCCATGCATTGGTTTTCATAGTCAATGTAGCTTTGCCATGTTCTTGAGACATTTGATTAACTATTTTATTGACTAAATGTTTAAACTCTGGATAGGATGGAATTGTGTGCCAGGCTTCCTCTAACTTTAAGGCCTCAATCGATTTCTTTAGGAATAAATAAACTGAATTACTCGATTTGGATTGCTTTTCGACTTCCAGCCAACAATAATGAGCCAGAGAGTCATCCTCTGCTGCCCGCATTCTCCAGTAATATTTAACCAGTGCTCCTTGTCTTGACATGGTCTGGTTTTTTTAACCAAAATTCAAGTCTGATCCGTGCTTGAGAAATATGGAGCGGAATGTTAAACAATTTTTTGAAGAGTCTGGTTTGGGCGATGTTCAAAGATGTTGCGTCCTTTGTATTTAAGAGTTCGGAGACCTATGTAATTTAAGGTAAAAATTTTGATGCCACGACCTTTAATAAGTGGGTGGTTTTATTACATAGGACAAAAGTCAGAGAGGTCTCTCGATTGAAGGGTTATGCAAAAGCACACAGCAAATTTGGGTATGCGCTCAGCTGCCTACATCTAAGGAATAACATAGAAGGATTTCTATACAGTTGCTCTATTGATCTGAAGTAGTGGAATAAGCACCAAGAATGTCACAGATACAATGTCTCATGTTGACCTGTGTGATGGCCTGTTAACTTTATCCGAACAAAATTTGCTGCCTTTAGTTAACTTAATGCAGACTCCTTTCCTTCGAATAATTTATCTATTAATCTCTCATTATTGCTTTCTTGGTTTTGATCATGTGACTAACATCTCCATTTAAGGATTTTTTTTAACTTCTGTTGTATCATATTCTTTTCTTAGATCCACTGACTGTCCAGTTGCTGGGCAGCTCACATCCTCAGCCTGTTTGTTCGATGTACAAGAACAGTATTTGTAGTGCCTTCAAGTTGCCATACACGATCGTCATGAATGGTGGTCTGGCATTTCACTTAACATTCCTTCCACTACGAGGATTTGGTGCACATTCACTTATGTTTATTTGTACTTCTAGAAACAAACTGAGAAGACTTCAATGTTGAGAGATACGCTCAAAGGGTAAAATCTGACCGTGATCCGTCCACTTTCCCGAGGCAGCTGTTGTATGGAATGCTCTCATATTAGCCAATCGTCGAAGTAATGATAGATGTGTATCCCTATTCTGTGAAAACAGGATACAATGTAATGTGCACTAGGCATCAGATGAATGCAGTGGGAGCCAAACTAGTTACCTGGAATTCGTGGTAAAATCACAAACCCAAGTAACACTGGATGCATGCCTTGCACAGACGCATGCAAATCCGTATCCTCAAGGACTAGTGTACAGAGGCTGTCTCTTATCTACTTAACTGGAAAGGCTAAATTGGAGAGTTATCATCCTGAAAATCTATCTGTTCAGCTGCCAAAGATCAGCACGGATTTCCATCTTTTGTTTGTAGCACCAAAATCTTGACTAAAACTGATACTTAATGGGTATTTGTTCTAAAGCTACTTTTTGTTTGAATTCAAGCATCACTTGTCCGAGAATGCTTAACTGTTTTATGCTGGCAGTTAAGATTAAAGTAAAAGCAGCTATGAATCCGAGGAGCAGAATGCATGACACATTTTGAAATAAATGGGGTCAACATGCGATGCTTTGGACTTAACTGGCACACCAGTGAAGTAATGAAACGATTATCTGAAAATTGTATTTTGAAAGGCACTATTAGACCACTTTTGTTTTATAATGATCTCGGGGTGAAGGAGACATATCCCCCCCCCCCCCCAACCAAAAAAAAAAAAAAAAAACCCTTACTGGAATTCGAGGCACATAATAGACCCCACCACATTCACCAGCTACTGCTGACAAAAGTATCCACCTCCTGTTGAAGTTGTTCCTGATGGAAATCTGCCATTGTCAAGAAGGAATGCTGGTAGATTCGTTTTTAATATTAGACTGTAGCTGCTTCGTACAACAGTCAGTACCCATTCCTCTGTTGACATTTTTTGCCACTAAAATATTTAATGCATCTCCCTACCGGAGAGAGAAATGGAAGGTGGGAAAGGAAGGAATTGATGTTTTCCTGCTTGTGGTTTCCCCCAGCTTCAGAGGGTTGATGACCTACTCTTGCTTATCACTGGTGTCTCATTGGAACTCCGGGAATCCAGGTGTTGACTCCGTTTGTCCAGGGGAACGGTCGACAAAGGTGCAGTGGCCAGAACTTTCCTTGCTGCTGAATCAATTACAGTATCTGAAAGAGGAGCAACTCAGAGTCCTGTTCAGGTGGTCTGTATTTCTGCGAAAGGCAAACTCAGGCTCACATAGTCATCACTTGAACCAAGAAAAAGTCCTCCATAGCGATTCTAGAAGACTTGGAATGAACGGAAATATAGGACAAAATGCACATTTTTAGTTTAATGTTTACGCCAGTGGCGTAGACATTTGATTATCAAGCTTAGCTTAACCTGTGACTAGGGCTTCATGAAAAGAGTCTACTGGAGATATGATGAGACTAACAGACAATGGTGTAATGAGGAGTCAAAGGATGAAGCTGTCCTGTGAGTTCAGAAGACAGCAGAAGCACAGGACCTATGTTTACTTAAAGAACGATGATGCAGAGGAATAGGTGCACTTCTAGGGAATAATATCATGTAGAACAATGAGTTCTGAGTCTATGAGAAGAGCAAGATCTTCTTGGAGAGGTTTCCACTGAAATAGCATGAGATGAGATAAGTGGTGAGTGAGAAGGAAGAGAAGCTGTGGACCAATAGGAGTCAGAAACAGGGAAGGAGGAAACATTACTGTTGGAGATGCAGTCCAAGGGGTGATGGTATGAACCCTTGGTATAGTTGGAGAAAGGACCAAAGGAGAGTGTCTTGGTGAAGTAAATAATCTAAGAGTAGGATTGCAGGGAAGAACTCCCTAGATGTATACACAGGACTATTCTGAATCCAAGTTGGAGGCAACCTTCTGGACATAAGGATTCTTACACAAGAAGCAGATAGGCACAAAGATCTACTCAAAGCTATGTGTTTCGTGGTCAGCTGTGTAACTACTAGTTCCCTCAACATCAATGGCCTTAGCCTATTCGATGTCTAGTGCCTCTATTTCAAACCAGCCCTTGGCAGCTAACAACTTGCAGCGCTATCTGTTCTCGACGTTTATTATCTCAATCTCAGCTGGGAGCAACAATGACTGGGGTGCCATGATTTCTTCCTGGATCTTCTCCTGAGGGCGCCCACTGAGCCAGTAGTCCGAGCCAAGATGGGAGACTTTTCTCAACACTCACTGAACCTTCCAAGATAGCAATTGCTGGCCTCTTCTGTGAAGTAGGATTTGATCACTGGCTCACAGGTTTCTCCTTGAAATTGTTTGGAAAGGTTCACACTCACTTGGAAGACAAGTGTGTGGTAGGGCAAAGGATTCAGAGCGGGTCAGATTCAGACTTTTTACTGCAACAAACTTTTGAAAAAAAAAAGAAAATGTTTTTTACTGTCAGAAAAGCTCAAAACTCACTTTCTGCCTTTAATGTTGAAAGAAGATGGAGTGAAAAGTTTCAAGGCAAAAGAGCCAAAAGGTATATAGCTGTGTGTGCCAGAGAGGCTGGAAAAAAAGAACTAGGGGAACTGTCACCAACATGGAAGGTTAGAATACTGATGTAGATGCTTCCTTAAATAAATAACGTCCGTTTTCTAGTTTCTCTAGGCTGCAGCCTGCACTGCATCTTCATTATGGGTAAAGGATTATGGCAAATAGTCATTAAAATCAACTTCTAGGTATTTCCGAAAATGGTTTTGCCATGCCAGACCAGAATTACCTAATAAAGATCTATTACAAAAGCATTAGGTGGGCGAACCTCAGACTTGCCCTTTTTGAGGGACTATCCAGAAATTCTGGCATAGCCACCATTTGTTTAATTGAGAGCTTGAAAGGTTGTATCTGTTTGTACTGTCATGATCAAGATATCATTAGCATTAGCTGCTGTTTTAAAACTGATATCATTAATGGAAACACAGGTGATCCAATTTCAAGAAGGGATGCTACCATTAGGCAATAATCTTTTAATTGCTACTCCTGCAGCACTTTTAAAGAACTTACAAAAAACATCACAATCTATAACCAGAACACCTCAGTCCAAAAATATTCCACTCAAAGAAACACTCTTCTTTTAAATGCTGCTCCTAAGAAAATTAAGTACCAAATGTGAACTATGTTTTTATTGATACATTTTTTAAATGTATGCTTGTAAAGCTTCTAATTTATAGAAGCGTCGAATGCATTTAGTTAAAAATATAAGATTTAGTGAGTTGTATATTTTAAAACATAGTGCAATTTAAAACAGTTGCAAAATCATTTAAATTATGTAAGCGGGAGTCAATTTAACATGTAGCCCAACATGCACTTTCACATTAGATTGTTCCTGGGAGTGGCACTTCAGTTTCTGCGTAAACAGTGAGGTAGATGTTTAAAATCAGGATTTATCTTTTACGCCAGTTAAGGAGGCCTTGACGTGTACACCTGCACGAGACCCAGGTTGAGGAAATACTTGACCAACTGGAGCCTCAGCGCGAGGGCAGCATTACGCCTGGTGCAGCACGGGGTGAGCGCCCATGCTTTACGCATGCCGACAATCACCATAGCGGAGCTCTTAAATCATCTCTTCCCGAATGCGGGTAAAGAGGAAATGGTAACCTTGCACTATCACATGTGTTTTGGGCAGCCTTGTTGGTTTGGGTTCAATTAGGCAAATAGACAAGAGGAGCGATAACACACTAAAAGAACAAGTTACTTACCTTCTATACCGCTTTTTCTGGTGGATACAGTATCTGCTTGTGGATTCCTCACCTTTTGAATTACCCCAATGCGCAGCATTCCACAGAAACCTTTCTCCTCAGCTCTCCCACGTCAACAAAGACATCACAATGGAACAGCTCTGCTTGTGACTCCGTGTGACGTCATAGGAGCCATAAAACTACCTAGTCGGCGTGTTGACATCAGTTCCACCCATTTTTTCCGTACCCTCGAGGCACAGGTGAACCAACAGCATTTATACAAATATACATAGGATACAAATACTACCAAAACTGGAAATTCGTCATCATAGACATTTCCTAGTGGCAAGAATCCAAAGTCAAACAATAAATCACATAAAATACAGATTCACTATTTCTCAGTAAAAACAGACAGGCAACGGGAAGGCGGTGGGTAAGTGAGGAATCCACAGGCAGATACTGTATCCACCAGAAAAAAGCGTTACCGAAGGTAAGTATTCCTGGAGGAGGGTGCCTGCCTATACCAAAAAATCCTACAACACAGAACGTACATAATGGCCATCCCTCCTGACCTCCGAATCTAAGCACTAGGGCTTCGCAAAAGTGTGGAGGGAGGCCCAAAGTTGCTGCCTTGCAGATGTCTACCCCAGGGACACCTCTAGCCAAAGCTGAAGAAGACTACTTGGCTCTGGTTGAATGAGCACGAATACCTTCAGGAGGCGCCTTCTTGGCAAAGGTGTAGCAGATCTTGATACACAGGATGATCCACCTGGACAGCGTTCTCATGGACAGACTTACATTTCAACCTGAAAACCTTGGTTCTGTCCAAGTAGAAGCTGGCTGCCCTCTTCGGGTCCAGGCAATTAAGTCTCTCCTCCTCCTTAGAAGGGTGAGGTGGAGGGTAGAAAGTGGGTAACGTAATGGATTGTCCCAAGTGGAAAAGAGTGACCACCTCAGGCAGGAAAGAAGCTCTGGTCTGAAGAAACATCCTATCTGCATAATGTAAAAGGAGGCTTGGAGCTAAGAGCATGCAATTCACTCATCCTCCTAGCGGAAGTGATTGCAACCAAAAGTATAGTTTTAAACGCTAGAAGCCTTGAGGGACAACTATAAAATGTTTCAAAGGGTGAATCCATCAAGAATATAAGCATCAAATTCAAATCCCACCGAAGCATGATAAAAAGAGTAGGAGGAAACTTAATAGTGAGATCCTTAATGAATCTCCTAACTATGGGAGATTTAAACAACGAGGGCTGATCGGGTAAACAGATTAAGGCAGATAAGTAGCCCTTAACAGTACCTACTACACAACCCGGTTGGGCTGAGGAAAGAGAGAAACTCAGTACATCAGATAAATGGGCCTGCAAAGGATCAATCGATCTCTCTCCACACCATTTAACAAACTTGGCCCACCTACCAGAATAGACAGATTTGGTGGAGTGTCTTCTGGCTGATAATATAACATCCATCACATTAGGTGGGAGAGAGAAAGAACTCAGATTGCCCAGTTCACTCTACAGGCATGAAGGTGCAGGCTCTGGAGGTGGGGGTGTAGAACCTGCCCCTGCGAGAGGAGGTCTGACCTGAGAGTGAGATGGAGAGGAGGTTGCAATTAAAGGCAAAGGAGGTCTGTGTACCATACCCTTTGCGGCCAATCCAGGGCGATCAATATGACTCGGGCTCGGTCTTGGCGACTTTTCCTCAGAACTTGAGGAATCAAGAGTATGGGAGGAAACGTGTAAAAAAGCAGTGAGCCATAATCTAACTGAAATGCGTTCCCCAACACTCCCTGCATCAGATACTGTTGTGTGGAGTTTAAGGCTCCGAGTGAATTTTCCAGATTCATGCCCTTATATAGGTACAACTTGCATTGCCCTAATATAGGCATAGAAATCAATCCCTTATTCAGAAATAGCCCATGCAAACCAAATACAGGCATGGATACTTCCACCAGTACTAAATGCCACAACGATTTCTTGGAAAATCGTCTTACGCAGTCAGGGACCTTCCTTTGCTTGAATATTGATTTGTCTAAGAACTCATGTACTTTACAAAGAACTACTATTTCCTAGGGGTTCTTTTCTGATGTTATTATGCCTGACTTTACGTCAAACTAGACACCTTCAAGGTATAAATATGCCTTCACTCGCTCTAGCAAGACTCTGCGGTTCGGAGCAGTTTGACTATCTACTTGCCCGACGCAGCTCGCTACAGCAAGTGCCGAAGGAAGCTGACCCGCCAGCTGATGCACTGATCGAGAGGCTGCATTTCTCTCGGCGAGAATCATGCTCCAGTGTTTCCAAGCTCCCCTTGCGGGGTGTTGGGAAATCGAGTCCCTAGACTGAGATAACAGACCTCCTTCATTCTAAACTAAGGTATGGAGCTGATTAGAACCTAGAGAAATCTTGGATAGATTCTTGGCAAAGAAAACTAACCCTATGCTATACAATACTTACTTCTTCCCACGTACTAGGCTTAGGTTAGGTACAATGGGGTAGGCGTATTTTAGAAGCACCAGTTGAGCATTTTTAGCCATTGTTATTTATGTATGTATTTAAAAATGGTTTAGAAACCATACAATGATCTTACAGTATTATTTTATAATATTGTTCTTGCTGTACGCATTATACTTTGCAGTCTGCATTACAATTGTAGCAGTCACTTTTCTTGCATGAGAAAGAAGACTGTTTAATAAAACCTTTTGTTGAAAACGCCAGTCTCTCTATTTCTCTGCACCTCAGTTGAAACGAAGCATACACGATTGACTGAGTGAAATATTTATCTATTGTTTCCGCGACTCTAGAGCTATATTTCTTATTCTTGGGAAACAAAGTTGTCATGTTTATGCGGTTGTCAGAAACGAATCTCTTCTTGTGAATTCAAGAAAGTTTCTAGTGATCTCTGAGCTAGCTGGCCCTCACTATTAAGTTAATATATTCGATAGAGACCTAGTTGACCTCGGTCCTACGTCTAATCTATAGGATGTATTATTCCAATGCGCAGAGCCTATTGGGAATATAGGAACTACACTACATGGCGCCCAACGTTTGGCAAGGCACTAATTTAATGCTAGATACTAAAGTAACTCAGTCGTTCTTTTCTCAGAGACCCCTTTTTCCCGTAAAATACTCCAATAGACTGGAGTGGGTAAAAGGATAAAATATCCACCATAACGGAGTAGGCCGAAAATCCTATGCATTAGTGTTTTTGTTTGTTCAACGTTGAAGGATACAGTGTTCCAAAAATATTGTGCACCTTATCTTTGTTTCCTTGAAACTTGCTCTGCAACTTTCATTAAACAATGTCGAATAACGGCAACAGCAGCGAGAACGGTGGAACTACAGGCAATAATGCCGTACCAGGCGTTGACGTAACAGGTTTCCAAGAAGATGACCTGGATGCTATAATCATCCCAGAAAAGCCATCACTATAAAACTTATAACAAATGGCCTATCATCAAGAGGTGGTAGGGTCATTTGTGTGATAGAGGCACATGAATACCGTCAGACACAGTTATTCTATTCATGGATTATCTTCCCTGAAGCAAATTCAGTATCACATGTATTTCACTTCTACAAAGAAGAGGAACACCCAACGGAATACATTCCTTTAGAGGATATTGAAATTCCACTAACTTACCAAGAGCATGCGCTCTGGTTTAAAGGCGCCCTACAACATAAAAATCACATTACCAGGCTCGGTCCACTAGGTAGACCAGGAGCGACATGGCCGGTATCAGCCAGCTATACACCACATCCTGCCATAGAAGAAACGACAGGTGCAGAACTATTTAAAAAAAAAAAACTTTTTATTGTAAAACTCAGCTTCATAACAGTGCACATCAGTTAGCATTGGAAGTTCATTGGTAGATACAGACAAAGTCAATCAAGAAAAAAAAAACTATCACCCAGATCAGCCTACCCATAATAATCAATCCCTTGTGAACACCCCCAATACAATAAAAACCACCTTTATTACCCCGCACCAATCCTCCCCATACAGTCAACCACCCCAATCCGCACCCTCTCCATCCCACCCATGCCATAATGCATCCAAGAGTCCCATGGGAACAGGGCAACCCACAACTTCATTATAAACATTGCACACAGGAGGCATATTGATATTAGTTTGCACCCTATTAATCAATTGCAGACCCAGTTTGGGTGTCCATCCATACGCCTCCACGCCGCCCATATATTCTCCCGTTTCTTGGGGCAACCTCGACTCTTATAGATGACCTTCTCCGCCCTCTTGCACCAGTCCAGGTCACGTTCCCACTCTTCCACCGTTTGAAATAGATCACTCCCCATAACCTCGCTATGTTCCTCTTGGCCACCATGCTTGCCAGGGCCAGCCATGTCTTGTCCCATTTTGGCCATGTAGTGTCGCCTGTCACCCCAGAGTATGCCATCGGGCTTCTAGCGGGACCTCCGCCCCACCACCTCCTCCATTATACCCGTCAGTCTAGTCCAGTACGCTCGGATTTTGGTGCAGTCCCATAGAATGTGGAAGAAAGTGTCCTCCTCCCCGCATCCCCGTAAGCAAAATCGTGACTCTATATATCCAATCCTGTACTATACCGTACGTGGGGTGTATGACCTGTGGAGGATACGTAACTGAACCAGCCTGAATCTAACACGGACCGCCACCTCTCGGGGACACTGCAGGGCCTCCCTCCAATCGTCATCTTCCAGTTGTCCTATATCTGATTCCCACTTTTCACGAAGGGGCCCCAGTGGGTCTGGAAGGTTGTTAATTAGCTTTTTATAAGTATGGGAAATAGCTTATCGATCATGGGGTCTAGGAGCAGCCTATCCTCGAGCGGGGCGTATTCAGGCAGCTGGCCTCCCTGACTCATGTGTGTGTGTGTATGGCATGTCTAAGCTGCTGATAATGCAAGAATTCTCCGCCCCCCATCTGAAATTCCGCCTGTAGGGCTGTGAAGTCCATCATCTTCCACCTTTTCCACACATACCCCAACACATAGATACCGATGAGAATCCACTGACGTAGATCCCGTAGCTTCGCAACTTCTGGAAGGAAATTGCCGGCCCATAGCAACAGGTGCAGAACTATTAGTCCAATTAAAACAACTAATAAAAATAAACAGACAATTGGTTCAATATGTCATGCGGACTTCAACAGTCCAACCTCCAATAAGGATTCCACAACACAGCCCTTACCAGGGGAACACAAATAAAATTACACCACAGACTATACAATCAGTCATTTGTAAATTACCCGCAAAAAGGGAACAAATTCCATTCTGGATAGCTCAAAAAATTACTCAAATCAAGGCAGTATTTCCTGTTACTACCCATCATGAGAAACACAGAATTTTAACAATCTGTCTACCAATGGGGATCGTATTGGGGTACAGTCTTTTCTGCAATCTACACGAAAAAACATGGTGTTCGGTCTATGGCGGTAATACTAGACGTCCTGAAACAGATTCAAAATGAATACCGGGCAGAACTTGCTTTAAATCGGAGTATGAAATTACTGAAAGATTTCAAACAGGTCTCAACAATAATATTAGCTAATATTAACGGTGAAGCAGCATCTGTGGCGATCCGCCAAAAGTTGAGAGAATTTGATGTAACTGAGCAACCTCAGGAACTAGCCAGAATAATAGAGAAATCATATGAAGAACTAGGGAGAGACAGTTTGGGTGGTAAACAGTGAAACCCCAACTGACTGAAAGTCCTGAAAAGGTATTTATTAAAAACACTCTCTCTTCCTAAAAAGAAGTGGGAGAACACTAAACAAACTTCTAAAGAGAAGTGTTTTCAATCTTGAGGTAGGTCTCCTCAAAAAGAGCCCTCTGAAAGGAGGTATAACCTCAGGAACAGGGATAATTTGAGAAAACCTGATAGATATCAAGATACTGATACACGTTCCTTTCGTACCTTTCAGACTTCATCACAGAAATCCGAAAGAAGAGGAAGATCAGAACACAAGGAAGAACGCATGAAGTCCAAAGACGATCAGCATGTTCCAAAAAATAAGAAAAGCCAATTCACCAAAGAATATAGCAGGTCTAAAAGTCAGACAATCCGAGGATCTTGAGGGCAACTCAAGAACGGAGCGTGGGGTCAGACAATGTTGGACAGCGTAGCAGAAGTAACCGTAGCTCGCAAGATCTTGAAGGATCACCTGGAGACAGCAGACCTGAATGAGCACATCCAGGTTGAAACTGCCGATACCAGGGTTAGTGTCCCACACAAGTTATATGACTCCGGATGGAGTGGGATATAACTAGAAAAATAAGAGCATTCTTTTGGGAGAAGCCCTCAAAGGGTTATGACATTCTTCTAGCTGAACAAGACTGGCCACCTAAATTTGTCAGGGAGTGATCACATGGAGAAGACATCATTATGCCAGCCTTCTCCAATCATATTCCATTTCATAAAAAATATACTTATGCCAGGAAATGCGCAGTAGCCCAGGCTCCTGCATTATATAAAAATCATGTAGGATGGGATGAGGATTCTCCTCAACATAAAATCCAGTTAAAAACTCAACCAACTGCACAAAGGCAGTACCCAGTTAAGCAGGAAGCTAAAAAAACAGGTCAGGGAGATCTTAATTCAACTTGAATACCAAGGGGTGATTGAAACATGCACCTCATACATGAACTATCCTTTGTTTCCTGTCTCCAAACCAGACAATACATATCGTCTTGTTTTGGATTACAGACATTTAAACTCCTGTTGCAAACCTTTTGCAGTACAAAATGCACACAGTGCATCATTAATGATTAACATTGTGCGTAAAAAATATAAAACCACATTAGATATTTCTAACGGTTTCCTCTGTCAAAATAATTCACCAGAAAGTAGGTATTTGACCGCTTTCTCAATCATGGGGACACAGTGTCAATTCTGTCATTTCCCCCAGGGATTCAAGAATAGTCCAGGGTTATGTTTAGCCAGAGTAACAGAGTTACTACAAACCTATGATGATGAAGCATTATCATATGTCGATGACATCTTTCTAACTGATGATGACTTGGATAGGCACTTGAACAGGGTAAACACCATCGTACTTGGATTTGCTTCTGAAGGGTACAAATTAAATTTTAAGAAATCACGAATTGCCCATTTAAACGTCCTTTTTCTAGGATATGAACTTTCAAGTGAAGGCAAAAGCCTGGCAGCAAACTTTCTAGAGAAATGTGTGCTGCTCCAAACTCCAAAAACGCTGAAAAACGTAGTCAATTCTAGGTTTCCTAAATTTCGGAAGAACTTACTTTCTAAATTACGCAGAGAGGGTTAAACCTCTCTACGAATTATTCAAACCAGATTTCAAACCAGTTAATTGGACTTAAAAACACACAGAAATGTTGTGTTCAGTCCAAACTAACATGTTGGCAACAAAACATTTGCAAACACGCGTAAACGTATGCAACTTAGTGATCCGAATCATCCCAGGAAGATGCAGATTCACATACTTAACCTTTAATGAAGGAGAAAAAGTATCAATAGCTTACAAATCTCACTTGTACACACAAGCTGAAATGAAATTTACTTGAACAGAAAAAATTCTGACAGCAGTTCAAACTGCAGTAGCAAAAGAGCCCTCGCACAGGGTGAGCGCATAATGGTCCTTACTCCTGCACCTGCCTTAGAGGCAGTGACAAATGGGAGCATTCCAATGCTAAGGTTTAAAATCCGACATGGATACAATTGATTAATTCTCTTGCTGCAACAGACGTCTAATACGTTTTGACCCCTATTTAAAAACACAAAAATGTCTACAATACGAAGAATGTCCGCTGCCTACTGAGATTCTGCCTCTAATCAGTATGAATGTATCATTTATACTGACGGATCAGCACAGCCCGCTATTGGGGGTAAACAAGCTTATTGTGCTGCGTGCGCGATCGTTAAAGGTCGCTGGTGCGATGGTAAATTACGACCTATGGTCACAAAAACACAATCTCTTAGAGATTGTACAGCTCAGCGAGCTGAACTACAAGCATTCAAGATGGCACTTAAAAATACTGATCGCAAATTCCCCACACTCAGTGTGCGTTTCCTATTATTGCGTTCAATCCTAAAATGAATACTTGCAGAACTGGATTGAAAACGGTTTCAAAGATCCTAAAGGTGGCACAATCAAGCATACGTTGCTTTGGGAACAAGTAGTTCAGTTACGAAAAGAACTACTAACAGCTCACGTGATCCATACAGTGAGTCATCAACGTGATGGCGTTCATGTTGCAGGGAATTCATTGGCTGATGAAGCTGCGAAGGCAGCTGTGCAAACGGCTTCCGTAGCTGCAATCACTCGTTCAAAAACCAAAATAAACGGCAAAATAAAGCAAGCTGTCAATGCTTCAAGGAAAGACAGTGGTAAAACATTACCGAAAGGTTTTCCACTCAAATACACATACATAACTGATGCAAATAATGTTCAGTTTGCTCGAATCCCTGGAGTGGGGAATAGAGTAATTCCAAACCTGGAACATAGATTAGGGCTAATCTTAGCAGCACATGAAGGGCTCGCATCTGCACACGCAGGTGTTTCAGCTACAGTATCATTATTAAAACAGCAATACTGATGGACACGCATGACGAAACAAACCAGAAACTATGTTTTGGAATGTGAAATCTGCCAAAAGATGAAAGTTTCTACAGTGAAACGTCCTGCGCAGACGCTCCTGTTAATTTCAGATAAACCATTAGCATGTGTTTATCTGGACCACTGCGGTCCCTTACAAAGGGATGGTAACTATAAATATATCATGGTAGCAGTGGATTCGTGCTCAAGATTCATTTGGATGTGGCCCCAACGCTCGGCTGACGCCCGAATTGTTATAAAAGATTTGTGAGTCTTTATCAGCACATACGCAGTCGGCACGCTACATTCTGACCAAGGTCCTGCGTTTAGCTCAAAAGCTTACAAAGAGGCAATGGCCAATCTGGGCACTACATCATGATATTCTAGTCCATTCCATCCTGAGGGAAATTCGGTTGTGGAGAGAAATAAACGGGACATAAAGCAATCTGTAACAGCTAGGGTACTAGGCTCGGGTGAAGGGTGGGTCAAACATCTAATAAGTGTCCAACGTAGTCTTAACAATCTGCCAAGAAGTTCACTAGGGCGAATCACTCCATATGAAATCCTTTTTGGAACTAGAATGATTGTTAAGGTCCTTGATCGTCACACTTCAGTGGTAGAACAAAAACCTTTTGATATCAAAGACCGTTTGGCTGTTTTGCAGGACTTAAATGAAACAAGAAAAAGTCAAAGCAACACATTACAGAAGCCAACGACCACTGAAGAAAAACCACCGTCCCAGCAAGACCTGCCTGGTATCTAGTCAGAGAAAAGATCGCAGACAAGAAGTAATTTGGGCCTTCATATAGACAACCAGTACCTGTGCTAGCAATCCACGGATCAAGAACAGTGTTAGTGCTGCCCCTTGCTGAAAGAAAGGAGAACAGGCTTGTATCCATCGACCTGGTAAAACCACATCATGTGGCCGATCATAAGTAGTAGGCCAAGTGGACTCCAAAGATGTAGCAGACGCCCGAATCTGGCTACAATCCAAGAGATTCAAACTGAGAGACTGAAACACAGTTAGTCAAGAAACACCTGTCTACAATGAAATAGCATCCAAGTATACTAATATGACAAGTGATCAAGTGGTTCCAGCGATTTCATTGAATCCTGAAGCAATCCCTACAATTGACAGAACTGCCTCTGGCTATTTCATTATCTTTGAGGACTAGCCCTGATGAAGTCAGAGATGAGGAGGCATCGGAACTGACGAAACATGTGTTGGCTATATGTGATTTGAGGAGAACCACTTGTGAATAACAGATATTTTATTGAACAAGAATAAAATCATTGTGGATGAAGATTGACTGGACTTCTTTATAGTACATGTGGAGTTGTGCTAAGGACATTCTGTTTTCTTTTCTGTGGGACTGGGTGACTGGTCCATTACTGGGGATATGAGTGGCTGTCCCTGTCCTTGGAGCGCACTGTAATAGCAGTCTGAATCTAATTTTAGGGAATAATTGAGTTACTCTTTGCACAAGAAAAGCCTTGTCACTGCTTGTTGTCTTTTTTGACTCTGGTATTTACCTTGGGAATGCTGATCAATGGAAAATATAGTACAAAGGACACAGTAAGAAAGAACATCAACTTATTCCTCAAGCCACACAAATCATCCCATCGTGAACAAAGAGACATGTCAGCAGTGAACATCACAGCCGTTCCTATACCAGGTGGTATAGCTTGGGGCACAACTGAATATGACATTCTTGGTCCAGCTGAGCTGTTGAAGATTTAACACCAATTCAGGGTTTCCTTAGTAACATCATACAGTGTGGGAAAACTGTGCCTTGAGTGACTACAACAATCTACACTAAAGAAAGTAAAACAACACTTATCTTTACTTAAAGATGGCGTTGATTTAAGGAACTTCTTACAGGACCTGCAAAACCGCGTCAAAAATGTTTTATATATGCAGGTATCTATGCCATTTATATTGAAGCATGGAAAAAAACGCAAGCAGAGACTGCAGAACGAATACGAGAAATTGATCGTATTAATTTAGAGAAATCTCTTTCTGTAGTAAACAATGGGTTAACAACTCTGTCATCCGGAATACATTCTTTTGACAGCATACTATCCTCTGCCATTGACATAATGGAACAGGACTTGGTCATGTTACAACATGGTCAGTCACAATTGCGTTCTAGAATGCTTTTGGGCTGGACGTTGCAAAACCTTCATTCTGCCTATATGCCATGGCGTCTAATCAACGCCACATCATTGTTTATCTGTAAGGTTAAATTCCGAAAACAATCACTTTGGCACAGAGGGGAGCAGACTATACGGTGCTGAGCATTGAAAAACTGGAAAGATTACCATTAACTATTTCTGGGAAACCAGCAACAGAATGGAGAATACACTGTACAATCACTCTGCCTGTTACGATTTTCCATTTTCAGCATGGTTTGAAACATACCAGCAGGGGTATATGAAAGGTTGGGTAAAGAATGCATCAGGAAATCCTGGGATTTACCTTATACACACAAATGTTGGAGTGTGGGAAAAGAAGTGTTTCTTAGTGGTACAAATTGCGAAAATACACTAAGCGGTGCACTCTTATGTCAGGATATTAATTTACACGGGGCCTGCGATGGCTCCTCGAACAACTTATCCTGCCACCTGCAAGGTTCCCCGGCTGCAGGGATAGATCCAATTTTTAGGCAGCTTTCTAATGGAAGTTACATTATGTTGAATGAACACAGCTGTTGTGGCATGTTGCCAGGAACCCCCTCTCTCGTAACTGTGCCAGTCAGGGTCACTTGCTGTATGCAAGTATTGTTTCCTAAAACTAAGACAGACGGGGTGTCGCCGTTATGGCCTTCAATGAACATCTCTTCTATACGAATTGATACTTTAAGCAGAATGAAAGCCATTCTTTTACAAAAAACTGTGCCACTGACCTCGGCCAAAGAGATGTATGATCTGCAGGTTGCAAGGACTTCTGCAAAGATACATGCCCTTTTATCGACAAACTGCCATATACATTTCTCAGAAATGTTAGGTCGTATCTCAAACATGTCTGATGCGAGTGGTATTGTACATGTATTTAAGACTATTTTTTCGGGACTGTTAGCACCCTTTGAAGCAGTCCTAGGTATATTTCCAAACTATGTGCACTCTGTGTTTGGCGGCCGGCCTCTCGTTTGGGACTCGTAGCAGGGATACTATTTTTGATCCTTCTGCTCCGATATGGCAAGCCAAGTCACCATCGAAACCCAGATCACCTTTGAGAACACCCTCCTGGCAATGAAGTGTTGTGAGCGCATGATACAAACACTGGGCTTGACTCGTTTAAGAGATTTGAATACCATTGTTTTTTCTATCCTTCCAACCAATCTGGCAAGATTGCATCTTACCAGTTCTACGATACCTGCTATGTGGAAAAGAATGCGTGCTAGACATCTGTCTGACCCTCCCATCAGTCCTGCCAACAGAAGTTGATGCTTTGCTTGAACTGGTAACGGCTCATGCACTGTGTTGCCCCCAGCGGCTACCAATCCTGATGATGGCATTCGTTGAGATCTCAGACACAAACTGCAGACGGTGAGATAGGTGGAGCAACAGGCACACAGGTACCATCTACTTCGAACATTGCTAATGCGGCTGACGCTGACGGCAATGCTTCTCATCTATGTGCAATTGATCTGCTTAACGAGGTAGTCGAACTTTCACTTACAGTAGTAGACAAATTCTTTACCAGCTTAGAAGATTTGATCCAAACAATGACACTGACCTTTGAAGTTAGCACACAGTATTCTGTGAGACTCTGAATTCGACCTTCACTTTCCAAAACAAACTTCTAACTTTGGAACTCTATTTTTCTATGATTTGACTTTTTTCCAAAATTGAAAAAAAGAAATTTGTGCACAAAGTAATCTGCTTAAAGTAGAACTTTTCATAGAGAACAAGAATTCTTTGAATACTTCCGAGAGACCATATTTGACCTTGTCCACAACCAAACAATTTATATATTCTGTCATGGAATGGTCTCGATTTTTTTTCTCTGTATTTAAAAGCCATTTCATTAATGGATTTTCATGATTCATTCGGATAGCATTTTTTAAAAATGTCATCTATACGCTTTGAAGGAAACATTGCTTTTAAATGCGTACAGCACAAATGCTCTTTTTCGTCTACAACCATTTCGCATACATTTTTATGTATTTTCGGTGGGGTTTTTAAACACATGTTTAGATATGTTTTAGAACTGAGTAATGTCGTACATAATAAAGTGGAGTGGGTGTTGTGTGGCGTTTTAGGCTCTGAGTAAATTTTCCAGATTCATGCCCTTATATAGGTACAATTCGCATTGCCCTAATATAGGCATAGAAATCAATCCCTTATTTAGACATAGCCCATGCAGACCAAATACAGGCTGTCATGGGGATGAGCCTTGCATTTACACTGTGTTAAGTTGGCATGAGCTTATTAGAAGTTTCAATGCCATTTTTCCTTTCTGCTGCCTTTGCACACGGCACACATTATTATAAATGTTTAGAGTCTAGCAGACTGTTTTGCTTCACACAAGAAAACTAGGCTTTCCTATAGTAGCAGCTTCGCTTGGTAAGCTTTGTCTGAACAGTGAGTGCTGAGGCCTTCAAGGTTATTTCAACACAGAGGTTGTTGTTCGGTCTGATCAGCGCACGTTCTAGACATAACATATATGCAGCTGTGGCCACCTCTGATTTGGGCGCGTTTAATAATGCACTGCACAGGTATGCAAACACGCTTGGAGAACATTTGCATGCAGAGAGCTGGTGTAGAAAATGATGTGATTCATTTCTACCAGGACCAGAGGTATGGGTCCGCCCTTGTAAACCCAAGAGACCTTCTGTAGATATAAAAATAACCTTCTAGCAAGGGAGGGTGAAATCTAGGTGTAATCTAGCCTATTTCCATTTAGAATTTTAACATGCTTTCTCCTTTTGTATTTTATGGAATAGTAACTATGCTTATAAACTTGTTGCTTATAATATGTCTGGTTGTATTAGCTAAGATACTGCGCCTGAGAACACGGCATTAGAAATAAATATTTCAAACTTGCATGTGTCTTCATTTACTCCCGGTTTTGGACTGGTATGAGAGCATAACGAAAGAGTGTTCATGTGTTCCACATTGCCTGAGGTGTTCTAAGTTCCATGTTCTGGGTTGCCTAATCACTGGGGGTATGGAAGAACCAATGAGACACTGATTGCTAGTCTGGTAGGGGATTTTGGCTATTAAGGTGAGTTTTGATACACCCTAATTCACTGAGGTTCCAAGTCTCTATGCACAATACTGTGTATGAGCAGAATCCCTACTACAAGGCTTGGCTACTTCCACCCGTACCAAACGTCACAACGATTTCCTGGAAAATCGCTTAAGCAGTCAGGGACCTTCCCTTGCTTGAATATGGATTTTTCCAGGAACTCTTGTACTTTACAAAGAACTACTATTCCCTAGGGGTTCTTTCCGGACGTTATTATGCCTGACTTTACGTCAAACTAGACACCTTCAAGGTATAAATACGCCTTCACTCGCTCTAGCAAGACACGGTGGTTCGGAGCAGTTCGACTATCTACTTAACAGACGCAGCTCGCTACAGCAAGTCCTGAAGGAAGCCGATTCTCCAGCTGACGCACTGATCGAGAGGCTGCATTTCTCTCCGCGAAAATCCAGCTCCAGTGTTTCCAAGCTCCCCTTGCGGGGTATTGGGAAATCGACTCCGTAGACTGAGATACCAGAGCTCCTTCATTCTAAACCAGGGTATGGAGCGGATTAGAACCTAGAGAAATCTTGGATAGATTCTTGGCAAAGAAAACTAACCCTATGCTACACAATACTTACTTCTTCCCGCGTACTAGACTTAGGTTAGGTACATTAGGGTAGGCATATTTTAGAAGCACCAGTTGAGCATTTTTAGCCATAGTTATTTATGTATGTATTTATATATGGTTTAGAAACCATACAATTATCTTACAGTTCACTTTTCTTGCATGAGAAAGAAGATTGTTCATTAAAATCTTTTTATTGAAAACACCAGTCTCTCTATTTCTCTGCACCTCTGTTGAAACGAAACATGCACTATTGACTGAGTGAAATACTTATCTATTGTTTCTGCGACTCGAGAGATATATTTCTTATTCTTGGGAAACAAAGTTATGTTTATGCGGTTGTCAGAAACTAATCCCTTCTTGTGAATTTAAGAACGTTTCTAGTGACCTCTGAGCTAGCTGGCACTCAATATTAAGTTTAATATATTCGATAGAGACCTCGTTGACCTTAGTCCTACGTCTAATCTATAGGATATATTATTCCAATGTGCAGAGCCTATTGGGAATATAGGAACTACACTACAATACTGGATACTGCAGAACGCCGGGCAGTGTGCGTTCTCATGAGTGGCAAACAGGTCCAACTGAGGAAATCCCCACATCCTGAAAATGTGATGGACCTCCGAATGGAGACACCACTCATGATCTGCCGAATACTGCCGACAGACTGTCCGCAAGCACACTCAGATCTTTGGCCAAACGATTTTCAATTACACAAATCTGATGGTCCTGAGCTCAAGACCAGAGTCGCAAAACCTCTATGCAGAGAAGATACAACCCCACTCCTCCGTTTTCTGATGTACCACATCGCAGTAATGTTGCTCGTTAGGACTTGAACCGACTGCCAAAGGGATGGGGCCTTGAGAGCCCAACGTATCGCCGGCTATTCCAGGTTGATGGGACAATCTTTTCTCTGAAGACCAAGGACCTTTGACTTCCAGATCCCCCAGATTGGCTCCCCATCCTAGAGTACAGGCACCAGTTATCACAGTGGCCACCGGAGAAGGAGGTTGAAACGGCTTTCCTTAAGACAGGTTGCCTGGAACACTCCCCCATAGCAGCTCCGCTGCAGTGTCTCTGGAGATTCTGACCACCTCTTTGAGAACTCCATTGTGCTGAAACCACTCCCTACAGAGGCACCACTGGAGGGCCCTCTTATGCCAGCATGCATGTTTGACCAACAGTATGCAGGAAGTGAACACACTGAGCAGGCGCAACCTTTAGGAGTGGAACAGCCGCTCCATTCAGAAAAAGTTGAATAATAGCCTTGATGTCTTGAATCCTCTGTAGAGGCGGGAAGCCACAACTTACAGTAGAGTCCAGTAAGGCCCCTATGAACAGGTTGCGCTGAGAGGGAACCAGGTGAGATTTGTGTACATTTACTGAGAACCCAGATTCGAACAACAGTTGTGCTGTTACTTGAAAATGATGCAGCACCATCTCTGTTAACTTTGCTTTTAGCAGCCAGGTAGGGAAAAACAGGAATTCCTGATCTTCTGAGATGTGCTGCTACCACCGCCATCACCTGTGTGAAAACCCGAGGTGCAGAAGTAAGACCGTTAGCAAGGACTACAAAATAGTAGTGTGAGTCCCAAATGTAAAACAAAGATACTTCCAATGTGACTTAAGGATGGGAATGTGAAAATATGGATCCTGTAAATCTATCAACACCATCCAGCCTTTCTCCAGTCTAGCCCCAAAAACCTTGTTGTGGCTTTACTGTCCTTGAAGCACTGCAGCACCAAATCCGCCTTAGCCCTAAACAGGTGAGATCCATCAAAGGCAAATTCAGTACTGTGGCCTTGACTTCAGGTAAGAATCCCAAACCACGCAACTATGCATGTCTCCTAATCACCACAGACTATCCCATCGCCCTGCCTACTGAATTCGAGGTGTCCAGACCAGATAGTATCACTTGGCGGGCAGCTACTTGAGAATCCGACAACACATCTGAGAAATACCCTTGTACCTCCTTGGGCAACTTCAGGACAAACTCCCTTGTGGAGTACATTAGGGCATGGATGTAGAGACGTAAAGGCATGTGGCATTGGTGGACTTGATGGACATACTCCCCGGAGAGAACACCTTCTTTGCCGATTGCTTTATACACTTCAACTCCCTATCTGCAGGCGTAGATGGGAAAGAACCAGCTGACAGCCTCAAAGAGCATGAAGCCTGGATCACCAAGCTTTACGGCAAAAGATGGGGGACAGGAAAGCAGGATCCACCGGAGCCACCTTGTACCTCCTAGCCTCTGTCCTAGAGACTGCTAGAGGGGACATTGGCTTCTGCAAGCCATCAAGATTGGGCTCTGTCAACACCTCATTGAAGGGAAGTAAAGGCTCTGAAATGGAGAAAGGGGAATGGAGCACCTCTGTCAGAATACTAGACATCAACTCAGCCGTAGGAAGAGGCAACTCCAAGAGGTCTGCAGCCTTTCTGATTATAGATTAAGTGGTCACCTCCTGCATCGGCAAGCCTTTTGGTGATGAAAGCTCCCACTCAGAAAAAGCGTCCAGACCACTGGCTTCCTGCAAACCCTCAAAATCCAGGTCTGAATCTACAATTTTTCCTTCCTGTGGAATGCTGCACATTGGGGTAATTCAAAAGGTGAGGGATTCACAGGCAGATGTATTCATCAGAAACACACTGTTAACCAAAGGAAGTTGTCAGAAAAACTACTGACAGGAAAGAGGAGTTAAGTTTGAGGGAGAGTTTTGTTAAAAATACAGATATTCGATTAATATTAGTGTAGGTTAAAAGTTTAGATTAGTATTCGTGTACATTTATAGGATAGAGAAATTTTAAAGAAAAGTATGAGTTCTGATCAAGGAAATAGTGGGGAAATTACTGGGACAAGAAATAGTGAAGGGGTTATAAGGAGATGAATACATCATGAAGTGAAGGTGCAGGGTAAAGAGACAATAGATAGAAGTGAGAAGGGTGAAAAAAAGTTTTTAAAAAAAGACTAAACACATTGAGAGCAAAGCCATGTCAGGAAAGGATTGATTTAACTCCATCAAAAAGAATGGTGCTCAAACCGGCACGCAAGGGAAAGGTGTCTGAACCGTCACACAGGAAAACTAGTTTTAAGTGATGGAGTTGGGTCATGATTCAATGCTTGAAGACAAAGAATTTGATGAATAGATCTGTGATATACAACAGGATGACGAGTTCAGTGCGGAGTTAAAAAATATTGTGGATGCAACATCGAGGGAGGTTATAAAAAAAATGAAAAAACAGGAGGAGGGGTGATGTTTTTTCCATGTAAGGTAAGGCAACCAAGGAGTGGCGATTGGTGGCCAATGGATCACATAAGCAAATTTATTAAACAGTGGTTGAAAAAATCGTTAAAAATGGAAGTAAGAAGGGTTTTAAGGGCAGAGTGCTTGCGGCCGGTAATTGAAGAAAAAGTTTGTTGCACACCAAATTTAGATCCAAAAATGTTTTATTCAGGCTAGGGACAGACTCACGCAAAGGTCTTGAAAGATCCTTAAAACAGTGAAAAGACAAGGTACTTGATGATTTAGGCCCTTTGGCAAGCATATTGGACATGGCAGAGGAAGCACATATCTATTAACCAACGTAGATCGTGATTTATTGCGTGGTTGGATCAGAGAACGATAATATTAGGTAATACAAATGCAGGTTTAATGGCTGAGAGAAGGAAAGCCATTTTAATGAAGGTTAGCCCAAAGTTGAGTGATATATCTGAGAAAGAGCTAAGTGAAAATGCGAAAGGATTACTTTTTGCTGAGGGATTAGTTGTCTCTACTTTTACTGCGTTAGATAATGGTGTATGGCTTGTACCATCTTCGGTAAAACAGTAAGTTGGCTAGACAACAAACGGGATTATGCCAGAATGATTCAGAGCATACCCTCAGGATATGTTGGCCTGTAGTCCTGCTAGCTCACAGTGCACCATCTGCACCCTTAACCTTACAGGATAACACGTGTGGAATCTTAGAACATGACAACCTTGATCCCCCAAGGAAATCGAGGTAAAAGATCTAGAACCTTTTTGTTTGGACTCTCATGCATACCCTAAGTAGTAGGACCTTCCTTTTACTTCTGCTCACCTGCTAGCCGACTAACGAGACTTGCCTGCCGCGACCCGTGTGATCAGTGCACCCTGCGCAACTCGGAAGCAGTGTCACGGCACAGCCTAAGGCTGCGAATCATTTAGTAGCGGGGCACCGTGTTTTTGTCTCACCTGAGGCTCTGAAAACCAAAGAAAAGGTACTTTGGAGCCGCTTTGTCTCCCAATTCACTGCCGCCATAGCCAACGTTCAAGCAGGGCAGAAGTGACCTGGCTTAACAGAAGAAGCCTGTATCAAGTAAGACTGCTGCTTCACTGCCCTGAAGGCAACTGAGCCACTGGAGATAGTGTGTGCCACCCACCCCTAGCAGATACAGGGGGATAGAGGACTAATGTGAGTGGCCCCCAACAAGGTGCAGTTGGTGGACCGCAGCAAAAGGACTGCATATTGAAATCAGAAAAGTGGAGTATTACGCAAAGGCACTTTATTGGCCGGGGGTAGTCACAGGTCGTAAGGCAGCGAGCCAGTAAAGCCAGTCGGTGAGAAGAGGCAAGTACGTGGAAAGTGTATGTTGGTGTTATAAGTGTGGAAAAAGGAGCTAAAAAAGTCAACCACCCATTTTTTGACCTGGCTGGAAGCTGGCGCAGAAGAGAAGGAAATAGAATTGGAGAAAGTGGTCTGTGGATATCCTATGAGATAGGGTGACAAGTTAACTGAAAGAAAGATAAGGCTCTAGGGAACACTAAAGCACGTAAGGGACAAATTAATTGTGTAAAGTCTAACAGAACTCCAGAAAAAGGAAAAGACATGGAAGCAATTAAAAACAAGAGGGAAGGAAACTACAGCCATGTGGAAGAAGCAATACCAGGGACCAGTTGTGCAAACCAAACTAGACAACCACAGACCAATACTCCCAAGCAAAATAAATTAGAAGGAGCAAAAAGTGGTGCATCGGTCTCCAAATCAATTAAAGACTTTGTAGGCAAACACTTTAAGAGCCAACCACTAACTGACCCTCAATTATTGGAGAGAAAGCAACCAGCAGGTGAGAGCCTGACATCACAGGATGCAGAGTAGTCATATGTTTGCCAACATGATATAACAAATATAAGTGACCTACTGCTAGAGCCAAGACTGACCATTAAGCCCTATTTTGTTACAGACACTGAGTTTTGGAATTCAGAGGGTGAGGGAAGTCCAGACAGTGAGCATAGTAGTAAGGGGTCGACTAACCGGGAAGGAGTACAGTTCGAGATAAATAAAAGAATGGAATCGCCCCCAGCTAATGTGAGTGACCCAACTGAAGGATCAATATCTAAGCTTGAGATGACCGCAACCTCAAGCGCCTCAGTGCTGGAAGTAATGCTGATCCCACAAAAATCGTTGGAAGGACTGTTGGAAGTATCAGTGTTAAACAATGACATTTTAAAAACACAGAAATAACCATTACAATTGACTGTGGGATAGCTCAAGCAAATAAAAGCTCATTTGCCTTCGATAGATAGACCAGTTATTGAAGATAAGCTTGGGGAAGGTGTACATCACCAGGGGGGAGGGGAGAAAGAAGTGACTCTGCAGATCGAAAAACAGTGTGTGTTTATTTCACCTTATCAAATGCTTATTAAGACACTGGATAACACAAAGAAATATAAACAATACAAACCTAGGACAAAGATTGGAGGAAAGGCTTAGGATGGGGCAGAATATGGATATGAAATATATGAAAAAGGTAACCACGAATACAGAAGGATGGCACAAAGTGGGGCAGGTACACCCCCCACCACCACTCCCCCCAACAAAAAAATTTTTAAGAAATTCAGAGATAAAAATGAGTACTGAGAATGTAAAGAATATGGAATGGAAGGGTAGCAAAGGAAATTGTCAAATAGATCAAAGAAACCCAGAGGACAATTTATGAGTGTAAAGGAGTGGGACACTGGTATGAATACTCCCGTAAAAAGGTTGGAGAGAAAAGAGAAAAAAGAGAGAGTGTAGGAGAAGGGGAATGGCAAGGAAACAATTAGATCAAAGACATATGGCTATGTTTTGAATCAACACAACAAAAGAAATGGGGAAAGAAGGCAAAGAAATCAAGTCCATTAAACCAGACTCACTTACGCTTCTTCTCCAAGTATGTATGCCTGAGAGACATAGGGACTAACAACCTTAGACAAGTGGGATTCAGTGTTAATAGAATGGGTACACAAACAACAAAAGTCCTGCTGTATTAACGAATGGTCACGTTAGCAATAGTAACTGCGGAGAAGGAGTTACTTAAAGAAGGGATTTGATTTTCCCCAGACCTGAAAAGCCAGAAGGAGACATAGGTGAAACACCTTTCCTGACAAACCATGCAGGGCTAGGATCAAGACAAATTAGGTTGATTAATCAGGAATGCAAAGATAAGGAAGATCTCTAAATCGTTATAAAACCCTATGCTTTGGATGAATCCGGAGTAGGTTTACGCTTAGCAAATGGATATAATGTGTTAGCACAGTAAAACATGGGGAAAAAAGCTGGCTAGGTGAAATTGATTAGAGGGGAGGGCCGTCGCATAGCCTGGGCATACTTACCTGGAATAAAAATGGATTTAATAAAATATCAAAAGCAGAAAACTTAATTTTTTTTTAATTAATAGTCATGAAATTGTATGCCTACAGAAAACCTGGCTATGTGACGAAATCCCTCCAATTGAAGGGTATGTACAGTTAAAAACACTGGCTAGAAAGGGAAAATTTGGGTGTGCATCCGGGGGACAAATAACCTTGATATCAACTAAAAAAGCTAAAAAGGTGGTTCCCCTGAAAGTAAAGTGCAAATGGCTAGTGGCTGGTAGAGGGACTCTCTTGGATCACACCCAAGGGTATGAAGGTGTTGTCATAGTTAAAGTGTAGATGCAGGGGGTTGAATATAGAATATGAAAGGGGATGTAATTTTATAAAGGCAGTGGAATAGGGCTGTAGGGCCTAACCACCCCCCCTGTGATAAGATACAGTTTATTATAAAAATAGAAGACCTCTGGGATTTGTCAGCAGACCCCATACCGCAAGGCCTAGAAGAAAGGTTTACATCTTAAAACCAGCACAGCTCTTCTCTCTGGAAAGGTCTAAGTGTGTGAACAACATGTGTCGCTGCAATATTAAAGCACACGAATTTCAGTAGAGCAGCTGTGTGTCATGTTATGTCTAGGTGCGAGGGACTGACCAGAACAGAATAATATGGGGCATTGTTTATCGAACTTATACATCGTGTGCAGAAACACCAGAGAACGCGAAAAGCAGACAGTTCTCACGTGAAAGACACAAACACAGTTTTACAAAACAAAGGCGTGTAGTAACGTGCTCGAAAGTAGCCTCATGGCAGCGAAGCTCATGCTAACTTAGTAAGGTCGACAATGAACCTACCCTCCATATAACACCCTTCCCCTGGTAAGTCCATAGTATGTAGACTTAGGATGAAAACAGAGTTCAAAAAGGCGAGCAGAGTTCAGAATCGCTTGCATTAGTAAAAATAAAAAATGGAGAAAAAAAACATGGAGGAGGAAGGAAAGAAAAAATCAAAAAAAAAAAAAATCAAAGAAATACTTCCAAACCTTCACGATGCCTTTGGTGCATTACCAAAGTTAATTGATCAGTGTATGAGCAAAAGAATGGGACACCCTTCAAAAGGACATCATTGTCGGTAGAAAAAAAGAGATGCCATCCAATTCAGCAAGCTGAATGAACAAGCGTGCTCCTCACAGTCGGGTGCTTCCATGAGCATTGCTGGATAACTTGCGTGATATTCGGTCTAACTTTGAAGTAGGAGATTCTGTGCTGCTCCACAGATATCCCATTGTGTCAAGACTCAAAGTGCAGCCGCACGTGCCATAAGGCCAACCCCAGAACTGTTGTGCTCTTGGGCTATCAAGGGACTCATCAACTGGTCAAAATCCGGGTCTGAACAGGACGTATTTAGGAGGCATAAATCCAAATGCCCATGTAAACGGACATCGTAAACAAGAGAAAACTGGTCGTACGCAAGTGAAGTAGGAAAAGCGGAAGGACAACTCATAAGTCACACTGAGTGTTGCTAGTGATAATGTACCGAAGTATCCATGCATACGGTCACGGAGCAACTGTAGTGGGCCTGGTCTGTGTAGCACTACAAAAGGAGCCGACATTGCGCAGCAGGTACAGCAGAAGCAGGATTCCAGCAGCTAATGCCAGTAATAATGGGAATCCCCCAAAGACGCTAGAAAAGATAGAATGAATGAAGTAAGGTATTACTCCAAATATTGTCTAAAAAGAAGTCAAGGTCAGAGCCAACAGCTTTAAAAAAATGTGCAAGGCCGTGTGTATCAGAAGTATTGAAAATGCGGTGTATAAGCTCCCCAAAATGCTGTGGGAGGTTTGTATTCAGAAGGGACTAGCCACCTGCAAGTTGAAGGTCTCTCATACTGAAGTGAGGGGGACTTCTGGTTGGAATAAAAGCGCTTTGAGCCTGCTTAATTTGTTGAAATCTATTTTCAAAGTCGGGATGGAAGGCCAAATTGAGCTATCTAGCATCCCACGTGGGGGAGGAAAAAGCACATTTTTACAGCAAGTCACACTTTGTGAAACCGATACAATGTACGGTATTCCAGCTAGCAAGCTGCAGCATTCTTGGTTATTTAAAATAAGATTACTACCATTAGTAAGCAGAGTGAAGATGGGAGTAATAGAGGGAACTGGATTACCTTTTAAAACGCAAGCAAGATTCGGGGCAGACATTGCAAGCCCCGGCAAACTTAATGTTCTTATAAACATGGGAATGGCCTACTGTAGAATTACAGTCCTCCCCGTTGGGTATATTTCCTTCCTCTCCCGTAAACATCTGTAGGCGAAGGGTAAGGACCACAATTTGTGCAGAAACTAGCTACCCAGGGGTTCAAAGCAGCCTAATGGGTAATGTTTCATGCAAGAGCTGAACTGAAACAAAGAGAAAGGTAAAGATATAACCCCATGAATTAACCAAGCAGCAAAATCGGTTTCTGCCACAGAGAATGGTAAAGGGTCTAATTATCCAATGTGTAGAAGAGTGTATGTTGCATCTTTCATGGACATAAACTGTTTGTCGGTCAGATTGAATGGCAAAAATAAAGAAGATGCATTTAAATAATCCCACAGTACTTTCCCATTTTTAGTGTCTGCAAAGTCCATGCCAATTGCATCACTGAATGCAATTGATTTTGAACATGGTATAAAAAAGACATATCTTCTTGTAAAATAACAATAACAGAAGAAACAATATTATCCATAGTGTAAATGCGGGACGACAGTGTGTTAATACTATTGTCAACAACATCAATTACCTTTTCCAAATTTGCTTGGTCAATTATGCACAGATTTGACGCTGGTTCAATCTGTGAAAGTTTCCATATTTCATTGAAAGCTGCGTAAATGAATCTTTGTTCTACGAAACCTGGGTCCCAATACAAAGTCAGACAAATTGATGTTACTGGACTAAAGAGTTACATGTAGTTTAACGGACAATAGTGAAGAGTGCTGCAACCACTGTATAACATGGCAAGTTGTTTGGTACACTGTCATTTAAAAATAATATTTGCGTTGGGATGAGGCAGGCACGATGTAAGGTTTCAGTGCCTCGCACCTGCTAGTTCTTAGAATCCCAGATAGATTTCAAATCAATGGTGGGCTTCCAGTGATCATTGCGCAGTATAGACAGGTCATTTCGGAAAGTAATGGACTAAATTATTTTCATATGGTTCAACATGACTTTTGGTGGTGAAGAAATATTTAATTTAAAGTAATAGGACTTAGGTGTTGACCTATCATAATCTGAAGTATGTACATTTATTTCTTAGTGTTTTCGAACTCCCCTTTAGCAGTGTAGGGTAATGTTCCCATTGCGTGTAATTAAAAGCAGGTCTTATTGTATTTGCCTTATGCACGAAATGATGCCCATAATGCTGATAACAGAATAAATCAACATAATTGGCAGAATTTAAATACAAATCTTCAGCATTAAAGGCAGCATAATACTTTTACTTTGAAAAGAATGATTGTACTGCATGCACAGTCCAGTCATCTGAATGTATGTCCTGTGTCACCACATCAACCATGGAGACACAAAATACAAATGGCACGTTGAGGCCCTCAGTCGGGCCGTGGACTTCAAAATTTACCTTATCCCAAACTATGCCATCTGCTACTGGGAACAAAAATATTAACAAGAGTCTGATCACGTTTGATGATGTGCGAAGATGAATGGGGGGCCAAAATACCTTCAACCAAGTTCACAGCAGAGCGTTAGGGCAAGTAATGACCATTGAAGAGTAACAACACTGTCACAATTCCAATTGACATGAAGAGAAAAATTAGGATGAGTACCAACGAGATATAAGTCCATGGAGGGACTAAGTAAGTCTGTTTGAACCAGGAGACAAAAATACTTAATTTAGGAGTGCCAATTGATGAGCTGGAGGACGAGTCGTAGGAAAAACTGGCACGGTGTAAAGGGCTTTCAGGCAAACCATGCAAAGACCCGATTGTAGGATAAGCATATTCAACTTCCTCGTCGCAGGAGGAAACCGGTGGGACAGGCAAATGGCAACAATAGTGTTCATCTCGATGACAGGGTTGTGTGGTGCGTTGAAGAGGTGCCAGCCCCAGGATTCCTAGTAATTGTGGGGCACAAAATCGCACATGTCACACTGTTCAGAATCGGCCAGACTTTGTAACTCGACATTTCCACTTAGATGAATCTGTTGACTTTGAGAACAGGATGCGGTGGTAAAATGACTGTATGAGTACCCTTAAAGCCAAGGAGTGGCACCGGTGCACGATCAGAGGGACCAAATTCTTTTTGGTTCTCCAACTTCTCTCGGACCAGATCACCAACTTTCGGAAGCCTGCCCGCCACCGGAATCAGCAGTGCAGCATCAGAGGGTAAATGTTCAGTTGCAAGACTGTCACGGGTCTCTTGTAGGTCCTGTAACATAGTAGAATGATTATCTACGTCAAAATTAGCGGCAGCCGTCGCAGTGTCTAGACCATCAAGGTCTAGCACAAACATATTGCTGCGAAAGAGCATCTCGTATGGGGTCCGCCCACCCAGAGATCTTCTAGGAAGATTATTAAGTGCATGTTGAACTCCATACAAATGGACCAGCCAGTTCCTGACAGTACCTAGCTGTCAAAGATTGCTTTAAGTCACAGTTCATCCGTTCCACAATTGAATTGCCCTCAGGCGTGTATGGAGACGAAAACTGCACCAGCATCTCCAAAGACCTCATAGCATCCTTGTACAGCTTAGAGGCGAACGCTGGACCTTGTACTGAATGAAAGGTGCCACAAGCAAAGATCCCTACAAAGACACGCAAATCCCTGATGACATTTCCAGCTTCAGCACTGAGTTGTGGCCAAACCCAAAGGAATCTAGTGCACAAATCAACTGCAACCAAAATGCATTTATATGCAGTATCAGAAGAAAATGGACCGCAGTGATCAAGATATACACAACCAAAAGGCTGATTAGAAATGCATAGCTGTGTCTGCGGTGGACATGTTACCGTAGAAGGCTTGATTTGCTGACAGATGTCAGAAGAAAGTACATAATGACAGGTTTGTTTACATAAACGACACAACCAGTAACGTTGCTGCAAGATAGAAACTGTCCCAGACACTCCGGCATGGGCTGAAGCCATGCCTTCGTGTGCAGTTTTGATCGAAGAGAATCTGCAGCCCGCGTTGGGAATCAGCCGATCCCCAACGTCCGGTATCCTTGCAAAAGAAACTTCTTCGGGAGTTAACTGATAAGAATACTTTAAAGGGAAACCCTGTGGGTAATTGGTGCCCTCCCCAGTAGCAGCTATTGCTGCCAAAATCTAATTATCAATCTTAGTCATGGACCTTGTAACGGCTGCTACGGAACACGTGGCTATTGCAGATTTGGCTGCTTCAATAACCAAAGAATTATCAACAGCATGTTCTCCCACACATTGCTGGCCAAGAGTATGGATAAACTGTGTGAGTGGGTGACGTGTTTTAAGTTCTGCCACTCGAACCCAAGTTGTTTATGCTTTATCGTGCTGCCTTTAGAATCTCGATAATCATTTTGAGACCAGAAGAATAAGTTGTCATTGAAAGACTGAACACAGTAAGAATCACACACAATGAGAGTACACACATTTGGATCTGCAAACTCGAAAACATGAACCAGAGCGCGCAGCTCAGCCAATTGGGCGGTACCGTCTCCTAGCGCCTGCGTATGCACTATATTAGACTTGAAGCACAAGTTACTACTTGTGTAACGATATATCTGTAAGAGACATTAGTTACTGATAGATTCCTCACCTTAGAATATCCCCAGGCGTCAGACTGGATCCGGAATTTTTTGCGTAGCAATACCCCTGCGCGTCGGTAGGCGTCGTCCGCATCCGTCGTCGGCGTCGTTAGCGCCGGAATGACGTCGGAGTACTTAGATGCCGCCCATGCGCGCTGAGTCAGTTCTAATACACAGCTTTTCCGCGCCAGATACGGAGAGCCATGATAGAACCAACACTGGTGCCATGAAACTAGGGCCCTGAAAGGGGATCACCTTAACCCTAGATATCGGTTCGCAGAACGGGGAGGATGGGTGGGTCGGTAAGGAATCTATCACTAACTAATGTCTCTTACAGATATATCGTTACACAAGTAGTAACTTGTGCATCTGAAAGACACGTTAGTGATAGATTCCTTACCTTAGAATAGATACCCCAGCAAACCAACCCCGGTGGTGGGTCTGCAAACCAATACACACCAGAAAGTCCTGGAGGACGGAACGGCCAAAGAAGCCATCCCTCCGGACTTGGCTGTCAAGGCAGAAGTGTCTTGTAAACGTGTGCAGCGAGGACCACGTAGCTGCCTGGCAAATGTCCTGCAAGGGCACTCCTCGGCCCAGGGCAACTGTGGTCGCCGTGGCCAGAGTAGAATGAGCCCGCAATCCAACAGGGGGCTCCTTTTTGGCCAAGGAGTAGCATGCCTGGATACACAAGATGATCCACCGCGAGATGGTCCGCTTGTGCACCGCCTTTCCCTTCTTAGAGCCCACGTAACCAACAAAGAGTTGGTCCTACACCCGGAACTGGCGTGTGCGATCCAGATAATAAAGAGCGCACACGTTTTGGGTCCAGACGGTGGAGCCTCTCTTCCTCCTTCGAGGGATGCGGAGGCGGAAAGAAGGTCGTGACAACCTTGGGCAGGAAAGAGGGTCTCATCCGCAACACAACCTTGTCTGGATAGACAGAGAGGAAAGGAGGTGTAGAAAAAGAGCCTGGAGCTCACTAACTCTCCTGGCAGAGGTGATGGCCACCAGGAAAGCAGTCTTCAAGGTAAGAAGACGGAGAGGACAGTTATGGAGCAGCTCAAAGGGAGCACACATTAGGTAAGTAAGTACAAGATTTAAGTCCCACTGGGGCATCACAAAGGGAACAGGAGGGAACATGTGTGTGATGCCCTTCGAAAACCTATTTACAATGGGGGACTTGAACAAGGAAGGCTGATCAGGTAGCCGTAAGAAGGCGGAAAGGGCAGAAAGGTACCCTTTGATAGTGCCCAGAGCAGAGCCCTGCTGGGCAAGAGAAAGAAGAAAGAGGAGAACCTCAAAGTGGTGCAGAGAGCTGGTCCACAGCCGTTGCTGTGCACCATGCCACAAATCTGTTCCACCTGCAGGCGTATACCGACTTCGTGGAGGGACGCCTGGCTGCCAGAATGACATCACAGACTTCGGGAGGCAAGTCAAATGGCCTTAACTGCCGCCGCTCAATCTCCAAGCTTGTAGGTGGAGACTGGACAGGTTCGGGTGCAGAACCGTCCCCTGCTACTGCAACAGAAGGTCCTCCCGAAGAGGCAGACGAATCAGGGGGTTGACTGACATGCTGAGTAGCTCGGGATACCAGTATCTTCGTGCCCAGTCCGGAGCCACAAGATTTACCTGGGCCCGGTCGCGCCTGATCTTCTTCAGCACTCTGGGCAGAAGTGGTATAGGCGGAAAGGCGTACAATAGACCGCAACTCCACTCGCGACGAAAAGCGTCTCCGAGCGAGTGCCACCTTGGAAATTCCAACGTGCAGAACTGATGACATTGCGCGTTCTCTTCTGTGGCGAATAGATCTAACCAAGGCTCTCCCCATTGCTGAAAGAGGCCTTGCGCCATGTCAGAGTTCAGACGCCATTCGTGATCCATCATACACCGATGGCTGAGTTCGTCCGCCCTGGCATTCAGAGAACCTGCCAGGTGTTGAACCACCAGGGTCACACCCTGATGTTCCAGCCACTGCCAGAGGCGGAGAGCCTCCTGGCACAGGGTCCATGACCCCACCCGCCCTGTTTGTTGCAGTACCACATGGCAGTGGTGTTGTCCATGAACACCTGCACTACACTCTCCCGGACAGAGGGGAGAAATGCCTTCAGTGCTAGTCTGATCGCCCGCAGCTTCAAAAGGTTGATATGGGGCCGGCCTCTGATCTCCGCCTCTCCCATGTGGCCTCCCCAGCCCTGGAGGGACGCGTCCGTCACAACCACGTGCTCCGGGTGGGAGAGGAATCTGCCACTGACCCAATCGCGGTCCGTGAGCCACCACCGCAACTGTCTTGCAGTGCCCTCCGAGATCAAGACATGATCGGACAAGTTGCCCTGATGCTGGGCCCACTGAAACTTCAGGTCCCACTGCAGAGCCCGCATCCGCCACCGGGCGTGATGCACCAGAAGGATGCAGGAGGCCATCAGCCCCAGAAGCCCCAGCGTCAACCTGACAGACTCGGGATAAAGGCTGAAAGATCGGAATCAGAGCCTGAATATCCCGAACCCGCTGTTTGGGAGGATAAACCCAAAACTGCGCCAAATCTAGAACCGCTCTGATGAAGAGGAGCTTCTGAGAGGGACACAGGTGCGACTTTGGCATGTTGATGGAGAACCCCAGCAAGTGCAGGAGGTCGGCCGTAGTCTGGAGGTGGCTGACAACTGTCTGGGGCGAGTCCGCCTTCAACAACCAGTCGTCAAGGTAGGGGAAGACTGACACCCCAAAACTGCGCAGAAGAGCTGCGACCACCACCATCACCTTCATGAACACCCGTGGGGCGCTGGTAAGGCCGAAGGGGAGCACGGTAAACTGAAAGTGCTTGTGGCCTACCGTAAACCGCAGGTAATGCCGGTGGGCCGGCAGGACGGGATGTGAAAATAAGCTTCCTTCAAGTCCAACGCTACCAGCCAGTCTTCAGGGTCCAGGGCAGCTAAGATCTTAGGCAAAGTCAGCATCTTGAACTTCTCCTTCCGGAGGAAGCCGTTGACGTTCCGTAGGTCCAAGATAGGGCGTAGGCCCCCTTTGCCCTTCTTGGTTACCAGAAAGTAGTGGGAGTAACAACCACACCCTACTTCTGGCCCAGGAACGTGCTCGATGGCCCCTATGGCCAAGAGGGCCGTGACTTCCTCTTGCAGAAGTTGCAAGTGATCCCCGACACGCGTTGGCATGGCTGGAGGGGTCGCCTCGAAGGGGAGGGAGTAGCCCCTTCAGATGATCTGCAGCACTCACCTGTCCGATGTGACAGTGCGCCAGTGGGAGAGGTGATGGCGAACCCTGCCCCCCACTGGCGTCACATGGGCCTGAAAACTCTAACTAGGAAGGTTTTGAGGCAGGTGCTGCGGAGGGAGGTGTGGACTGGCCTCGCCGTTGTCCCTGACCGCCGCCACGGCGGGTTCCACGGCCGCCACCGCGGTGTTGAACATTCTGCGGTGCGTGGCTGGCAGCACGTGTGGGGCGCCCCTTCCGTGGCCCCAAAAGGAGCGAAAGGCACCCGATTGCTGGCGTGTGGCCAAGAGGCCTAAGGACTTGGCCGTAGCCCTGAAGTCCTTAAAACGCTAAAGCGCATGGTCTGCCTTGTCGCCAAAGAGGCGACTGCTATCGAACGGCATGTCCAGAAGTGTGGCCTGGACATCGGCCAAAAAGGTGGCGGACCTAAGCCAGGCGTGGCGTCGAACCGCCACTGTCATTGCCATCGCCCTGCCCAGTGAGTCCGTGGTATCCAGCCCACACCGGATGGAATATCGCGCTGCATCTCGGCCCTCCACAAGGGCTTGGGCGAGTTTAGCCCGGACCTCCTCCGGACATTGTTGCAGCCCGTCGGTGACCGTGTCCCACAGGGTGTGGGTGTAGCGGCCTAAGAGACACGCGGTATTGACAGACCGCAGCCCTAAACTCAGGGACGAGAACACTTTCTTCCCGCATTGTTCATATCTCTTGGATTCCCGATCGGGCGGAGCCGTCGGGAATGCGGTCTGGGAAGTAGAGACCTGGATAACCAGGCTCTCGGGGGTAGGATCGGTGGACAAAAAGCAAGGGTCGCCCGGGGCCGGGCGGTAGCGTCTGGCCACGTTCCTATCCACAGGCAGACCTGTGGCGGGCTTGGACCAAGTGCCCACAAGAACGTCACACAAGGTCTCATTAAATGGCAGTAGAGGCTCACTGGAGCTTGCCTGCGGTTTGAGTACCTCAGTGAGGTGGTTAGTCCTCACGGCCGCAACGGGGAGCTCAAGGTTTAAGGCCTTGGCCGCCCTCGTCAACACTACACTATAAGCAGCCCCCTCCTCCGTAGCTACGGTGGGAGGGGAGACAAATCCAGTGTCTGGTGAAGTGTCAATACCACTTGCCTCCCCAAGCTCATATGTCCAGTCCTCTTGAGACTGGCACTCCTGTGCCAGAGGGTCCTCAGACCCCTCCCAGTCACCCTCGTCACCCGTCACCTATAAAACAGGGGCAACAGACGGGGCCTCCTCATGGAAATAAAAATCTCCTAAGGCCGTCGGAAGCGGCGCCCAGCGGCGCCGTTCCGGCGCCAGAATCAGACTGAAGGGAAGATTGGGGACGGCATCCACAGTGGGCCCGCGGGGCCGTCGCCGTTGAGGTCGTGAGGTCGACCGGCGACGACCCGGATCCGGAAGCGGATCCGGTGAGGTCCTGCGGCGCCAGGACCAAAGTCGCTGGCGACGTCGGGGCCGAAGCACCCGACCCGCTAGGGCCTCCAGCCGGGACAGTCGGGCCCGGAGGCGCCGCGGAACCTGACTGACTAGGGAGGGACCTCATGGCCATGAGGTACCGCTCAATCTCCTCCGGCGCCGCGCCGTGCCCAGGGACCCGAAGGTGTGGGGCAGGCGGCGACGCTTGCGACTCCATCGGAGCCGCGTGGGTGGGGTCACCCGAACCCCCGGCCGCATTGTGCGAGCGTCGGGGTGGGTCGGAGGAACGATGACGTCTCTCCGACCTCTCATGCCTCTTACCTGAGGACTTGGATCCCGACGACCGGTGTCCACTCCCGGAGCTGCAATGACTCCGACCCCGCGTCCGGTCCCTCAACCTCCCGTGGGACCGGGACCTGGAACGGCGCGGGGCAGACTGCCGGAGCTCAAGTCGCTTGCGGGACTGCTCCCGCCTAGCTTTAGACATCAGGGCCCGGCAGTTGGAGCAGGTGCGGTCGTCGTGGTCGAGGCCTAAACACTTCAGGCACCGGCGATGGGGGTCGGTAACTGACATCAGTCGGTCGCACTTCAAGCAGGGTTTGAACCCGGGCATCCCTACCGGCACCGTTAGAGTCGAAGACTCGAGAAGAGAAATGATCAAAAAGATCACAAAGTTTAGTCAAAAAATGACTAGGGGTAGAGCTTCTCCGGATCTGCGCTAGCTGGCGCGGAAAAAAGAAGAAGAACTGACGTCAGCCCGCATGGGCGGCGTGTAAGTACTCCGACGACATCATTCCGGCGCTAACGACGCAGACGACGGAGGCGGAGCCGCGGATGACGCCTACCGACGCGCAGGGGTATTGCTACACAAATATTTCCGGATCCAGTCTGACGCCTGGGAATATTCTAAGGTAAGGAATCTATTACTAATGTGTCTCTTTCAGATTTCTCCATTCACTAATGTACCAGCCACGATAACACAAGCTGCTGAATAAGCATGTTTAGAGCCGGTTGCGTCGAACCATCGGTGTAAATAATACATTTGTACTACTCAAAAGCAAGCAAAGAGAGGAGGTGGATGAACATGTTCATATTGTAAGAACTCCTGTGTCTGAAGAGCGGGATCAAAGATAAACGTGACATCAGGAGACGTCAGAGAAGTAGCCCATTGTATCCAACTAGGATGTAATGCTTTAGAGTTTGGCACACTTGCTTTAGTCACTGCTTCTAAAGCAGGGAAAGGTGCAGCCATCAAAATGCGTGTCCCCTGTGCCAGTGCGCATTCCATTAAGGACCGCCATCTGCACAGCTGTTAAAACGTTCTCAACAGTGGAAAACCGCATTTCAGCCGAAGTGTACAAATATGATTTGTATGTAATAGGTACTGTGTCACCTTGACTGCATGTCAAGTAAGTGAAACCCACTGCGTCTAGCACGATCTGTATGACCAGGTTTGTGTGGTTATCACGTGTAAACAAGTACTTAGATTCAAGTAGATTTGACTGGAAAGATTGCAGTATAGCTGAATGTTCCAGAAGCCAGATGGCTTTAGAAAATGTAGGTTGTTTCAAACCATAAAGAGGCTTCATACGCTGGGCATCATCGGGAATGTAGGACTGCCGGAAATTAAAAAATCCCAGCAAAGACTGAAGTTCCTTCAGAGTAGATGAAAACTGCAATCGTGCGTATAGCTCCAGAAAGTGGGGCGCCAAGCCCCTACCTTCATTATTGAGCTCATAGTCCAAAAAGAGCACTGCATAACAAGCAATGTGTGATATTGCAAAGTTAAATTTGTAACCGTACTCTGCAAACATAAGCATAATGCGGTCGACAAGGCATAGATGTGGCCATAGATCGTCCGTCAGATAAATATCGCCAACGTAAGAGTATGCATCTGGATCCAGGCTGTCTAACAGAGACAACAAGCGCTGCGGAAACCCCGGGCCTATTCTTATACCACATAGGTAAACGCCAAACTTTTTTCTGCTTTCCACAGGCCGTAAATGCTGCCCATTGACTGCATTCAAGGGAAAGGTTATGACTAGAGAAGCCATTGGAACCGTCAACTGTTTTACATTTCTTACGAACAAGACTGCCTACAAGTGCAGAGCTATGGGTATTCTGTACCGCAAAAGTACGACAATGAGAGTTTAAATGCGGTAATCTAACACTATGCGATCAGTCAATCTGCTTTGCATACAGTAAAAAGAAGATTATTCATTGGTGACGCACACGTCTCGCTCACACCTTGATACTCCAACTCAGTTAGAACATCAGAAATAGGACCTTTAGCTTCCCGCCGGATGGGATATTGGGGTCGAGGCTGAGGCACTGACGGCAATGGAATCTCATGTGGCGGAGAATCTTTATCCTAGCCCACTTGAATACAGTACACCGCCGGTGCAAGTGCCAAAGCCGAATCAGATGCAAAAGCCGGTGCATGCTCCTTCGGGATGTAAGCGAAAAACTCGGAAGTCTCACGTCCTCCACTCTTGATGCGGCCAAACAAAAGGTGGGGGCCAATCCGCCTCTACCAATAAAATATTTTAAGAAGGTCAGATTTTCCCAAAAATTCCCTCTGATCACACGCTCAATGTCACCATCAATTTGAAAAACGATGTTATACAGTCTATCGGAGGGGGGCAACTAAGGGTGTTTGTGGTCTCTACAGTAATGAAAGTTTCAGTTGCTGTCGCCTCCAGACAAGGACGCGGTGCTTCCCGCACTATGGTAACTTACGCTGCGCTGTTGAGCAGAGTCACCGCCCTAGTCCAATCCAGCAGTTGGGTTCTCACCATCTGAGACATATCTCGCTGTCAAAGCGGCAACCTTCTTCTTTTGAAATGATGGAGGAAACCGAGGCAGCTCCCCTGATTTGGCTTTAATGTCAAACTGCAGAGGCTGATCCTGTCCCTGGTGCATCGACAGACCTTTGCCACAACCTTGTCGGTCTCCAGCACCGAGATGTGAGCCCGATGTGTCCTGTAAAGAACAAGGAGAGCTTTGTGCAGGGACCTGAAATCTATTGGATGACAAGTTTCACGCGGTCGCACAAATCATAAGTACATTCAGAAGTGTCAGGTGCTGGAGAACCAGCACGCGACCCCTGCTTCTGTTGCTGCTGCCCCTTAATTTTATTCTTCCAATTCTGTTTTGTAAAGAATGGGTTCCCATCCTTATCGGATTGAATTTGTGGCGCTTGGGGTTGTGTCTGCACTTGTGAAAAAGGTTTGACCCCGAGATTATTGCACCATATAGTTTTGTAAGACGTTGCAATAATCTTCAGCAATTCTCGTGGCTTGTCTACTTCCGCCACGGCCTCAAGGCGGTTAGCCACCTGTTAACTCACCCATCCCCCTTTACATTAGTAAGGATCATATCAGCCACTATGTTGAACACTCCCACCAGTCACTTACCCAATTGTACAGCCGCCTCAACCCCGTGCTCATCTTGAACATGCTTAATTACGGACAGGCGTACGGTCATGGAAGGGGTGCTGAAGCACATCGAAAATACAGCTACAAACACTTTACTCCAAGTATTACAGTAGGCTAAATCAGGAACCAGATCTTTAGGTAAGTTCATTGTTAGAATCCTGTGTTTTTCCACAGGTGTGTTGTTGGGAAAGACTGCCTCAAGCTGCCCACATTTTTCGGCAAGCCAATAAGAAAACTCATCCTTATTCTGGGGACGCTTGCCCATTACAGAATAATCATAGCAGGACTGATGCTCCCTGCCGCAGGCCCCGCCTTCTGCGCAGCAGCCCCATGCGGACCCGCCTTGAAATTGCGTGAAACAAAGTGAACAGCACCCCTATGTATGCCTATCAACGAGGTATGCAACATGCAAAGCTCTAAAAGTGTAGCATAACGTGGGTGTGGAGTATAGCCAGCAAAAACAGGACACGTGGCTCCATCAATCGAAAATGGGCATAAATGGACCGGCGTTATGGGGTGAGGAAGGGCGCCATTAAACTAAATATGGTTGGGGTTGCCAAGCTGTGGGCGGAACTTCAAGGGACATGTAATGGCGATAGTCTACAGGAAGGGCCGTGAAACAGATTATCCGTTCTGTTAACTGCTGGAAATGTGACCTAAGAATAAAACACTTGGAAAGGATAAGCTGCATTCGTCTCAACTACAAAAATGAGCGCGATGCCAGCATCAGGAACTCCATGTAGAGCCAAAAAGGCTCGGACAGCAGCCCTATTTTGCTGCCGAATATTAACAGCTGCAATGCCCTAAAAAAATAGAGAAAGACAACTCATGCGTGGCAGCACGTTAGTGAGTACAAGTAAAGAAATGGACCTTTTAAAATTCAAGCTTGAAAAACCTATAAAAGCATGTAATATAGGAAGATACACCGTCATGACTGTCTCCGGAAACAGAAGTGAGAGTATTGTGGACAAGCACAAGCACTACTCAAGCATCTCGCAGATAAGAACCAGACCAACCATTGGTGGCAGCATTTTGCAGGGATTCTGCGCACATACAGAATTATGCGCAGGAAACCAGGACCTGAAAAGGTGTTTGCAAAAATAATTTTACAAAAACTTAAGTGGGCTGAGGTTAACCAAATTATGTCTCCGAATCAGGGTGGCTTTAGGGAGGGCCACTCCACAATTGATCATTGCTTTGTGTTATGGGCTTTGGCGCGGACGTCTATGAAACCGGTGGGTAATTTGTTCTTCTATTTCGTAGACTTCCGGGCTGCCTTTGACCTGGTAGACCGAGAAGGACTGTGGGAGATGCTAAGTGACCCGGATATCCATAATATATGGGTTACACAGCCAGAATTGGGCTCAGGTTATTCTGGACACAGGGGGAACACTGTCACAGAAAATATTGATTGGAAATGACTTAAGACAAGGGTTTGTCCTAGTCCGCTGCTTTTCTCCTTTTCATAGCAGATCTACCAGACATTTTGAGAATGGTGGGGGCGCTAGCCCATAAATAGATTGGAAACACATTGCATGCTTACTTTATGCAGACGATTTGTTAAACTTGGACCTAACTGGATAGGTCTGCAAAGAAAACTCAAAGTTTTCTGTGAATACTATAACCATAAGAAATTAACAGTAAACTTGGAAAAAAACAAGATCTAGTGTTTTGATAAAAAGAGGCAAGATTTCAGCTGGCTTTTATGCTCGATAAAACTGGAGATTGTTAACGAGTATAAATAAGTATAAATCAGGTTTGAGAGAAGTGGAAAATCCACCTAGATGCACTGCGAATTCGGGCCCTAACCTCATTAGTGGCCTGAAACAATTTAATAACAGCTATGGAGAAATGACCAATAGACCAGTTCTGAAAGTTTACACGGCTATGGTATCTCCACAGTTCTTATACGGTGCTGAATTGTTATATATAAAAGGCAAAAGGAAGTGGGATATTGACGGAGGGAACAGTGTAAAACAAATAGTCCCTACCCATCCTCCATGATCCATGCAATAAGAAAAGAAACCGGCATGGATTCATGGGAGAAAATGGCAAGAATGGCACTAATAAGATATTGCAACGTCTGGGTTGTGAAGTGGATCAAAAAGTTTCCTATTAGTGCAAATGCGAGATACTACAGAGTGAAATGAAGTGGGCAAAGGGGTGATGGAAAACGTTTGCCATGGCCTGTAGGGAAATAAGGGTTGATTTAGGCCAGCAAAACTTTCCTCCTACCATAAGCAAGGAGGAACCCAGGATGTTGGGGAAAGAAATTTCATGTGATCAGGATCGTCAATATTTGTCAGGGAAAAGATCAGTAGATTTTATGATTAAGTCTTGGCAAAACGATCAACAGTTCCCATATATGGATATACTTCCCAATCCTTGGCTTAGGAAAGAACTATTAAAGGTACGGATTGGAATTAACCATTGTTATGTGAATGACAGGATCGAAAGGGTTAGGATGGACCACGAAGGAAGTGTACCTGAAACCTAGGCACAAAATGTGATACCTTGCACATTTTACTAGACTGTTTAAAAGTTCTTGATGAGCGGAAATTGTGTTTACGGCCTATCTTTTTAAAATATGAAGTTAGAAATCATGTACAGGCAGCAGATTTGTTAATTGAAATGCACTCATTTGATTATAGCATGTGCAATAGGAAAGTTTATGCTTGAAGGTAAAGTTTTTAAAAATGTGTAGAGCTGAAGTTTTAGTACTGGAATTGCTTGGATAAAATGTATACTTGTTTTTATGAATGGATTGTATTTTTAAAAGATTTTTAATAGAATGAGAGTTTTTTTTACCATTGTTATATAGGTTACATCTTGAGATGGGTTTTTAATGGAAGACTGATTGGTTAGTAAGTTTATATATGTTTAAGGCCCTATGGTCTAAATAAACAATCTTTTTGACGGACTACACAAGAAATACTCAGCAGTGCTTTTCAATATTTATTGAAGCATTGTGATTCCTGTATAAAATACGAGCGGAGCGATAATCAATAAAATGAAACAGATTCGCGTAATTAGCATTACAAGAAAAGTTAAAAAGAAGAACATTTTCACGATTGTGCTAAGACAGTGAATATATATGGGGATTATAAGTATGGTTGTGAGAAAGTGTCATCTTTCTTGCATGGTATGCCTGCACTTTTTGCTGAATTGCTGGTGTGCTTTGACTCCTGCCAATCAGGTGCCCAGGGCCTGTGTTCCTTCCCTAAAACTGTATTGAAGCTAAAACCCAATTGGCATCTCTGCCACATGTCAGCCCCTGGTAACTGGTACCCTAGGTACCAAGGGCATTGCGACCAGAGAAGACCCCTAAGGGCTGCAGCACTTATTGTGCCACCCTTAAGGCCTTGCACCCTGACACCCACACACTGCCTTTGCAGAATGAGTGTCCTGGTGCAGCACTAAACAAAGAGTCAAGATGGCACACATCCCTGTGTGCCTTGCCCACAAACCCACTGCCCAGGCATACATCAGTCACCCCTCTAACTGGGTGCCCTATGCTAGTGGTGTGGGCACAGGTGCATGAGCCCTGTGCCCCTACAGTACCCAGGGCCATTCCTGGGCACTGTAAGTGCAGTGATACCATTAAGTGCATATTGGGCTGGGAGGTTGTCATTAGGAACTCCACAGCACCATAACGGCTGCACTGAAGACTGACAAGTTTGATATCAAACTTCTCAGCACATTAAACCCACACTGATGCCAGTGTGGGATTTAATATAAAATGCACTATAGAGGGCATCTTAGAGATGCCCCTGAAACCTAATCTACAATCCGCGTCTTGTCTGAGAGGCTGCCTAGGCTGCCACACAGCAGACATGTTGCTGGACTCCTGGGTGGAGAGCCCCCGCTCTCCTGGGCCTGCAACACTGCAAATGCTGGGCGAGTTGCTAGGTCTCCTCCCAAGGATGGGCAGGAGGAAGCTACAAAGGCATACCGCCTTTGTGAGCTTCTCCAGACCACTTGCTGTACTCAGCAACTGGCCCCCACCGGTTCTGGCCCCACTCTGGCAGGAAACCCTATGTGAGGAAAGGGGGTGTGCCAGCCTGTGCCAACTCGACCCCTCAGGTCGGAGAGCCGAGGTGAAGCATGACTCTGGGCTCCGGTCATCTTGAGGATGGGGAGCCCTGCCCATTCAGAGATAGGCTCCTGCCCCCCTCCCACAGGAGAGGAGCAGGATAGGGGGTGTACTCACCCCAGGACAGGGTCCAATTGGTCCCTGCCCTTCCCCTACCAGTAACACCCATAACATTTAGTATTTAGGGGCACCTTGAACCTTCCTTCCTCAGATCCCGATTTCGAAACAAGAAATAAGACCAAGAAGAAGAAGACCTGCCATGCAGCTGCTAACAAGAGGACAACACCAACTTACTTGGCCCCAGCCCTACAGGCCTGTTGATCCTTGAACCTGCTCCTGCTAAATCCCGGCATCTCCTGCAGACAGCAACCTCGAGAAACCCGGAGGACCTGCCTGCCTTGACCCTCTTCGAGACTGGGACTCCCATGAGCAGTGGTTCTACTTAAACAACAATACACCTGGTGCCAGCCAGGACCCGAGAATCCAGCCCACTCTGCACCCGCCGAGACCGACCTGCACCAGAGTGGACAAAGACCCTGAGGACGTCCCCCCCAGCGAGTCTGACCTGGAATCCAGTGCCCAAGGACCCTCCTCGATGACCAAGATGACGCTTGCAGCCTCAGAACCAGTGACCCCCCCCCAACCACGACCAGCAGAGGGTAAGATTTTCCGACGCCAAAAGACACCCCTGCACCCAGGGCCCGCCCGGCCCCTTGTGCCCAACTCCGGAGTGCCTACCTACCCTCTAAGATCCCAACTTACCCCTAGGAGTGTTGGTCGCTCCAGAAGATCCTCTGTCCCGAGCATACTGCATTTGTTCCCTTGTCAAGATCTCCATAGAATAACATTGAGCGCCCAACAACTCAAATCACCCTGCACCCAGCTGACCGAGTGCCCCTGGCAGTGCAACCTTTGTCCTATCCTACTTCCCCATTTGCCCTAAGCAAGTGCCCAGGAGCCCAGCTCCCACAGTTGCGTGGCCTGCTAGCCAGTAGCCACCAACCGAAGGCCCCCTGCCTCTCGTTGGATAACATTGGGCCTTACTACCTCTGCACCCGGCTGCCCCTGTGCCGCTGAGGGTGTACCAACTGTACCTACCTGACCCTGGGAGACCCCTGAGTCTATGCCCAGAACCTTAACTCTGCCAGTCGAGTACTTACCCAAAAGCCAATAACTAACTTTTCTTCCATAGGCTAACATAGAAGAATTTCCAAGTGAAACCAGTCAAAGTGTGGAGTTTTGGAACTTTAAATATTCATCTAAAATCAGCCGAACTACCAATTCCAATTTACTCACCTGTTATCAGAAGAGACCTCACAGCTGCATCTTTGAGCCCAGTACTGACCGTGAAAAGTAATTCTAACAGTACTTACCAGTAACTTGAATTTCCTCCCACAGGATAGCATTGCCTGCTTTTTGCTGAAAAAGTTTTTGTCGATTTTTAAAACTTATAAATATTCTCTACAAATCGTGCCAACGATAAAAACGTAATTACTTACCTATTTTAGATAGAGGTACCAGTGCTGAACCGAGGAGTCCAGCACTGGATTACAAAAGTAATGTGAACATACTTTACCTGCAACTTGAATTTCCTTCCATAGGATAACATTGGTAATTTCAACTGAAAAAGTTTTTAAGTGTCAACTTTTAAAATACAATAATATTCCTTAAAAATCACTACTGTAACTAAAACACTTTTACTTAACTGTTTACAGCTCATGTCCCGGGACTGAATCTAGGATCCAGTCCTGTGGTTACAAAAGTAATCTACAAAGTAATTAATTGCATTTAAGTAGAAATTCCGGTTGAGCTCAATGTTGCATTGTGTTTGAAATAGTGTTGCCTATTGCAACAAACTGTAACTATTGCATTAAAAAAGTCTATTGCCTATTTGAAAAGTATTTAACTAAAGTAACTCATCCTGAGAAAGTATATTTTGATACCTTGTTGGCTCTAAAATAAAACTACTATATCTTTTGATACAAAACAATTGGCCTAGAGTTCAGTTCTTGAGTGTGTGAGACCATTTGCTGACTGTGTACAACAAATACTTTACACTGTCCTCTGATACTGCCTTACTGCTCGATCAAGCTACAACTTTAGAGAGTAAGGTTATATCTAACTTTAGCCTCTGCCAAACCTCTGGGGACTGGGGACTCTATACACACTGTACCTTACTTTGGTCCAGTATATATAGAGCCACTTTCCTACAATGGTGTATAGTGTACTCCTACCTAGTGCTCCCTAACCTAGTTCTGCCTAGGGTCGGTGATCTGCCAAATCCCTACCAGGGAGGACTAAGTCCCCATTACCTGTGGGTAAGTGTCATCAGGCTGTCCGTCTTGGTATAGAACTGGACATCCCTCGTGTCAGTAAACAGTAATCAGCTGAGCTGCAATTCTGGCATGTAGTGACCTCACAGTGTCCAGTGAGTGCTTCTCTCCCTGAACAAGGAAGTAATTCTGTATATATAATAACAGCACTCATGTGGCTATGCTGCAATCCCGTCAGGCTGCAATTCTTTATTCTAGTTGGACAGCGTTGTCGCCTAATGTACAAGAATAATGATTACATTTTGCGCAGCAAACTTTATTCCTTGTATGAGATGTTCTAAGTGTCGTGATAATCCACCCACGAGGTAGAAATGTAAGAAATGCTGATTCAGAGAATGTTATCCTGTATAGTCTTGCATGCAAATGTATGTCACAAAGTAATTGAGTTTAAACGAAAAGGCAACTTAAGAAATGTGAATAGGTAAATGGCGGTCTTTCTCACTATGGTTTATCCTGACCATGTAACAATAAGTCACAGTTAAACATGAGGAAGGTATACAGAGGTGTTTTTGGAAGGGCCAGTAGAAGAGGACTTTCAACTGGTCAAGAAATTCAAAGGTCCAAATACAACAATCAAAGCAGAGGGTATGGGATGAGCTACCAAACCTCTACAAGTTTCTAGGTAAATAGAGGAAGAGCAGGAAGATTAAGATTTGTACATGGAGATGCCAAAACTATCGAGGATCACAAGGTGACTACAGAGACTATTTTTGGTTTTTCCCAAGGAAAAGTATCGGGTTGATTACAACATGATGTTAAGACATGGGGAAATAACTTGGGACCTATGGGAACTAAAAAGTATACAACGTTTACGAAATCGCGTTTGTGGATCAACCACAACAGATAAGGGAACAGAAGAAGTTAAGTTGATCAAAAGATCTAAACTCAGTAGAGGGTTCAGAAATAGATTCCATGATACAAAAAGGCGCAATTTAGCGTATACAATATAATGCCATAAATTATGTGAGAACTCACTTTTTAATAAAGAAAACACACAAAGAATGGAGGACAGTAAAAACATCTGAGGGAATTGAACAAATTCTTAGTGTACAGACATTTCAAGATGGAAGGAATCAATTTTTTGAGAAATAGATTGTTAAAAAACAATTGATTTGTAAATTTAGATCTAAAGGAGGCCTATTTCACAATTCCCATAGAGAAGGAAAGTCAGATTCTTGCAGTTCAGATGGAAAAAACAGTTGTATCAGTTCAAGTGCCAACCTTTTTGTTTGTCTTCCAAGCCAAGAGTTTCCTGAAGGTGAGGTCTAGTTATGGCTTTTTTGAGATTGTGAGGTGTTCAGTTAATAGTATGTTTATATGAAATATTGATAATGTCTCAGGATATAGAACAATTGGGAAACCAACTGATGCTAGTGAAGAACCTTTTGGAAGTATTGGGCTTCTGGATAAATGAGAAGTCAATATTATCACCATCACATAAGTTGAAACTTTCAGGTTTTCAGAGAGATACTACTGAGGTTGTGTTACAGTTACCAGAGAGGAAAGTGAGAATGATAGGGAAGGAAATATGACATGCTTTGGAGGACATGTAGAATTTAAGAGATTTAGCTTGGATGGTACTGTTATGAACCCCAATGTCCCCCAAACTATGGCTAGGTATCTACATGACCTTTTACCTACATTTGCCCTACCTTGCTCTGCATAAGGGTTCTAAGCACTGACCTTTTACCCAGTTATGTGCTGAATACATTTAGATTGGTTTCCTTGAAACTGACCTAATTTAAAATGCATGAGGATTTTTAGAAAAGTCCCTGCATATGATGCAAGTTAACAGCGTGAACATACTCTGTTTAAAAGTCATGATCTTCTTCACTCAAAGACAAAGGAAATCCCTGGACTAGCAATTCCTTTCTCAATACTACTGCGTTCCATACATACAGAGAGTCTTAATAGGAAAAAACATTATATATATATACGTATAGCAAAGAGAGCTATAAGATACAGACAATACTAAAAAAATATTGGCATCTAATCCAGAAGGATCCTGTTATAGGCAAAAACATAGGAGAGAGACCATTAATAACCTATAGGAGAGCATTGAATCTTTCTGACCATCTGGTGCATAGTCACTTTGAAAACATCAAAAAAACAAACAATTGGCTGACAGATAGAAACAAAGGTTTTGTAAGATGTAATACCTGCAAGGCTTGCAAAATAGGAAAGAATACTAAGACTATTACAGATCCAGCAGGCAAAGTTTTTACAATACGGGAACACAACCTGTGAAACCAGTTTCGCAGTATATATGCTTCAGTGCTACTGCGGAAAAAGATATATAGGCGGCACAACATGCCCTTTGAAAAAGCGTATCCTAGAGCACATCCATGCGATACAAAATGGGTACTTGACATATGCAATGGCCAAACATATAGGAAATCTCACCAACAAGACATGGCAAGACACGCAATTCTTTGGTCTAGCAACGATTCCACAACATGAGCGTGGCGGAAATAGAAAATTAATACTACGCAGATTGGAATCAAAATTAATTATGCGGTTCAAGACCAAAATCCCCACAGGCCTGAACGGAGATGAGGAACTTTATTTCCACCTGTAATTACAAGTTGACACTTCCTATGTACTGCAAATGACAAAGGACAACTATGAACTTGTTCACTACTAAGAGACATTTTAGTGAAAGGGGATGACAGTTCTCAGAATTGCACCTTCCTTTCACCTTTTTGTTCATTTATATTTTGATTGGTATCTTATGTAAATTTAGTTTATTGGCAACCATTCATTGGCGGTGGCAAGGGCACTCAGCCCTAGAAACAAAACAATTTGCACATGGGAATGTTAGAAACCACCAAATCTCCCCTTTAAATTGGAATATGCTTATCCATATTAGTTGCAAAATGTGAACACTGCCAGGCTGCCAGAAATGTGCTAATGTTGGGACTTAAATCAAATAATAATTAAGGCACTTAGCCATAATTGTGACTTAAAAGCTATATATGTATGCTTCATTTGCATCAACACTAAACCTAGTGTAAATGTCATTATTTTAAATGGTATTGGTTGGAACTCTTCCCATAACCAACTACATGTCCCACAATGCACAAAGTAACCACAATCACTTAAATATGGAATGTGAAGTAGGACAACTGTTTATGCCGCCGTGAGAAGGAACCAGTGGGTTCGAAACGCGTAGGCTTGTACTTTTTGCACTGAATAAATCAAACGTTGATAACTAACGGAGTGCTGGAATACGTTCTTTGTGAGGAATTTAAACACGGAACCCGGTCCTGGTTCCGCCTCCAGCACCAACCTGCCAAGCGCTCCCTCTGCGACAGGACAGCTAGCGTTGAATATATATATATATATATATATATATATATATATATATATATATATATATATATATATATATATATATAACACCAACACTAAGATATGATGCAAAAGGCAAAAGAACTGCTTAGCATAATCGCAGGTATTGTTCTAGGCTCATTTGCTTAATCAGACTCACAACATATTGATTATGTAAGGAACCCAGAGGCTATCTGTAAGGTATAAAAGACCCATGCCAACACTAGATAGAAAGAGGAGAAACAGCCACGCTGACAAGACGCTGGGGTCCTGGTCTGCACAAACTACTACATGCAGGGGTCTGACATCCCTTGCAGGGTGTCCAACTAGAGACCAAGTGGGGGTTCTTCGTTCTCTTCCATCAGGTAATGGAGTCGGCTCTTTCCTAGGGGATTTCTGGCTTACACCTATATACAGGCTAGGTACACTTAGTTAGGGTTTGCACCTTTGGAGTACCCTTGAATACATTCATGTGGTAAACCGCCATACAACGAGGCTGTTACCACGCAAGTTGTTACATTGCATGCGTAACAACGCATGCGATGTAACAACTACCATTACAACACAAACCATTATATCGCATGCGCTTTTAAAACGCATGCAATGTAATGGTTACCCACATCGTTGTGAGAAAACTGGGCTGTTGAGTTTCCTCACAATGATGTGCACTGCCCCTCTGTCGACGCTGGAACCAGGAGAGGAACCACAAGGAGAGAGAGGTAAGAGGGATTGTGCTTGGGGTGGGGTTACTTTTTAAGGGTTTAGGGTGATGCCAAAGTAGTGCAGTCATGTTTGTGTAGTGTAGGGTTGTGTTTTAGGATTTAGTGTTATGGTGTTTGTGTAGTGTAGGGTAGTGTTTTGGGGTTTAGGGTAGTGTTTTGGGGTATAGGGTAGTGTTGTGTTTGTGTAGTGTAGGGAAGTTTTTTAGGGTAGTGTAGGGGGGGTCATGCAGGGTAGTGTTCGAGTGGAAGGAAAGGACTGGGGGAAGGGGAGGGTCGTGATGGGGGTAGAGTTTTTGAGTTTAGTGTAGTGTTGTCTAGGGTAGTGTTTTAGGAATTAGTGTAGTGTCGGTGGGTTGTGTAGGGTAGTGTAGTGTTATTGTAGGGAGAGGGCTTGGGGTCGGGGAGGCTGGTGCAGTGGAACTACATTAGGGATTAGGGTAGGGTAGGTTGGAGTCACTTACCTTGCAAACGTTTACCAGGAGTATACCCTTACTACACATGCCTTGGGGTTGAAATGGCATGCGTGGTAAAGGTATAGTTGTGGTAAAATTTTGCATTTTCATGGTACTCGTAATTGACATCGCGTAGTAATACCCGCGTTGTAAAGGCATGTGTGATATTTCTATGCAATGTAACGAGTGCTATTCCATTCATGTATCTATTTGACTGCATATATTTACTGTTCACTGATTATGCTAGACAGTGCAGCAGAAGTAACAATAGCTCGCCAAATTCGGGTGGAATTTCGGGTGACAGCAGCATTGAATGAACATATAACGGTGAAAACACCTGACCAGCGTAAGCGTCCCACATTGTTTAAACAAAATTACACTCCAAATGGAGGGGGACAAACCCCGAAATGTGAAAGGTCTTTTTTGGCTTTCTTCGACCTCATCCCAGAAACACTAAAAGATACATATGCGCAGGAGTGGGCCCTACAGCCCATGCGGGGTGTCCAACTCGAGACCAAGACGGGATGCTTTATTCTCTCCCTTCAGGTAATGGGGTTGGGCTTTCCTATGGGATTCTTGGATTTACACCTACATACATGTTAGGTAAACTTAGGTACGGTTTGCATCTTGGGAGTGTGCTTGATTACTGCATGTATGGATATGCATGCATATATTCACTGTTTTAGCACCAATTAGAATTCTACCTTTTATTTACTCTGTTGGTGCTTGTAATCTTATATATCTGTTTCTGTCTAATGATTGTCACAACAAACATGTTTTATACTAGAATGACGCTGGTTCAATAAATGCTTATTGAAAATGACTCCATTGTTTAATCTGTGTATCTCCCTGAGACTAAGTGAGCATGTTTGACTGCGAAAAGTGTTGTACTGTTTCCACGATCCCTGAAGGATCAAGGGTTGTCATGTTAGATGCTTGCCAGAAACTTTTCGCTCCTTGGTAAGGTTAGGGGGCTTATAGTGGAACTGTGAGCTAGCCTGTCTAAAGGCTTCAATTCCTTTGGGGGTGTCTGGAATCAGTCTGGACACTAATCCCTTAGTTTATGTTGGCTAAACGTGCAGATCCTATATAGATTTGTAGGAACTACACAACCGTAGAATTGTCATTTTCAATCAAAGTAATTTTCCCAGCACCATTGAATTGTCGTGCATTGCACAGAATAAAAGGAGTTTGTTTGAGGAAAGGTCAGTGGTGTGGCAACAGTAGTGCAGAATCAAAGGGTAAAGGACATTCAGGGCTTGCTGCTGCTGTTTTCACCAGGGAGTCGTTCTAGAACCACCAAGACCAGGAGGGGCCACCCAGATTCCCATGCACGCTTTGAAAAGCTCACACGACGTTCTGGGTTTGCTGCTGCTGTTTTCACAGATACTCGTTGTCCCATGATTACCAAGACCAGGAGGAGGGGCTGCCCTGATTCCACTGTACTCTTTGAAATGTATCCACCACCTGCTGTGCAAGAGGTTAAGGGCTTGCTGATGCTGTTTTCACCAGGGACTCGTTATCCCATGATTACCAAGACTAGGAGGGGGCGCCTTGTTTCCCCTGCATGCTTTGAAAAGTGCTCACCACCTTCCACAGGACGTTGGCACCTGGAAGAGGCTGAGCTGGGCCACCGCCTCAGAGGCATCCTGGTCCAAGCTTTTGAGCGTTTTTACCAAGGGTCACCTGCAGCTCTTTTAGCTTTTCAACGGATTGTTGGGCTTTGTGACTTTTGTGTTATAATATCACAATTCATCTATCACCTAAGCTGGAAAGGACACGGGGAAGAGAAAAGTAGACTCCACCAATGTGATGGATAAGAGACTAAGGACAAGTGAATTGTAAAGGAGAAAAGTCCAGTAGCCAAAGTGTATGTTGTAAGTGTATGCCTCCTTGCTGCTCAGCCCATTATCTACAACTGACCCTCTCCACCTCACCAGACACTCCAGCATTCCATTACAACACATTCATGCTGGCTGAGAAGCAGGGACATAAAACAGAGTAGTATGCATCAAGTACAACACATCACACACATATATATATATATATTCACTGAAAAAAGCAAAGGTTTCAGGGACGTTATAGTTAGTTGGACATTTCACTCATACAAAACGATAGAAATTCCCCTATTATAGTTAGTTCAGCTAACTATAACTCGTGCCCTCGCAATGCACTGCTGATGACGTCACATTTTACATCATTCAAGACATGGTCAGTGACATCACTGATGACATCTAAAATGACATCACTGATGACATCTCAAATGACATCACTGATTACATCATCCACGTGACAATGTGATGCACCTCATCAGACTAATATAACACTTGATACACCCACTGTAAAATACAGACTATAATTTTCGAAACCATGAACATACCAATACCAGTTAGTACAGATCCACTGATTAATTCCTATGTCTACACACACATCAATTAATGCACCCATACAGTCACTCATACATAGAGTCAGCTATCAATACGACATTATCATATCCACTCATACATCTGTACAGACACTGCCTCTCATTCATAGTTATTCACACACCTAGTCAGTAATGGAAATAGTGAATCACACTTATTTACTCACCTGTACAGTTATACACATACCACCTCACTTATTTAAACATACTAACACATACTTTCACTATAATACAATAAGTAATACAAGTACACACTGGTCCATACAGGCACTCTCACAATCACTCACTCTCACATATAGTCATTTATACAGTCCAACACTCACATATACTGCGTTTGACATATGTAGTTACTGACACATGTACCACTGAGGCATTCACTCACCAGGACATCCATACACCGACTCACCCAGCCATACAGCTGTTCATAGATACAGACTAACACATATATGCAGTGAATTATCCACTCACTTATTTATGCACAGAGTCACACCCCCACCCACGCACACACTCAGGCACCCATCAGACAAGCAATCAATAGCCCATATAGATTCATTTATCTGCTAACCAAACCATGCAACCACTTACACACCATTGTACACCTAAACTCAGTGAGTGTCTGTATCAATCGCTAACGCATGCATTAAGTAAGACACAATTAATCACTCACTTATACAGTCAGTCACACTTTATGCATCCTGACTCTTATACAATCATTCATTCTTCAATACACCTTGGTGTGTGTGTGTGTGTGTGTGTATATATATATATATATATATATATATATATATATATATATATATATATATTCACAGAAAAAACCATAGGTTATAGACCATATATAGTTAGGAATTTGCATTTACAAAACCTTGAAAATTCACTGAAAAAACCATAGGTTATAGACCATATATAGTTAGGGATTAGCATTTAAAAAACCTTATTTTATTTGCACAAAAACATTGAAATTCCATATATAGTTAGTTGCACTAACTATATATCGCGGACCCGCAATCCACTGCTAATGATGTCACATATTACATCATTCATGACATGGTCAGTGACATCACTGATGACATCACTGATGACATCTCAAATGACATCACTGATGACATCACTGATGACATCTCATTTGACATTACTGATCACATCACTGATGACATCATTCATGTGATTATACGATGAACCTCTTCAGACTCTGATATAACCTTAGATACACTCAGTGTAAACAGACACTCACAGACTGTCACTCATCCATGGAGTTACTCACACACCTAGTCAGTCATGCAAAGAATCAATCACACCTCCATTTCCTAAACTATACAGTTATACACACCTTACTTATTCGAACATATACTAACACATATTTACTCTTTTATACAATCTCTGATACAAGTTCACAATGATCCATACAGCCACTCACACATTCACTGGCTCTTATGCACAGTAATTTATATATGTGAACTCTCACATGTACTGTGTTTTACATATGTACTTACTTTGACATGTAGCACTGAGATATCCATTCACTCACCAATACTCTCGTACACAGTCAACCACCCATACAGCTGTTTCCACATGCAGTTTTGAACCCATAGATCTAGTGAATCAACTGTTCACACATGTATGCACAGAGTCACACCATCCCAGCCACCCCCACACACACACACTCACTCTCCCATACAAATACTTGGACAACCAATCAATAACCCATACAGTTACTCATATAGCTACTGATCAACACATGCAGCAGTTCATAGAACAACAGATATAATGATGCACAAATTAAGACAGTTTAGTCACTAACCCATGCACTCAGTGAGACACATTTAATCACTCTCTCATACAGTCAGTCATGCACCTACTAAATCCTTCATCCAGACACTTATACATCCACTCATTCTTCAATATGTAAGACATATTTTAACTTTACAGAAACAGACAGTCACTGGATGATGTTATCAGTGATGTCATCAGTGATGTCATTTGAGATGTCATCAGTGATGTCATCAGTGATGTCACTGACCATGTCATGAATGATGTAATATGTGACATCATTAGCAGTGGATTGCGGGTCCGCGATATATAGTTAGTGCAACTAACTATATATGGAATTTCAATGGTTTTGTGCAAATAAAATAAGGTTTTTTAAATGCTAATCCCTAACTATATATGGTCTATAACCTATGGTTTTTTCAGTGAATTTTCAAGGTTTTGTAAATGCAAATTCCTAACTATATATGGTCTATAACCTATGGTTTTTTCTGTGAATTTCATTGGTTTTTTAAAAGCTAATATCTATAGCTGTAAAATATATTCTTTATTAAGTGACGTATCACGTAGCCCGTGAGACGCCTCATGATGCATCGCATAACCGTGACGTATCGTCTCTGCAGCGCAAACCAAACCCAAAACGTAAGCGCGCCAGAACACGCTTAAAGATATATATATATTTTTTTAACCTTAATTAGACAAAATCCACACGTGCACATATCACAAACGTTCAAAAAACACAATATGTCGGACTCCCGTTACGCTGCCGGTTAGCTGCCCGGTTAACGTACCAGGAAGCACCTTTACCGCGAAAAATCGCAAATTTTTTTTTTTCACCCCCCAGGGAACTTTAATAGCCCCCTCATCAATCCTAGGGGTTCAGGAGGGGTCTGCCTTACCCCTTTCATTCATTTACACCTTTTTTTTTTCCACCTCTTGTCTCTCGATCCCACAGAGAGACAAGATGGCGGCCGCTCCAGACTGTTTACAATGATAACAGCCAATCAGCTTCTCCTCAGAGTCCCGTTACACTGCCGATTAGCTTCCCGGTAGCTGCCCGGTTAGCGTACCAAGACGCGTCTCTACGGCGAAAAAATCGGATTTTTTTGTTTGTTTTTTTTTGGCCCCACGTGGCTTTATAATATCCCCCTCATCAATCCTAGGGGGTCAGAAGGGGTCTACCTTGCCCTCTTTCCTTCATTTCCCCCTTTGTTTTGGCCTCCTCTTGTCTCTCGATCCTACCGAGAGACAAGATGGCGGCCGCTCCGGACTGTTTACAATATTGACAGCCAATCAGCTACTCCTCAGACTCCCGTTACACTGCCGGTTAGCTTCCCGGTTAGCTGCCCGGTTAGCGTACCAAGACGCGTCTCTACGGCGAAAAAATCTGATATTTTTTTTTTTTTTGGGTTACACTGCCGGTTAGCTTCCCGGTTAGCTGCCCGGTTAGCTGCCCGGTTCGCGTACCAAGACGCGTCTCTACGGCGAAAAAATCTGATTTTTTTTTTTTTTTGGGTTACACTGACGGTTAGCTTCCCGGTTAGCTGCCCGGTTAGCTGCCCGGTTCGCGTACCAAGACGCGTCTCTACGGCGAAAAAAATCGGATTTTTTTTTTTTGGGTTACACTGACGGTTAGCTTCCCGGTTAGCTGCCCGGTTAGCTGCCCGGTTCGCGAACCAAGACGCGTCTCTACGGCGAAAAAATCGGAATTTTTTTTTTTTTTTTGGGCCCGGCGTGGCTCTATAATATCCCCCTCATCAATCCTAGGGGGTCAGAAGGGGTCTACCTTGCCCTCTTTCCTTCATTTCCCCCTTTGTTTTGGCCTCCTCTTGTCTCTCGATCCTACCGAGAGACAAGATGGCGGCCGCACCGGACTGTTTAGAATGTTGACAGACACCGGAGAGCCAATCAGCTTCGCTTCGCAAAGTTCCGATACGCGAAAAGTTCGCGAACCGGAGCGCTGCCCGGAGCGCTGTTACAGATATATATCTTGATTTAAACGTTAATTTCTCAAAATCCACTGAAGCACATATATTGAGACCTAGCAAAGGCACATCGGGCTAACAGTCCCTACAATTTTGCCAAGTTTCGTGCAAATCCATTAAGCCGTTCGAGCTAAAAGTGAGTCCAACCGCCCTATGGAAAACTCAATGTTAAAAACGCGTTTTGGGACCCCCCTTTTTTCTCAGCCCCCCCTTGACGAAACCCCCCCAAATTTCCAGGAGCTGCTCAGAAACAAAATGTGCCATTTTCCTGAAAATTTCAGCCGATTCCGTCCACAAACGCCAAAGTTATTAGACATAGAATTTTCAGAAATCCCATAGGGAAAAAATCCTAACTATATATACCTACTGGCGACCGCCAGTAGGTAATATATATATATATATATATATATATATATATATATATATATATATATATATATATATATATATATATATATATATATATATATATATATATATATATATATATATATGCAGAGTGGGGCCTTCCTGTTAAAAAAGACCAAAGGACTCCTCGGGGATACCAGGTAACCTTTTATTTGGGCGCAGGTTTAACAGCATAATGCATTTCGGCGTTGTTACATCTTGCCTTCGTCAGATGCCTTTACTGCTTGGGTTACTTCGACTCCCTCTTCCATCACACAGAGTTCCAAGAGTAGTTGGAGTGTTTCTGGCCCCGCCTTAAATGATTGCAGCTGTCGATCAGTGCTGGAAAGCCTCGGTCTTCCAGCATGCAGTGCGGCTGCAATCCAAATTATGGAGTAGCGCTACAATGCGCCCCGTTCAGCCTGGAGGGGGGAGAAGGCTGAATTGTTGCCATCAAAGTCCCAAAATTAAAATGCCAAGAGTCACCTTGGGTCCCCGACATCTCAACCCCCTGAGCAGTCCAAAACTGTGCCGTGACGTTGTGATTCAGTGATCATGCGTCCCCGTGACTTCACGGGCTGCGGGTAGCAGCAGCTGTTGTCCGTCGTGCTCCTGAGGTGGGCCAGCAAAATACCAATTCCTTGGTTCCAAAAAAGTTTTTGCCTTTACTTATTGCCGGTCACTTGTTCGAGACGGGTCCTTCATCCACGCGCTAAGGCGTAGCTCGTGGTATTGGATGCAGAGTGGGGCCTTCCTGTTAAAAAAGACCAAAGGACTCCTCGGGGATACCAGGTAACCTTTTATTTGGGCACAGGTTTAACAGCATAATGCATTTCGGCGTTGTTACATCTTGCCTTCGTCAGATGCCTTTACTGCTTGGGTTACTTCGACTCCCTCTTCCATCACACAGAGTTCCAAGAGTAGTTGGAGTGTTTCTGGCCCCGCCTTAAATGATTGCAGCTGTCGATCAGTGCTGGAAAGCCTCTGTCTTCCAGCATGCAGTGCGGCTGCAATCCAAATTGTGGAGTAGCGCTACAATGCGCCCCGTTCAGCCTGGAGGGGGGAGAAGGCTGAATTGTTGCCATCAAAGTCCCAAAATTAAAATGCCAAGAGTCACCTTGGGTCCCCGACGTCTCAACCCCCTGAGCAGTCCAAAACTGTGGCGTGACGTTGTGATTCAGTGATCATGCGTCCCCGTGATATATATATATGTACGGTCACTGAAAAAAAACATAGGTTTCAGCCACGTAGTAGTTAGGAATTAGCATTTTAAAAAACCTTAGAAATTCACTGAAAAAATCAGGTTTTAAACTTTATAGTTAACTGGACATTTCACTCATACAAAACCATTGAAATTCCCCAGTTATAGTTAGTTCAGCTAACTATAACTCGTGCGCCCGCAAAGCACTGCTGATGACTTCACATATTACATCACCCATGACATGGTCAGTGACATCACTCATGATCACTGATGACATCACTATAACATGTGTGAAACCTATGTTTTTTTTCAGTGAATTTCTAAGGTTTTTAAATGCTAATTCCTAACTATAACGTGCCTGAAACCTACGTTTTTTCAAAGGTTTTGTAAATGATAATTTTTTAATGTATTGTTATTTTTTTATATACTGATTTACTACATTGTTTTAAACTATTTATTTTTAGATTTTTTTTAAATTACAGTACATCTTTTTGATATGAATTGAAAAAAATTTGTTTTTAAAAATATTGAAATTCTAATATATATATTTGTTATTCTATATTTTTTTAATTTATATATATTTTACATAGCAGGCAATGATATCCTATGGAAGGAAATTCAAGTTCCTGATAAGTACGGTTAAAATTACTTTTCAGGTTCAGTACTGGGCTGAAAGATGCAGCACTGAGGTCTCTCCTGATAACATGCGAGTAAATCTGAATTCGTAGTTCGGCTGATTTTAGAGGAAGTTTTCAAAGTTCCAAAACTCCACACTTAAAAGAATTTCCAAGTGAAATCAGTCAATGTTAACCTATGAAAGGAAATTCAAGGTACTGTAACTATGGTTAGAATTACTTTTCAGGATCAGTAGTGGGCTGAAAGATGCAGCACTGAGGTTTCTCCTGATAACAGGTGAGTAAATTGGAATTCGTAGTTCGGCTGATTTTAGAGGAATATTGGTACGTTTCAAAAATAGACACTTGGAAACTTTTCTGGTGAAAACCACGCAATAGATTCCTATGGAAGCAAATACAAGTTACTGGTAAGTACGCTTAGATTTACTTTTTAGGGTCTGTACTGGGCTCAAAGATGCAGCACTGATGTCTCTCGTGATAACAGGTGAGTAAATCGGAATTTGTAGTTTGGCTGTTTTTAGAGGAATATTTTGCTCAATAGTGAAGGAAGGGGGCGGGCCTGCAAACACGCCCTGTGGCGCGTTTTAAGTTGGGGAATTAATTCCTCTTTAATCCTGAGGTCCCCTGTGGGCCAACTAGCCCACCAGGTACCTCCAGTATGCGCCAGGGAGCTGCGTTGCAGAGAGGTGTTCAGAGGGCACGCCCCCTTTTTACAACACTCTGCAACGCAGCTCCGTGGCGCTTACTGGAGGTACCTGTTGGGCTAGTTGGCCCCTAGGGGACCTTTGGATTAAAGAGGAATTAATTCCCCAACTTAAAACGCTCAACAAGGAATGTTTGCACACATATCCCCTTTAGCCCCGCCCCCAACCTTCACCACTGTGCAAACATGCCCCGTATCGCGTTTTAAGTTGGGGGATTAATTCCTCTTGCATACTGGGGGTCCCTAGAGGCCAACTAGCCCTCAAGAAACCTCCAGTATATGCCCCAGGCGGCTGTATTGCAGAGAGGTGTAAAAAGGGGCATCGCCTCATTACACCTCTCTGCAATGCAGAGACCCCCAGTATTAAAGGGAAATTACTTCCCCCCTCTGCAAACGCGCCAGGGGGCACTATTGCAGAATGGTGTTTTTTTTGGGATCAGCAGGGTACGCGTACCCTATGCGCATCCCGCAATTTAAAAAGATATATTTTTTGTGCCTTGGGGGTCCTTGTGGGACCCCCTAAGCAGGCCTAGGGGGTCAGGGTATTTCTACCCTGCTCCCTTTGCGTCCTTTGCGCTCTTGTTTTTCTGTTTTCTTCTGTCTCGGTTCTACCGAGGCACAAAATGGCTGCTAACACTTCCTGGCTTGGAGTGTTGACAGCCAATTACCATAAAGCTTGTGCTCTGGAGGATACGTGTACAGTACTTAGTCTATAGATATATCTATGATTTTACTTTTGATTTTCTCAGGAACTACTTAACGGATTTAAACCATTTAACAAAAAGCGTAATCTGCGAACCAAACTCTACCTTTTTGACAAATTTGGTGTAATTCAGTTCAGCAGTTCAGGCTGTAGCCGTGTCTGAAGGTCCCTATGGAAAATTGCATGGGGAAAACAAGTTTTGGGACCCCCTTTTTTCTCAGCCCCCACTTGACAAATTACCCCCAAACTTTCAGGATGGGAGCGGAGCGCACCATCTTCATGGATAATTTCGCGAAGATTCATCGACCAGCGCCAAAGTAATTCCAAATAGAATGTTGCAGATTTCCTATGGAAACTAGGTCCTAACTATAACTACCTACTGGCGACCACAATTGAAAATATTATAGGACGTATGATGGTAGAAGATGAAACAGTCCTATAACATCGGACACCATAAAAATCACATTTAAATATCAAAAAATATAATCCTGCAAATTTAAATCACAACACTATAATCCTGTGTAGGCTCTGGAGAACAAAGGAGACTACAGAGGTCCAACCCCTTCACTCACCCTCTTCTGCACACAACAGGAAATAAAAGTGCCACGTTCGCACTAACTAGGACACAAGACCCTATATTCAACTCTAGGGTATACGACCCCAAAAGGCTTCAGACATACTGCATGCCTGACTGGACCGTGAGTCTTGGGCAATGCATGCACATGAACCCACAACGCATCACACATACTGTATGCCTGACGGGACCAAAGGTCTAATGTAGAACAGCACATGGTAAACAACCTCACAACACACATAATTTGCACACCTGATAGGACTGAAGGTCTCCGGTAAAATAGTACAGGGTACACGACCCCACAACACACAACTCACACACCTGACAGGACTAAAGGTTTCATGTAAAACAGCACAGATTGCACAACCCCACAACGCACACAACTTGCACACCTGACAGGACCAATGGGCTCAGGCAAAACACCACAGGGTATCTTTCAACCCTTACACACACCCCCACCCCCACCCCGACAGGGGGTCTCCACACACTGACAAGGAAATCCATAGAGGGTGAAACAAAACAAGCCATCAGAATGATACCAGAATTAGAAATAAACATGGCATAATCATTAAACTTATGATGGCAAAGGGTGAAAGTTCCCAAAAACACACACATGCAGCAAGTCAGGACTTGCATAAAACAAACTACCCATAGGCATACAATTAAATCAGGCATAAATCAAAACACTGCAGCAAATTGATTGGTATAAACTGGCATGGTAAAATAAACAAAACATTTAACAGGAAATCCCCTCTACCGGTGAGCAGCTTCTCACCAGAAGTTCCTCACAAATGCCAGATTACAGGGACATGCTCCGAAGTATTTCCAAGAGTAAAGTAGGATATACAGTCAAATGGTTGCAACCAAAGACCATAATGAAGTGATCAATCCAGAGTATTATTTTTTTTAACTTTATTTTCCAGTATGTAACATATACAAATGTAAATGTTGTGTGTCTTGTAAAGCGCACTGCTGCACTGAGGCGTCGTGGCGCTGTAGACCGTTGGGGAACCCGTCCTGGCTATCCCTGTGAGATGGTCCCTACTGGGTATCTCCAAGGTGAAAGCAGGCATCCCCGGCGAATGTGGGGGGCCGTTATAGAGATGAGGTAAGCTAATGCCCAGAGTTGCCGAGTGTGATCCCTCGTTAGAGTAGGCACCGAGGCGAGAATTATCAAGTCCGCTGACCCTGGTCCACGACCCTGCCGCGTCGGGAATTGAACCCTGGTCCCGGGCCGTTCTCTGCTTCCGGGTCTGCCGCCTCTAACCTGTGAGCCACACCACTACAGCGCCACGACGCCTCAGGGCAGCAGTGCGCTTTACAAGACACATACATTTACATTTCTATATGTTACATACTGGAAAATAAAGTTAAAAAAAATAATACTCTGGATTGATCACTTCATTATGGTCTTTGGTTGCAACCATTTGACTGTATATCCTACTGTGCATATACAAGTCACCTTGCTCATCATGTAAAAAATTCACTTTGCCAGCTCCATCGTGATGGTTCAATAACAATTGCAGACGTCTGGTATAATGTAGCATCATGTCAATAATTATCATACTCAAGAAGAAATGCGTTACTTACCTGTAACAGCAGTTATCCAGTATTGGTGTCTTTCATAGATTCACATGCCTGAATCATTCCCCGTCGTCGAGACGGGAGCCTCCGGTAAATAAAAAAGCAATGTCCATAGACATACATAGAGAGAAAGGGTCCAAGGGTCTCCCCTTAGCAGCCTTTCCTTGTCCTTATGTAAAAAGGACCAAACTGACCTAGTCAGCCAATCAGCTCCGACCTCCCTCTAGAACCTTCCTGGGAGGAGCCTCAGTCCCTCAGATTTTCGTACGCACCCAGCTAGGTTTGGCGTAATATAGTTCCGAGAGGGAGGTGAGTCCTTCCCGGGGAGGCGGGAGGGTTGCATGTGAATCTATGAAAGACACCAATACTGGATAACTGCTGTTACAGGTAAGTAACGCATTTATTATCCAGTATTAGGGGTGTCTTTCATAGATTCACATGCCTGAATCCGAGTAGCTAGCAATCACAGTAGCACATTTGTAAAACAGAGTCGCTCTGCCGTCATAGTAGATAATGCATATAATATCATACAATAAAGAGACAGCTTAGATATAATATCATCAGAGCAATAATGTGCATACCTGGAAGGCGGGATGTAGGAAGGCTCACCTTACTGAAAGAGATGGCGAAGCACCGCCTGGCCCACTGCCGCATCCTTCTGGAGTTCAATGTCCAGGCAGTAGTGTCTGGAGAAAGTATGCGATGACTTCCAGGTCGCCGCCCTGCAGATGTCCAGGATTGGCACTCCTGCAAACAGCGCCGCTGACGTGGACATCGCCCTGGTGGAATGAGCGGTAACATGAACATTTAGAGGCCGGCCGGCCTGTTCGTGGCAGAAGGAAATCGCCGAGGAGATCCATCTGGATATGCTTTGCTTCGTGAGTGGTAGGCCCATTCTTGGCCTGCTGTATGCCACGAACAGCTGTGAGGATTTCCTTAGATCCTTAGTCTTCTCCAGGTAGAACTTCAGGCACCTCATAAGGTCCAGAGAATGCAGTGACCTTTCCGCTGCTGTGGAAGGGTTGGCGAAGAAAGACCTAAGGACCAAAGGTTCGTTGAGATGGAAGTCCGACGGTACCTTTGGAATGAACTTAGGGTTTGGTCGCAGTATCACCCTATCATGTCTGAATTGTAGATAAGGTTCTTGAATGGACAAGGCTTGCAGCTCGCTAACCCTTCTGGCCGAAGTTAGAGCGAGCAAGAGTGCAGTTTTCCATGAAAGGTGTTGAAGCGATGCCCTGTGAATGGGTTCAAACGGGTGTCGCATGAGCTGGTAGAGTACCAGGTTAAGCTGCCAGGTGGGGGGTACTTTCCGAGGTCTCGGGAAGGATCTGTATAGTCCTTTAAGGAATTGTTTAAGTAGCCGACTAGACCACAGAGATGGTCCTGTGATCGTTCTGGTGAACCTCGAGATTGCTGCCAGGTGGACTTTGATGGACGCATGCGCCAGTCCCGACTGGGCCAAATGCAGGAGGTATGGTAGTATTTGTTCTGGTGTGATGGTGAGTGGCCGTAAGCCCTGTTCCGAGCACCATATGCAGAATCTCTTCCATTTGAGACAGTAGGTCTTGTTCGTACTGTCCGCTCTTGCTTTGGCTAGCACATCCCTGCAGTCTTGTGGGATATTCAGGTCCCCGAATTCTCTGTGCTCAGGAGCCAGGCTGATAATTTGAGCGATTGGAGGTTCGGGTGTTGCACTTGCCCGTTGGACATCGTCAGTAGGGCTGGGTGTTGGTTCAGTCGGATCGGTGATTTGATGGATAGTCGAAGCAGATCCGAGAACCAGTGTTGCCTCGGCCAGGACGGGGCGATCAGGATCAGGGTGCATGGTTCCGCTTTCATTTTCCTCAGGAGCCGTGGAATCATCGGGAATGGAGGAAAGGCGTATGCAAAGACGCTGTACCATCCGATGGAGAACGCATTTCCTAGTGATCCTGGTTGGGGATGCCAACTTGCGTAGCACGGGCATTTTGCGTTCCTCCTGGTGGCAAAGAGGTCGATGTTTGGGACTCCCCAAAGAGAGAAGATGTGAGTGAGGGCGCTGTCCGATAGTTCCCACTCGTGGGAGAGGGATTTTTGCCTGCTCAGGGCGTCCGCGATGGTATTGTCCCTTCCCGGCACGTACTCCGCTTTGAGTTGGATGTCGTGTAGAACCAGCCAGTTCCAGATCGTCTGTGATTCGCGTGAGAGCGAGAGTGAACGCGTTCCCCCTTGTTTGTTCAAATAGTGCATCGTCGTGGTGTTGTCCGTCCTGACGAGCACTGGGGATTTCTGGATGCGGGGTAGGAAGGCTTGTAGAGCCAGAAACACTGCTCTCAGCTCCAAGAGGTTGATATGGAGCAATTGCTCTTGAGAGTCCCATTTGCCGCTGATCTGTAGGTCCTGGAGCACCGCGCCCCATCCCTCTAGGGAGGCGTCTGTTGTTATCACCAGCGGTGATGCTGGGAGGAGAAACGGTAAGCCCACCATCAGATTGTGACGACTTGTCCACCATTGTAGAGCTTTTGAAATCTTCGGTGTGATCCGAAGGATGTCTTCGAATGAGCCAGTGCTTTGGGTCCATTGGCTCGCGAGTGCCTCCTGCAAGGGCCGCATTCTGAGCCTGCAGTGCGGTATGAGGAGTATGCAGGAAGACATCATCCCCAGGAGGGAGGAGTAAGTCCGAACTTTCAGGTGCTTTTTCTTTGCCACAGCCGTGGCCAGAGATAAGATCCTGTCTGCTCTTTCTTTTGAGGGGAAGGCCTTCGTGCAGCTTGTGTCTAACATGGCCCCTAGGAAGGTAATTTTTGTTGCGGGCACCATGCATGATTTCTTGATATTGAGCGTCAATCCCAGATTTTGAAAGAGATTGGTGCAGGCGTTGGAGGACATGACCGCGTCCCCAGGTGAGGGTGCTTTCACCAGCCAGTCGTCTAGGTAGGGGAAGACTTGGTGGCCCAGTTGGCGCAGGAATGCCGCCACAGGCGCAAGGCATTTCGTGAATATGCGCGGTGCGGACTTGAGGCCGAACGGCAGTACTTTGAACTGATAGTGACGGTCCGCCACCTCGAATCTTAGGAACTTCCGGTGAGTTTTGAGGATAGGGATGTGGTAGTATGCATCCTGGAGATCCAGTGACACCATAAAATCTCCTTTCTCTAGAATGCCCAGGATTTCCTGAATTGTCACCATCCTGAATGATTGGCTTCGTAGGAAGGTGTTGAGCCCCCGGAGATCCAGGATGGGTCTCCACTTGTTTTCTTTTTGTTGTACAAGAAAGAAGTGGGAGTAAAATCCTTTCCCCTTCGAGGATGCCGGAACCCTTTCGATTGCTCCTTTTTGTAGCATTGTCGAAAGTTCCTTTAGAAGCAGGCGTGGATGTTTGTGTGTCCGTCTGCGTGGAGGGGTATTGGGAGGGATGGAGGTGAACTCGAGAGAGTGGCCAAATCGAATAATTTGAAGAACCCACCGGTCCGTGGTGATGTTCTGCCAATTGTGAAGGAAATGGGTCAGCTTTCCTCCAATTTGAAAGGACGGAGATGGTGTTCGGACTGGCTGGAGTAGGTGGTCACTGGCGGCCGCCAGCGCCCCTCTTGGTGTTTTTACCTCTGTAGGACGATCTTCCGAATGAAGACTGTCTGCCCTGTTGTTGCTTGTTTTGGTACTGGCCTTTTTGATTGTACGAGAATGAGGACGAGGACCTGTTTTGATATGAGCCTCGATAGGAAGATTGACCCCTGGGCTTGTTGCCCCGAAAGGACTGGTTTCTGAACTGTAGAGATCCCAGGGCCCTTGCCGTGTCTGTGTCCTTTTTAATGGCCTGTAGGGCCTCGTCGACCTGTACTCCAAACAGGTGCTGGCCGTCGAAGGGCAGGTCTAGAACCTTTGCCTGAACTTCTTGGCGGAATGAAGTGGCTTTGAGCCATCCCTGTCGTCTCAGTACAGCCGCTCCCGCAAGTTGACGGAAGCCTGTCATGGCTGCGTCGATAGCACAGTCTATGAGCTCCGCTGCTGAAGATTGACCCTCCACGAGGAGCGCTTTCACCTCTCCCTGGACGTCATCAGGTAGTTCCTTTATGTAAGGGGCAATGTCCTCCCATAATTGTCGATTGTAACGCCCTAGCAAGGCAATGGAGTTGGCCACCTTGATGGACATGGCCGATGTGGAAGTGAAGCGCATGCCTATCCTGCCCTCTTTGTCCGGGGGAGCTGACAGTGGTGATGAAGGGTTGCGGGAGTTTTTCTGGGCCGCCTGCGTCACTACCGAGTCCGGTTTGGGGTGACCATTTAGGCAAGCCGCTGCAGTGAGTGGTGCCCTGTATTTTTTATCAAGGCGTGGGACCACCGCTGGCACAGAAGCAGGAGTGAGCATTAGCTTCTTACCCTGTTCCCACAAAAAGTCTATGATTGGAACAGCTTTTGCAGATTTTTGAGGCTGTTCCTTGAAGTCGTGGAGGAAACAGTCCGTTTCCGTGGATTCCACCACCATGTGGAATCTCTTCGCCGCTCTCTCCACCAGCTTGTGGAAACCCGCAATGTCCACCGGTGGGGAGTCCGCTTGGCGTGGTTGTGGTGAAGCTGGGGATGATGTAATATATTCGTCCTCATCAGCCTGGTCCGAGTGGTCTGAGTGAACCTCCTGGACCTCTCCTTCCTCCAGTTCTTCCTCTTCCTCTTCTTCGTCCGAAGAGACCACCACTTGAGGATGAACTTCCTGGTGGGGTTGATGGCGAGGATGAGGGCGTTCCGGTGCGGACACCTGAACATGCACTGGACGCGTCTGATCTTCTTTGTCCCCTGGTGCGAGACTCTCAGGTGCTTGACCGCCTTTGCTAGGCTCCGGAAAGCGCCGCTTGTAGTCTTGCACAAGAAGTTTCAAGTCATCCACCAGGGTCGCCGGCAGGCATATCATGGGGGTGACTTCGGTGTGGACACTGGTTTGGACCGAGTGTTCCTGATACGTGAATTCGTCCTGTTCCTCATCAGTGCTTTGGCATTTTATGTGGAGGTCTGTGAGTGAAGTAGCGGGATTCAGATGGTCATCCTCCTCGGATTCCTCGCTTTGGAAAATTTCTTGAGGTGGTTGTTTTTCCACCTTGCTAGGAGACGTCGTTTCCGGGGTAATTATTGACTTGCCCTGTTTGGTAGACTGAATGGTGGAGCTCGTAGTCGTCGAGGGGGCCGTCGACGGTGGTAGCATCATGTACGGCGTCTCCACCAGCTTTGATTTCTTCCATGTTTCGTTCGTCGTCGAATCGCCCGTCGACGGTGTCGTCGTCGAGCCCGTCGTCGACGGTGTCTTCGTCGACTGTGTCTTCGTCGACGGTGTCTTCGTCGACGGTGTCTTCGTCGACGGTGTCTTCGTCGACGGTGTCTTCGTCGACGGTGTCTTCGTCGACGGTGTCTTCGTCGACGGGCTCGTCGCCGACGAGCCGGGCGTCGACGAGGTCTTCGTCGACGGAGGGGTGGACGAAGGGATCTTGGTCGTCGACGACTGCGCAGCCGTCGTCGTCATCATCGACGGTGCCTTCGTAGACGATTGTCTCGTCGACGAGTCTCTCGTCGACACTCTCGTCAACGACGGTTTTGACGACGACGTGCTCGTCGCTGTTGATGGCGTCGTCGACGGTGTAGTCTTCGTGGTCGACATGGTCAGGGGAATAATTGAAGAAACAGGCCTACCTGTAGATGAAGAGGAAGTAGTCATCGTCGTTGAAGCTGAGGGCGACGATGCCGATGTGGTAGACACCGTGGTTTTTACTGAAGTAGTCCTCTGGCTTTGTCTGGAGGACGGAGCAGGCATTTTGAAGGTTTTATCTTCCTTCGCCGACACTGAGGATGACGCCGATCTCGCCTCAGAAGACTTTTTGTGAGTCTTCGCAGGAGGAGTGTCTGAGTGGCCCGGGGAAGCGTCCCTTGGCCTTTTGCTCGAGACAGCAGAAGTTCTGGAAACGCTGCTCACAGAGGACTCTGGATTGTCCCTGTTCTTAAGCCTGTCCAGCCAGATCAGAAGGCGACCTTCTCTGTCTCTCACGGTCTTTTTGGGAAAAGACCGACAGATTGCGCATTTTTCCGAATTATGATCCGGGTAAAGGCAATACAGGCACAGGTCGTGTTTGTCATCCACATGAATCCTTTTCTTGCTGCAGGAAGAGCAGGCCCTGAACAGGGCTTTCTTCCCCGAGTCAGACATGAAAAAGGCAGTATAAACACACACTTACTTCAGGGGTAGTGTGTTGAGGAAGTCCTTGAAGAGTTTTTAGGTTCAGAGAAACTTCCAAGAGAGTTTGTTGATTTTTAGAATAATCCTGAGGAGAGCTCAGGCTGGAGACTCCCTAGCACAACGTGCGGTAGAAAATCTGAGGGACTGAGGCTCCTCCCAGGAAGGTTCTAGAGGGAGGTCGGAGCTGATTGGCTGACTAGGTCAGTTTGGTCCTTTTTACATAAGGACAAGGAAAGGCTGCTAAGGGGAGACCCTTGGACCCTTTCTCTCTATGTATGTCTATGGACATTGCTTTTTTATTTACCGGAGGCTCCCGTCTCGACGACGGGGAATGATTCAGGCATGTGAATCTATGAAAGACACCCCTAATACTGGATAAGCCTTGCCTTCAGCCCAACCATATATCATATCTCAGATGCACAGTCCCCCACTCCTAAATGACTTGCATTATAGACATACAATAATACAACATCCCAAATTGTAGCTGTCAGTGTTTACGTTAATAAATCTGGTACAATCATCCCACTCCCTCAGGCACAATACCATTTTCTGATTGAGAGTTTGAGGCTTGTTTAGTTCCTTCTACATATGTTCAAAATGGGTCCCATATATCCCTGGGACGGGAAGTGGATGGCATGATGCAGGCGTAGGTCTCTGCATTGACATTGCAATAAGCTAAACTGCGCAGCCAGTCCTGTACTTTGGGTGCGGTCTTCCTACCCCAGTGTATGTCAACTTCCCTTTTTGCCAATATAAGTCCCAGTGATGCAAGCCGTCTGACCCCCTTTGGGAAGTTCACTGTGTACCCCAGCAGCGAAATCTCTGGAATAGGATTGAGAGGCAAGCTGACTATTTTCCCAAGTGTAGAGTGGATGTCAACCCAGTAAGTCTGTAATCGGGGCGAGTCCATGCCAAATGGATGAAGTCGGCATGAGGTGCTGCACATTTTAAACATGTATGTGGCCTAGTTGCATCTATCCTGTGTGCCTTGACCAGTGTAAAATATGCACGGCGAAGAAATTTAAAATGAATCAGCTTGTGTCTGCTATTAAGGGATATTACTTTGGTGGCTGCACAGAATTTGGACCACTGTTTGTCCGTTATTTGCTCACCTAATTCTGCCTCCCAGTCCTATTGGAGCTTAGTGTCACATACCGGTCTCATGGTGGCTGTTAGAACTGGGGGTCTCTAGTTGGCAGAGGTAAGTACCTTAGACCAAGTAGGGACCCTTGCTTCTAGTCAGGGTGAAGGAATAACCCTCTGAGATAACCCCTGCTCACCCTCTAGGTAGCATGGCGCGAGCAGTCTAGGCTGAACAGAGGCAATGTGGATAACATTTGCACTTAACACAACAATAATCCCCAATCCACCACAAACTGAGACCACACAGGTAAGTATATTTTATAAAAATATATAACTTTATCTAGTTTCAGCAAGGTAAATCAAGCAGTTGCACGATTATTACTTCATTATAAAAACATAGCACTTCTTCTCAATGGTTGCACTTAATTCTTAATGGTTGCATGTATGTAGGAAATTCTTATTAAAAAGAATATAGTCTCTAGTCTCTTATCTTAGTATTAAAAATAATACTAGTGATTCCTCTCCACTTGGCTCTACCACCGGACAAGTTAAGCAATGCCCGTAGGAGAACTATTCAGAAGCATCAGCCCACAAAGCCAGAGCCCCCAAGCGCTGCCAGCGCGCCTCACCAGAGTCACCGGGGACTCATTCGTGCCGCTCGGTGTGTCCTCGTACCCCTGATGATTTCAGCGCACCGCGCTGAGCAGAGCACACCCCCTCTAGCCCCGGCCGGTCCTGTCAGATCTCTGCCTGCCATAGACAATCCAGCGGGCGGCGGGGACGGCAGGCCGGGGATAACCACACTGCTCCCTGGGCGAGGCACGGCGAAGGCAGCAGGTCGGGGAAGGTTCCCCGGCTCCTTCGTTACTTTCTCGGCTTCGGCGAGGCTCCCGGTAATTCCCGGCGAGGGCTCCTTGCTGGGACCAATCCGTGCGCGGCTCTCGGGACGAGCCCCCGATGACGCCGCACGCCCCTCCGGTCCTCGGCCAATAGGAGTGCGGCTCCTTCGTGTCCTCCCTGGCGGTGGACCTATGGCAGCGCGTCCTTCTCAGGCGAGCCTCCCTGAGCGAGCCAATCCCAGCGCGGCCGCTCGGATGCTGCTTCACGGGTCCCGGGCCGCTGGCGGTGGATTTCCTTAGCGGTTCTGAGTCCCGGGTCGCGGCGGTGAAGCGCGGGCCTGGCACTTCGCGGCACAGCAGTCCCCACCACAGGCACACGATGTAGAGGGGCCGCCCTCAACGTTTTCAGCTCACGCAGCCAGCAGCTCACGGGGAAGCAAAGCAGTCCCTCGGCCAGCGTCGGTTGTGTGTCGATAAACACACCGATTCTCTCCCACGGCTGGCGGATGGTTTGCAGAGCGCAGGCTGGGAATGAAGGCGATATCACAGCGTCTAAGAGTTTCTCTAGGAACCTTTTAACCCTGGGTTTCAGGAAGAGGAGGCCAGCTCGTCTCAGGCCCTTGGAGATTCAGTAAAGACACAGCACACAGCAAAGTCTTGGCTGTTTCAAGCAGGCAGGGTCACAGCACACAGCAAAGTCCCTTTCTTCTCCTCTCCTTCAGTTGGATAGCAGGATAGGTCAGCCCTTAAAGCACACAGCAAGGCAATCTTCCATCAGCTCCTGCCGCAGTCCTTCTTCTGGCAGAGGTTCCTCTTGATTGTAGAATCTTAGAATCTACTCTTCTGTAGTCAGGGGTCCTTCCCTTATACCCCAAAAAGTCTTTGAAGTCCTTTGAAGTCTTTGTGCAAGGGGGCCCTGAGCACTGGAATGTTTCTGGTGTTCTCCCTGTCAGCTTCAGGGCCAGAGGTGACAGTGGGCCGGCAGGGGAGTTAGCCAGCACGGTGGTCAGGCAGACACAGCCCGGCACTATCAGGCGCTTCTTCCTCCCCCTTCCCTGGCAACAGATGTTGCCTTTCACCCCTGGGCTGACTCCGACCCCTCCAGGGCCCTGCAGCCCCTGTCACACAGGCAATCCACACACAGGCCCAGGCACACAGAAAGGTTTAGACAAGAGAAAAGCCACTTTGTAAAAGTACTATTCTCAAACACAGAATTCAAAAATAACCCTTCCTAAAAGATGTGTTATTAAATTCTGAGTTCAGGGATATATTTCACTTATGCTCCATCTTGTTCCTATGGGAAGATAGGCTGGGATCCAATGGGACCAGCCTCCCCCATGTTACTCTATGGAGCAAGACAGCCCTACAGCAGTGAGCACGCAAAATGGCTGCTGCTCTCTACCAGAGCTTGTTACCTGCACTAGTACATGCTCTACCTTATCCATACACTGCACCATGCCCAGGGGGGTACCTTGAGCCTTCCATAGGGGTGACTGATGTGCACAGACAGGGGAGGGTTAGGCCCAGCCAGTGGGGACACTGGCCAGGAGGACATGGCAGTCCACTGACTGCACACAGGCCCTGCGCTGGCAGGCCTGAGACACCATTTTAGAGCTACTCATGTGGGTGGCGCAATCTGCGCTGAAGGCCCACTAGTAGCATCTGTCATCACCAGCCCTGGCACACACAGTGCACTTTACTAGGGACTTCATGGTGATACAAATATGCCAATCAGGTATACCCAATCAATATGACAATTCACAGAGGGAGCACTTACCCTCTGACACTGATCAGCAGTGGCAGAGGGTCCAAAGCATCTAAACCAGCAAAAACTAAATCCAGCACAGCATCAAAAATACATGAGTCAGAGGCAAAAAGATGGGGAAAAACCACGCCAAGGGTGTCAGGTCTAACACGTGTCCCCTCCAGCTGAAAGTGGGGAGAACTACCCAACCTCTTGGGAGTCCTCATCACTAAGGCGGAAGAATCTGGACAGACCATCAGCATTGGCGTGTTCTGTACCAGGGCGGTGCTCCACCGTGAAGTCCATCCCCTGTAGGGAAATGGACCACCTCAACAGTTTTGGATTCTCGCCCCTCATATGCATTAACCATCTGAGGGGCCTGTGGTCGGTCTGAACACGGAAGTGAGTCCCGAACAGGTAGGGCCTCAGCTTCTTCAGAGCCCAGACCACAGCGAAAGCTTCCCTTTCGATTGCACTCCATCTCCGTTCCCTGGGGAGTAGCCTCCTACTAATGAAAGCCACTGGTTGGTCTCCACCCTCATCATTGACCTGTGAGAGTACGGCTCCCACGCCTTGCTCTGAAGCGTCAGTTTGCACAATGAACTCACTTGAAAAGTCAGATGCCTTAAGCACCGGTGCTGTGCACATGGCAGTTTTGAGGGTGTCAAAAGCAGTTTGACAGGCCTCAGTCCAATTCACTTTTGTGGGCTGATTTCTAGATGTCAGCTCTGTCAAAGGGGCTACAATGATGCCATAACCTTTGACAAACCGTCTAATACCCGGTGAGACCTAAAAAGGCTCTCACCTCAGTCTGGGTCTTGGGGGGTTCCCAAGCCAGAATGGTATCAATCTTCGCCTGTAGGGGCGCCACCTGGCCGCTCCCCACCTGGTGTCCCAGGTACACCACAGATCCCTGCCCTATCTGGCACTTACTGGCCTTGATAGTGAGGCCTGCCTTCTGCAGAGCCTTCAACACTGCGCAGAGGTGTTGCAAGTGTTCCTCCCAAGTGGAGCTGAACACAGCAATGTCATCCAGGTAGGCTGCGCTGAATTCCTCCAGCCCTGCTAATACCTGGTTGACCAGTCTCTGGAATGTGGCCGGGGCATTTTTCAACCCAAAGGGCATGACACGAAACTGGAAGTGCCCCTCGGGTGTTGAAAATGCTGATCTTTCTTTGGCCCCCTCAGTTAAGGCAATCTGCCAGTAACCTGAAGTCAAATCAAAGGTGCTCAGGTACCGGGCAGCTCCCAACCGATCCACCAGCTCATCAGCTCTGGGGATGGGGTGCGCGTCAGTCTTGGTGACCGCATTGAGCCTACGGTAGTCCACGCAGAAACGGAGTTCTGGGGGGCCACCAGGTGTAGCAGCTTTCTTAGGCACTAAGACCACTGGGCTAGCCCAGGGGCTGCTGGAGGGCTCAATTACCCCTAGCGCTAACATCTTAGAAACCTCTTCTTTGATGCTAGCTCTGACCTTGTCAGCCACCCTGTAAAACTTCTGTTTCACAGGCAGGTTATCTCCAGTGTCCACATCGTGGACGCACCAGTTGGTGACTCCTGGGGTCAGGGAGAATAGGGGGGCGAACTGACCCAAGACTTGGCGACAGTCCTTCTGCTGCTCTTGGGTCAGGGTGGGGGAGAGGACCACACCATCCACTGACCCATCCTGCTCCTTGACTGCCAGGAGGTCAGGGAAAGGATCACTATCCTCCTCCCCTCCAGCATCTGTAGCCATGAGCATAGTCACTTCAGTCCTCTCGAAGTGGGGTTTGAGGCAGTTCACATGTAGCACTCTCAGGGGTTGCCTGGGAGTCTTCAGGTTAACCAAATAGGTAACCTCGCTCTTGCGCTCCACCACCTCATATGGCCCAGACCATTTGTCACGGAGCGCACAAGGCTCCACCGGCACCATCACCCACACTTTCTGCCCAGGTTGGAACTCCACAAGAGAGGTGTTCTGGTCATACCACCTCTTCATTTCCTCCTGGCTAGCCTCCAGGTTCTCTTAAGCGAGCTTCCTGAAGAGCTTGGTCTGGTTGCGAATGGCCAGCACATAGCTGAACACATCCTGAGGGATTTTCCCATGGGATTTCTCCCACCCCTCCTTCACCAGAGTAAGAGGCCCTCTGACAGGGTGGCCATACAGCAATTCAAAGGGACTGAACCCTAAGGATTTCTGAGGCACCTCCCTGTAGGCAAACAGGCATGGCAACAAGACGTCCCATTTCCGCCTCATGGGCTCCTCTAGGCCCATAATCATGCCCTTCAAGGTGCGGTTGAATCTCTGAACCAACCCATTTCCTTGAGGGTGGTAAGGAGTGGTGAATTTGTATGTCACCCCACACTCCGCCCACAGAGACTTCATATACCTAGAAATGAAGTTTGTCCCCCTGTCTGAGACCACCTCCCTGGGAAATCCCACACGGCCCACACGGGAAAAGATCCCCATCGGGGCACGGCCCACCACTGAGGCTGTGACTGTCCTGAGCGGGATGGCTTCCGGGTACCGAGTGGCATGGTCCACCAAGACCAGGATAAACCTGTTGCCTAGGGCTGTCTTGGGATCCAGGGGCCCCACGATGTCAATGCCCACCCGCTCGAAAGGGGTGCTCACCACGGGAAAGGGTTGGAGGGGTGCCACGCACTTCCCTCCGCTCTTGCCACTGGGCTGACAAGTCTGCCAAGACTTCCAAAAGGCAGCGAAGTGCTTCTTCATCTGGGGCCAGTAGAAATGGGAGACAAGCCTGTGATAGGTCTTGTCTTGCCCCAGTTGTCCTGCGAGAGGCACGTCATGAGCCAGACCCAGTAGGAAGTTCCTGAAGCGCTCGGGCACTACCAGCACTCGGGCTGCACTGGGCTCAGCGAACGTAGGCTCACTATAAAGTAAGTCATCCTCCCAGTAGATCAAATGCTCCTTGGACCCCAGGCCTGCGGCCTGGTCGGCAGCCTGCTGCCGCATACCAACGAGAGAAGGGCACTTCTTCTGAGCCTGGCAGAATTCCTCCCTGGAGGGACCACCTTCTTGCTGCCACTGGGACAGCTCAGGTAATTCCCCTAGTTCGGCCACCTGCTCCCCTGTAGGTTCCAGGGCATCCCCCTCTGGGTCTGCCTCCTCCTGGACCGTGGGAACAGTGGGGGCCGGTTTCCCGCGCCCTCTACCCCTTCTTCTCTTGGCAGGTTCCTGGGCCATTGTTCCAGGCTCCAGCTCTGCTAGACCGCCCTCTCCGGCAAGGCATCACTTACAACAATTTCCAAAATACCGGAGACTCCTCCCCATTCAAATGGAACTTTCGCCAACTTGCAGTAGCGCACTGAACTGTCAGCTGCCACCACAGGCCGGAGTACCTCGGGAACAATTTGCTCTTCAGACACCCACCGACACCTGACAGATGTCACGCTGGCCCCTGTGTCTCTCAGAGCCTCTACCTCCCGTCCATTGATGGTCACCTTCTGCCCGTATTTCTTAGTGTTTTGGGGCAGCAAAGTTTCCTGGGCCATCTCTTGGTCTCCTAGCGAGACATGGGTCATCAATGCTAACCCCTTCTCTCCACTAGAAAACAAATCCCCTCCCAAAGCTACACTGGCTAACCCCGGTGCTGGAGCACCAGAGGGTGCTGGAGGTTTCTTTGGACATTTGGGGGCAATGTGCCCCACCTCCCTACACGAATAGCAAGTAGGTGGAGTCTTTTTGTCCTGTGTGCCTTTATGGGGCCAGGACTTCTTAGACTTGGGGGTGGTGACACCTTCTCCTGGGAACCAGTTTGGGGCCCTTTAGAAGACTCCTTTTGTTTACCCGTGTCCCCCCCACTCTTCTGCTAGGGACCCTGTCCACCCTTGGCTGGGGTACTTACCACCCCCTTGTGGACCCTGGTGCTAGTCCAGCGGTCCGCCTCTTTAGCAAGCTCACTGGGATCAGTTAACTTGCTATCTAAAAGATGCTGGCGCAGCTCTGAAACACAAACTACTTAAGTGCTCCTGACTAATCAAGTGACACAACCCCACATAATTAGTAACTTTGCTGCCCTTTATCCAACCTTCCAGTGCACGCGTGTACATACTCACACACTCCACCCAAGTACTTGAATCAAGCTTCTTGAAGTTCCTAAACTTCTGGCGGTACTGTTCTGCAGTGAGCCCATACCTGAGGCATAAAGCCTCCTTCATGGCGGGGTAGGATAAAGTACCTGCTACCTCTAAGGGTGCCAAGACATCCCTCCCAGAGGCCTCAAAATGCTTCCACAATCCTACCCCCCCAATTCCTCTCAGGCACTTCATTCATTTTTAGGGCAAGTTCATACGATCTAAACCACGCATAAATATCCTCACCCCTCTGATAATTCTGTACCAGATCTTTTGGTATGTATACCTTACCCGCCTGTACTGGTTGTGCGCTGCCACCATTAGGGCTGGACCTCCACTGTCGGTTTTTAAAGTCCAGCTCCCTCATGTTCCTCTCATGAGCCCATTGGAGTTTCTTCTCCTCCAAAGCCTTCTCAGCTTCAAGGCGCAGTCTCATCTCTGCTAGGGCTTTGAGCTTAAAAAGCTCAATCTCATGGGTCCTAGCTCTCCGATTCTCCTCCACTTCCTCTGGAGAAATAATCCTACTGGAGTTGTTGCTGCCGGTCCTAGACCCTGGCTTCTTCACTGGCAAATCACTAGGCAGAAAAACATTCTCCTGTGCGCCACCCTCTCTAGTATCAGCTGCTGGATCACTATGTTTGGCCTCCCACCAGGCCCTTAGAGCTTTCTGTAGCTCTTCCTTGGTTGCGCTGCCCTTCGCTGGGCATCCAAGCTGTTTGCAGAATGCTTTCAGTTGCTCATTGTTATAGATGAACTACTCCTGGATTTCAAATTCCCCTACCACTTCTACAGTCACGCTTGGCGCTTTCCGAGACATGATGCTTCCTGCCCTTTTCAATTACAAAGGTTTCACTCCAAAAAGAAAAAATCTTGCGCTACCTGTGCTGCTAAACTAGACTAGTGATGTACAAGAAATCACTGCAGGTCAAGTGCAATTATTAGTTCAAAATCCGCACCGCTGTCCAACAATGTTAGAACTGGGGGTCTCTAGATGGCAGAGGTAAGTACCTTAGACCAAGTAGGGACCCTTGCTTCTAGTCAGGGTGAAGGAATAACCCTCTGAGATAACCCCTGCTCACCCTCTAGGTAGCATGGCGCGAGCAGTCTAGGCTAAACAGAGGCAATGTGGATAACATTTGCACTTAACACAACAATAATCCCCAATCCACCACAAACTGAGACCACACAGGTAAGTATATTTTATAAAAATATATAACTTTATCTAGTTTCAGCAAGGTAAATCAAGCAGTTGCACGATTACTTCATTATGAAAACGTAGCACTACTTCTCAATGGTTGCACTTAATTCTTAATGGTTGCATGTATGTAGGAAGTTCTTATTAAAAAGAAAATAGTCTCTAGTCTCTTATCTTAGTATTAAAAATAATACTAGTGATGCCTCTCCACTTGGCTCTACCACCGGACAAGTTAAGCAATGCCCGTAGGAGAACTATTCAGAAGCATCAGCCCACAAAGCCAGGGGCCCCCAAGCGCTGCCAGCACGCCTCACCAGATTCACCGGGGACTCCTTCGTGCCGCTCGGTGTGTCCTCGTACCCCTTATGATTTCAGCGCACCGCGCTGAGCAGAGCACACCCCCTCTAGCCCCGGCCGGTCCTGTCAGATCTCCGCCTGCCCTCGACAATATATTTAACAACAAGGCGTGGCTTGGTAGTTTAGTCTGCCCTGTTCCCATGATGCACTGGGCCAGGGACAGACTGATTTGCATATAGCCAGGTTCTGAGCTGGGATGGTGCAGTGAGATAAATAACGGTGATGGATCAAGCCCTGATCTTTGGACTGGGTTATGTTATGTTATGTTATAATGGGACTTCTATAGTGCGCAGCTACTCCAAAGGAGTGTCCCGGAGCTTTGCGCTCCAGACCCAGAAAAGGAAACTGGAAAACATAACAAAAATACAGAAAGAGGCAGAGCCGGAGGAGAAGACTAAAAAAACTCTAGCCTGTGAAAAGCCATGTCTTCAAACCCTTCCTGAAAGTGAGTAAGTTAGAAGTGGACCGCAGGGACAGCGGCAAAGAATTCCACAATTGGGGAGCCAGCATTCTGAAAGACCGTCCTCCAACACGGGATTTCTTTATACGGGGGACTACCGCGAGTGCCAGAGACTCCGATCTTAACGATTGTGTCGGCAAATAGAAGGCCAGCCTCTTTTGTAGGTATTTGGCACCCGTGGCGTGTAAAGCCTTATGAGCTAAAGTCATGGCTTTAAATATTATCCTCTTCCGTAAAGGGAGCCAGTGTAGAGTTTGCAGCAAGTTCGAGGCACTGGCTCGACGATGCAGGCCAAAAATGGCTCGTGCAGCTGCATTCTGAGTCACCTGCATACGCTGTAAGAGGTATTCTGGAAGACCCAGATACAGGATATTGGCGTAATCCAGTCTGGATCCAATGAGGGCCTGGACAGTTATTCTCCGATGTTCCTCAGAAAGCAACGGAAAGAACTTTCGGAGCATCCTGAGGATGCCGAAACATGTTCCTGTGAGGGTCGACACCTGGGATTTGAGCGACAACCTGTCAATTTTAATACCCAGGTTCTTAGCCCACTCAGAAGAGTGAGCAGGGGGGAACATGTCGGCAGGCCACCAATCATGCCAGTCCGGTTCCGATGGGCATCCAAAGAAAAGTATCTCGGATTTTTCCGAGTTACACTTGAGGCTGTTCAGTTGGAACCAATTAAAAACAGCCCCAAGGCACTCACGGATACTTTCCCCATCGTATTCTTCGCTCTTACGGCAGGTGAAAAGAAGCTGGGTGTCGTCAGCATATGAGACGATCTGGGCCCCATAGGACTCCACCAGTGCCGCCAGAGGGGTCATAAAGATGTTAAATAGAGTAGGGCTCAGTACTGAGCCCTGAGGCACTCCGACTCCCAATGGCGACATTTCGGCAGATCCAGGGGGGGCCCAGACCGTTTGTCGGCGGTTGGCTAGAAAAGAACGAAACCAGTTGAACACCATCCCCCTTAGACCGATGTCATGTAGTCTTGTGAGGAGATCCTCATGGGGGACGGTGTCAAACGCCGCCGACAGGTCTAACATTACTAACATCACCCTGCCTCCGACATCCAGCGACTCCTTAACAATCTCTGTAACCTCCAGGAGCGCAGTCTCAGTGCTTAGGTTAGGTCGAAAACCTGATTGAGACGCATGGAGAAGCTCATTCGACTCCAGGAAGTTGGAGAGCACGCTATGGACATGTTTCTCCAGGATTTTAGTGAGTGCTGGAAGGAGCGAGATAGGTCGATAATTGGCCGGGACTTCCGGGTCAAGGCTAGGCTTTTTAAGGAGAGGAATAACCATGGCCTGTTTCCAGGAATGTGGTAAGGCTCCCTGACTCAGAGATAGATTCAAAATAGGGTTGGCTATAGGGTTGACAACGTCGGCCATTTTAGCTAAAAATTTCGCTGGGCAGGGGTCGTGTGGTGAGCCGGATTTAAGATTCTTCATAGTTGCTAGGGATGAAGATATCGTGAGGGGCGGAAAGTTCACCAGGACAGGGCCAGCGGTGAGTAGATGGACTGGCTCTTCCGGCAGGGTCACGAGATCGACTAACGGTCTCGAAGGGAAGGAATCTTGAATCTGCCTAATTTTGGTGGTAAAAAAATTAGCAATGGTATCCGCCCAGTTCTCAGCCGGTACTTCCTGTACTGAATTCGATCGCAGGGTAGTGAATTCCCTTACGATCGAAAAAATCTCCTTGCAGGAGTTGTCTGCTTCCTCATCTGGGTAAGAGTGGTCTGCTTAATTCAGACACTCTGTTCATCACCATCCCCTTTTCTGAATCGTTTTTGGCCACTATAGGTGTGGCAGAGTATACTCAGACATGAGTCCCTTTCTCACTGCACCATCAGGATTCAAGCAAGCTGGGCTGAAGAAGGCTGAAATGCCAGAAACCGGTCCCCGGTAGCTTGTCTCTTTTCTGGTGAAGAATTGGCTTGGTAGTTTAGTCTGCCCTGTTCCCATGATGCACTGGGCCAGGGACAGACTGATTTGCATATAGCCAGGCTCTGAGCTGGGATGGTGCAGTGAGATAAATAACGGTGATGGATCAAGCCCTGATCTTTGGACTGGGTAAGAGTGGTCTGCTTAATTCAGACACTCTGTTCATCACCACCCCCTTTTCTGAATCGACAATCCAGCGGGTGGCGGGTACGGCAGGCCGGGGATAACCACACTGCTCCCTGGGCGAGGCACGGCAAAGGCAGCAGGTCGGGGAAGGTTCCCCGGCTCCTTCGTTACTTTCTCGGCTTCGGCGAGGCTCCCGGTAATTCCCGGCGAGGGCTTCTTGCTGGGACCAATCCGTGCGCGGCTCTCGGGACGAGCCCCCGATGACGCCGCACGCCCCTCCGGTCCTCGGCCAATAGGAGCGCGGCTCCTTCGTGTCGTCCCTGGCGGTGGACCAATGGCAGCGCGTCCTTCTCAGGCGAGCCTCCCTGAGCGAGCCAATCCCAGCGCGGCCGCTCCGATGATGCTTCACGGGTCCCGGGCCGCTGGCGGTGGATTTCCTTAGCGGTTCTGAGTCCCGGGTCGCGGAGGTGATGCGCGGGCCTGGCACTTCAGGGCACAGCAGTCCCCACCACAGGCACACGATGTAGAGGGGCCGCCCTCAACGTTTTCAGCTCACGCAGCCAGCAGCTCATGGGGGAAGCAAAGCAGTCCCTAGGCCAGCGTCGGTTGTGTGTCGATAAACACACCGATTCTCTCCCAAGGCTGGCGGATGGTTTGCAGAGTGCAGGCTGGGAATGAAGGCGATATCACAGCGTCTAAGAGTTTCTCTAGGAACCTTTTAACCCTGGGTTCCAGGAACAGGAGGCCAGCTCATCTCAGGCCCTTGGAGATTCAGTAAAGACACAGCACACATCAAAGTCTTGGCAGTTTCAAGCAGGCAGGGTCACAGCACACAGCAAAGTCCCTTTCTTCTCCTCTCCTTCAGTTGGATAGCAGGATAGGTCAGCCCTTAAAGCACACAGCAAGGCAATCTTCCATCAGCTCCTGCCGCAGTCCTTCTTCTGGCAGAGGTTCCTCTTGATTGTAGAATCTTAGAATCTACTCTTCTGTAGTCAGGGGTCCTTCCCTTATACCCCAAAAAGTCTTTGAAGTCCTTTGAATTCTTTGTGCAAGGGGGCCCTGAGTACTGGAATGTTTCTGGTGTTCTTCCTGTCAGCTTCAGGGCCAGAGGTGACAGTGGGCCGGCAGGGGAGTTAGCCAGCACGGTGGTCAGGCAGACACAGCCCGGCACTATCAGGCGCTTCTTCCTCCCCCTTCCCTGGCAACAGATGTTGCCTTTCACCCCTGGGCTGACTCCGACCCCCTTCGGGGCCCTGCAGCCCCTGTCACACAGGCAATCCACACACAGGCCCAGGCACACAGAAAGGTTTAGACAAGAGAACAGCCACTTTCTACAAGTACTATTCTCAAACACAGAATTCAAAAATAACCCTTCCTAAAAGATGTGTTATTAAATTCTGAGTTCAGGGATATCTTTCACTTATGCTCCATCTTGTTCCTATGGGAAGATAGGCTGGGATCCAATGGGACCAGCCTCCCCCATGTTACTCTATGGAGCAAGACAGCCCTACAGCAGTGAGCACACAAAATGGCTGCTGCTCTCTACCAGAGCATGTTACCTGCACTAGTACATGCTCTACCTTATCCATAAACTGCACCCTGCCCAGGGGGGTACCTTGAGCCTTCCATAGGGGTGACTGATGTGAACAGACAGGGGAGGGTTAGGCCCAGCCAGTGGGGACACTGGCCAGGCGGACATGGCAGTCCACTGACTGCACACAGGCCCTGCGCTGGGAGGCCTGAGACACCATTTTAGAGCTACTCATGTGGGTGGCGCATTCTGCGCTGCAGGCCCACTAGTAGCATATGTCATCACCAGCCATGGCACACACAGTGCACTTTACTAGGGACTTCATGGTGATACAAATATGCCAATCAGGTATACCCAATCAATATGACAATTTACAGAGGGAGCACTTACCCTGTGACACTGATCAGCAGTGGCAGAGGGTCCAAAGCATCTAAACCAGCAAAAACGAAATCCAGCACAGCATCAAAAATACATGAGTCAGAGGCAAAAAGATGGGGAAAAACCACGCCAAGGGTGTCAGGTCTAACAGGGGTGCTAGTTTTGTACATTTTGGAAATGAGACGCACTCCGTCACGGTTCTCTATCACTAGAGTGACTGGGGAAAACCAGTTCGGTTAAAGTTGAAATGTGGGGAGCGTTGCCCACAGGGCCGACCGCATACGGGTCCTAATAAATCGGGTCATAAAACTGCTATTGGTGTCCCGTGTATCGTCAAGTGAGAATACATGGCCCCAAGGATACAGATCTCCTATTTGGACTACGTCTAATGTAGCCAGCGTGTGCTGCACCAGGCTGTCCCCAGTAATTGGGAACCATCTAGCATTTGGCAGAGGAAGGGCAGAGGAATATAGGGTCGTAGCACCAGTGAGCTTTCTCAATTTTCCTCATGCCCAGCTGGTGGTAGACACCGTTTTTTATGTGGCGTGGGTCGCAAGGGAAGCCCCTGGGAAGTACTGTGGACAGATTGTCAGGAACAACGAGATCCGCCTCCGGCCACAGGAACGCTATTCTTGCGTCTGGGTGGAACCATGCATGTGCTTATCGACATTGTTGATTTTGGAAAAGGGGGTGGTGATGGACAGTTTCTGAATGATGCAGAATACTCCTACCCAGTCAAGAGATCAGGGCTTAATCCATCACCGTTTTTTAGCTCACTGCACCATCCCAGCTCAGAACCCGGCTACATGCAAATTAGTCTGTCCCTGTCCCAGTGCATGATGGGAACAGGGCAAACCAAACTACCAAGCCAATTCTTACACTGGGAAGGAAACAAGCTTCCGGGGACCGGTTTCTGGCATTTCAGCCGTCGTCGGCCCGGCTTGCTTGAATCCTGATGGTGCAATGAGCAAGGGACTCACGTCTGAGTATACCTTCCCACACATAGTGTGGACAAAATCGATTTTGGAAATCGACATTGTGCTGCTTAAATAATATAATTATCCGGTACGTTATACCCTCCTCTTTCGTATGGGAGTGTGAGGATTGACCAGCGGACACGTGGCTGCTTCCCCCCCAGACCAATCGAGTGTTGTGCGATCGTAATGTACGAAAAAAAACGCCAGTGAGAGGTATCGCAATGTTATTGAAGAGGTATAGACATTTGGGAAGGACGACCATCTTTAGGATTGCTACTCGACCTGCTAGGGATAATTGTAACCTTAAGCATTGTTCTACCTGTGACTCTAAAATATGAACAGCCTGCCCGTAATTCAAGCGTATCATTTGTGTGGTGTCTAAAAATATGTGGATCCCAAGATATTTTACCAAATCGGAACACCATTCGAGGGGGTATTCGCATTCCCAATGTGTAGTGCTCGTAGTTAAGGGAAAAATGACGGACTTTGCCAGTTCATGCCTTTGGCTAACATTTTGTAACCTAACATTTTGTAACCTAAATTTAACAGGGATAGTGGTCGACATGACCCGCAGTGTCAAGGGTCTTTACCAGGTTTCGGGAGGAGGATGATGATGGCCTCGCGTAATGTGGGAGGAGAACCTGTTTTATTTTAATATTTAAAAGGTTTATTTATAGCTCTGGCTAATCCCAGGGGTCTCAGAGGAGCGCTTTACAGGATTATGAGGTACAATAATCAATACATTTGGTCAAAACCATTGCAATAAGAGCCAATATAAGGAAGGCAGAAAGCTATGAATGTGATTTACAAAGGACAAATAATAAGCTCACATTGGTAGCAAGTAGTTAGGTTTGGGTGGGTGCGTGGAAGTGAGCAGGGTGAGAAAGTAGGGGGATAAGGAGAGTGGGAGATTAGGAGGGGTGGGAGACTAGGGGAGTGGAGGAGTGAGATTAGGTGAGTGGGGGGGGGGAAGGCAGATCAAAGGGAGGCCATGCGGTAGGTTAGATGTCATAGGTAAAGGTGGGGGCAAGGAGGGGTTGCTAGGGGGAGGGGAAGGGAGTAGCCAGGGGGAGGGGAAGGGAGTAGCCTGAGGGAGGGGAGTTGTGAGGGAGAGTGAGGGGGTGAGAGAGTTGGATGGCAAGGGGGGGGGGGAGCCAGGTGGGGCGCAGAGTAGGATACGGTGTCAGAGGAGGGTATTATTAAGCCAGTATTTGTTGAGGAGAAACAATTTGAGGTCTTTTTTGAAGTTGATGTAGGAGGGGTTGCAGCGTAGTTCTTTAGGCAGGGAGTTCCATATGGATGGAGCGTTTCCAGAGAAGGAGCGGGCTTTTGTGCCTTTTATTTTTCAGCGGAGGGGGTGATAAGATTGAGGGCGTTGGTGCTTCTTGTTGGTCAAGTGCAGATCGCCTTGTGAAGCTTGTTTGAGAGGTAGCGTGGGGTGTTTTGGTAAAGAACTTTGTGTGTGATACATGCAATCTTATAGGTGGATCTGCCTTCGATGGGAAGCCATTTGACTGTTTTAAGTGCAGGGGAGATGTGGTTGAAACGTTTATAGTCAGAGAGAACTCTTGCAGCTAGGTTGAGTACAGATTCAAGTGGTGCAAGATGGACTTTGGGAGTTATAGCGAGGATAGCGTTACCATAGTCTATTCTCGATAGGACCAGCGATTGGACAACAGTTTTGAAGTCATCTATTGGGATGAAGATTTTGATTTTTTTTATTTAGTTGAATGAGAGTGAAGAGTGCTCCTTTGGCTGTGGTTTTTATGTGGGCGGTAAGGGCAAGATTGTCAATGGTGATGCCTCGAGATTTAACTGAATTGGAGGTGGAGAGAGAGCAGTTGAGGGCATTAAGGTCAGATATACAGTTTTGTATGGGGAGTGGGTTGTTTTTAGGAGAGAAGAGAATGATTTCCATTTTTTTAGGGTTGAGTTTGATATGATTTTGGTGGAACCAAGATTGGATCTTTGTTAGGGTGTCATTGAGGTGTAGCACATCAGAGTGGGAGTTTATCTTATAGTAGAGTTGAGTATCATCAGCATAGAGGTGGTAGTTGATTCCAGCTTGATTGAGAATGAGGGTGAGGGGTTCCATGAATAGGTTGAAGAGAGCGGGGAGAGACTGGATCCCTGTGGGACACCAAGGGCCATAGGAGTGGGGTTAATAAGAAAACAAGTTACTTACCTGTAACTTTAGTTCCCCAGTATTGGTAACTTTAATAGATTCCCATGCTTTGTATCATTCCCCGTCGTCGGAATGGGAGTCTCGGTAACACAAATACCATAGCTGTAGGTACAAAAGACAATGGAAAAAGGCCTAGGCCTCATTCCCTTTTGTAGCATATTAACCTCTTTGTGTAAAAGAGACCAAACTTTGGCATCAGTCAATCAGAAGTGCCTCACCACTTAGAACCTTCCTGAAGGAACCTCAGAGCCTAAGATTTTCGTAGCCGTTGTGTACTTAGACACCATATCTGTAGTAGGCTGAGCTTTCCCTGGGGAGGTGGGTGGGAGCATGGGAATCTATGAAAGTTACCAATACTGGGGAACTAAAGTTACAGGTAAGTAACTTGTTTTCTTACCCCAGTATTGGAACTTTCATAGATTCCCATGCTTTGTATCAGAGTAGCAAGCAGTTGGCAAGAGAAACACATTTTGCATCGTAAATTATAGCATTAGATAACATGACATGAGATACAAAATGTGAAAAAATGGAAGGTGGACAAGAAAGGAAAGCTCACCATTAGTGGAAGAGGTTCCTCATGACAGCCTGTCCTACTGCTGCATCATCTTGTTGCAGAGATTCCAAGCAGTAATGCTTGGTAAAGGTGTGAACGCTGCTCCAGGTAGCAGCTCTGCAGATACAATTAATTTGCACCCCCGCGAAGAGGGCTGTCGAAGACGCCACAGATCTTGTAGAATGCGCTCGTATCTTTCCAGTCAGAGGTTTTCCTGCAGCCTTGTGACAATGTAATATAGCACTCGTGATCCATCTCGAAACACCCTGTTTGGATAGTGGAAGGCCTTTACTTGGTCCTCCGAAGGCCACAAACAGCTGAGAAGATTTTCGAAAACCTTTAGTACGTTCCAAATAGAATTTTAAGCATCGCTGCACATCCAACGAATGCAATGCTTTCTCCGCTGGCGTAGAAGGTTGAGGGAAGAACGCCTTCAGAATGACCGGTTCATTCAAGTGGAAATCCGAGGGAACCTTTGGCATGAACCTAGGGTTAGTCCTCATGATCACAGTGTTCCTCTTGAATTGAAGGAAAGGTTATTGGATGGTCAAAGCTTGTAATTCTCCTACACGCCGAGCCGACGTGAGAGCAAGGAGGAGAGCCAATTTCCACGAAAGATATTTGATGTCCGAACGATGGACTGGTTCAAATGGACCCTTCATAAGTTGAGAAAGGACTAGATTCAAATGCCATGTAGGAGGAGGCGGTCTCACCGGTGGATAGACCCTGAACAAGCCCTTAAGAAATTGCTTGATTATTCTAGAAGACCACAATGAAGGACCGGAGTCTGTCCTTCTGAATCGTGACAAAGCAGCCAAATGGACCTTAATTGATGAGTGGGCTAGTCCAGATTTGGCCAAAGACAGCAGGTAAGGCAGGATTTGATGAGGCTTGGAATTGAATGGATCAATGCTTTGTTTTCGACACCAACAACAAAATCTTTTCCACTTAAGGCGGTAAGTTTTGTTAGTTGAAGGAGCCCTTGCTTGGGACAGAACTTCCCTAACCTCCCTTGACAATGGTAGGTTCATAAATTCTCGCTGTTCAGGAGCCATGCAGTCAGGTGTAACGACTGAGGATCTGGATGTAGAATCTGTTCTCCGGACATCGTGAGCAGATCCGGCAGAATCCTTAAAGGCAAGGGAGGAGCTATCGACAATAGATGGAGCTCCGTGAACCAGAACTGCCTCGGCCAAGCCGGGTCTATCAGGATCATCCTGCACGGTTCCACCTTGAGTTTCCTGATTAGTCGTGGTATCAGAGGAATGGGAGGAAAAGCGTAGACAAATGTCTTCGACCAGGCTATCGAAAGGGCATTTCCCAGTGAGTCTTGATGGGGAAGCCTGCTTGCGGAAGACCGGCATTTCTTGTTGGTCAGAGTGGCAAAAAGGTCGACGTCCGGCCTGCCCCACAGACTGAAGACTTGCTCCAAGACTTCCTGATTCAACTCCCATTCGTGGCTGACCGAGGATGACCTGCTCAGTCTGTCGGCGTTTTCGTTCAGGACGCCTGGCAAGTGTTCTGCCGTCAGTGTCATCTTGTGCTGGATCGCCCATTCCCAGACCTGCTGAGCCTCTAGCGACAATGTGCGCGATCTGGTCCCTCCTTCCTTGTTCACATAGTGCATGGCCGTGGTGTTGTCCGTCCTGATAAGCACTCGTGAACCTTCCAGGCGAGGAAGAAACGCTTGCAGAGCCAGTCGTATCGCCCTGAGTTCCAGCAGGTTGATGTGGAGGCGTTTTTCTTGGGGTGACCAATGACCGCTGACATGTAGGTCCTGCATCACTGCTCCCCAACCCTCCAATGACGCGTCCGTCGTGATCACTTGTGGAGACGGGTCGTTTGCGAAGTATAGACCTTGGGACAAGTTGTTTTGATTTGTCCATCATAAGGCCGCTTCCTTCATCTCTGGAGTGATTGTCACCCTGTCGTCGAAGGAACCGTGGACTTGCGTCCACTGATTGTCCAGTTGCTCCTGCAAGGGACGCATCTTCAGTCTGCAATGGGGAATTAGTGGGATACACGATATCACATCACTCCCAGCAGTGACTTGTAGCAGTGTACTGAAAGAGACTTTCTTGTTCGCAAGTCTTGGGCCATGGTTTGTAATTTCTGCGTCCTTTCCGGAGTAGGAAAAGCTTGTGATAGTGTCGAATCCAAGATGGCTCCCAGAAAACGAGCCCTTTTGGAAGGGACCTGGCAAGATTTCTCGTTGTTCAGAGTGAGTCCTAGGTTCTGAAACAAATTGGTACATGCTTGAACCGCCTGCAGCGCTTCTTCTCTGGACGGAGCTTTCAGTAACCAGCCGTCCAGATAGGGGAAGACCTGAAACTTGTGTTTTCGCAGGAAAGCTGCTACTGGCGCCAGCACCTTTGTGACTGAACTGGTAATGGCTCTTGGCTACTGTGAATCGCAGAAACCTTCTGTGCGCTGGGTGAATCGGAACGTGGAAATAGGCATCCTCGAGATCGAGTGTGGCCATGAAATCCCCCGGGCTGATCAGTTTCAAGATGTCCTGGAGGGACACCATCCGGAAGGACAGAGAAATGAGATAGGTGTTTAGCCCCCTGAGGTCTAAAATGGAGCGCCACTTGTCGAGCGTCTTCCTCACCAGGAAGAACCTGGAGTAGAATCCTTGACCTCTTTGGTGTGAGGGAACTGGCTCTATTGCTCCTTTCCGGAGCATCTGTTGAACTTCGAGCCACAGGAGATGCTGGTGTTTTGATGGAGTGGCTGCCGGGGGCTTGGGTGGAGGGACTTGTGTGAATTCTAAGGTATGCCCTTTCCGAATGATGTTGAGCACCCAACGGTCCGATGTTATCTTGGACCAGTTGTGAAGGTATTTGTTGACCCTGCCTCCAACTGATGACTTCCTGAAGGAGGGTCCAGTAGGAAGAGCCAGGAGGACGAATCTCGTCCTCGCGCCCCCTGTTTTCCTTTATTGTAGGGCCTGGAGTAATTGGAAGACTGGCCCTGCTGCTGCTGGTAAGGCTGACGGTGTTGTTGGGAACCTGAGCCTGTGTTGGAATAGCGTTGTTGTTGGAAGGATCCTCTGTAATTACCACCCCTGCCTCTGGATCCTTTGAAAGGCGATTTCCTATATTGAAGTGTCCCTAAGGACCTAGCAGTCTCTGTGTCCTTTTTTATATCTTGCAGGGTGTCGTCAATGAGTTTGCCGAACAACGCTTCTCCATCAAAGGGGAGATCCAATACTTTATTCTGGATCTCGGGCCGGAACCAGGTAGCTTTAAGCCATCCTTGGCGACGGAGTACTGCCGCTCCAGCCAATGAACTGAATGCAGTAGTTGCAATATCCATTGCACAATCTATGATCTCCATCGACGTCGCCTCACCCTCCTGTAAAATCTTCTTTGCCTCAGAAGTAGACTCGGGAAGCAGCTGGTCAAGGTACGGGGCGATATCGCACCAGAGTTGGCGGTCGTACCTTCCCAGGATCGCTAAGGCATTATCTGCTCGCACCAGCAAACTTGCCATCGATGAGAATCTCTTTCCCACGTTATCCAACCTCCGCCCTTCCTTGTCCGGAGGAGTTGTTAGTGGTGCAGAAGGGTTGCGTGATTTCCTCTGCGCCGCCAGCGAGATCACAGAGTCTGGTCTTGGATGACCTGTCAAGGCCGCGGGAGCATCATCAGTTGCCTTGTACTTTTTATCGAGACGCGGTAGCACCGGGACCACCGTTGCCGGGTGTGTCATTGCCTTTATGCCCTCTTTCCATAGGTGATCCACAATAGGAATGGACCTGGCAGTTTTTCGAAAGGGTTCCTTTAAATCATATAAGAAACAATCTGTGGTAACCTTAGGCATGGCCAATTTAAATCTTGCCGCAGCTCTCTCCATCAGCTGATGGAAGCCCCCAATGTCCGCTGGCGGGGAGTCCGCCGGGTCCGGAATTGGTGATGCGGGGTTGTCAATAACATATTCATCATATTCCGTGTCGGGATTAGAAATATGATCTGACTGCTGGTCCTCATCCGAGGATTCATCAACATCATGAGTCCCCAATCCAGAGGAATCCTGATGGAAGGACGCTTGAGGCTGTGGAGAAGTTGGAGTCGTAAAAGTAGGTGGCACCAACTAAGCTGGAGTCCTTTAAGGTGTATCAGGCGTTGATGTAACTGGCAGAGGTCTACTTAGTCCTGTAGCATCTTATGCAGATCTTGCAAGAAAGACGTTGGCACTGAAACCATTTCCTGTTCAGGTTGCTGCTGCTGCTGCAGCTGAAGATGACCACCCTCCTCGTGTCCGTATTCGCCCTCTGAGTCAGTGTCCTGGCATTTGACAAAAAGTTGGGAAGGACTATTGGCATAGCTATATGCATCTTGTTCATCCTCCTCTGATTCTTCCTCTTGAAGGAGCATGGTAGGTAACAGAGGGGACACAGTCCTCGGAGAAGTAATTTCTGGCGTAATCCGGGTCACAGAAATGGTAATCCGCTTTTCCGTGGATAATATTGTCGGTTCCGTAGTCGACGGTTGTATGTATGCCGTCGAGATAGGCGTCGTGGACGTCGTCGACGATGAAACTGTCGACACGCCAGCTGTTGTCATAGTCACTGTAGTAGTCGTCGACGCCCTCGTCGACGAGACCGTAGTCGTCGACACCGTCGTCATCGTCGCCGTCGGTGACATCGTCGTCGGCACCATCGCAGCTTTCGTCGTCGACGGGGCTTTCGATGTCGACGGGGCTTTCGTCGTCGACGGGGCTTTCGTCGTCGACGGGGCTTTCGTCGTCGACGGGGCTTTCGTCGTCGACGGGGCTTCGTCGTCGACGGGGCTTCGTCGTCGACGGGGCTTCGTCGTCGACAGGGCTTTCATCGTCGAGGGGACTGTAGTCGTCGACGACTTAGTCGACACCCTCGCAGCCGGTACCTTCGTCGTCGGCGTCTTCGGTTTCTCCGTCGACGGCGAGGACTCCGCCGTCGACGGTAGCGTCGTAGACGAACCTTCTGTCGACGGAGCTTTCGACGACGTCGAAACTGATTTAGATGTCCTCGTCGACGGGCCCTCCGCTGTCGACGTCTTCGTCGTCGAGGACTTAGAATTCCTCTCAGAAGACTGAAATGAAGATGTTTTGAAGGCTGTAGCAGTCTTCTCACCTGTAGAAGGCGTAGAAGGTCCATCCCTCTCCTTTACACTTCCGTGAGGAGATTTGCTGGGACCTGGGCTCTCAGACTCACTGGGGGTCTTTTTTGAGGCCTTAGAAGATCTTCCCAAATAAGTAGAAGGGGAACCTCTACCCCTTTTCACTGACCTTCTTGTAGAAGACCTGGATCCTGCATCTTCACTGTCACTGGACACAGTATCCTTCCTTGTTTTAAGCTTTTGAAGCCATGTCAGGAGCCTACCCTCACGGTCCCGGAGGGTCTTGGTGGAAAAAGTGCGACAGATCTTACAGTCAGCAGCTTGGTGGTCAGGATAGAGGCAATAAATGCAGTCCTTATGCTTATCCTTCACAAAAAGCCTTTTCTTGCCACAGGTGGAACAAGGCTTGAAAAGGGCTTTTTCCTTCTCAATTTCCGACATCCTGGAAGGCAGTAACAATCCTGAAGAGAATCTGGAAGATTCTGAAGAAAAAACCTTTAGAAAATCCTGTTGAAGAGTAGAAGTTGACAAGAGCTCAAGGAGACTCCCTAGCACAACCTGCGGTAGAAAATCTGAGGCTCTGAGGTTCCTTCAGGAAGGTTCTAAGTGATGAGGCACTTCTGATTGGCTGATGCCAAAGTTTGGTCTCTTTTACACAAAGAGGGTAATATGCTACTAAAGGGAATGAGGCCTAGGCCTTTTTCCATTGTCTTTTGTACCTACAGCTATGGTATTTTTGTTACCGAGACTCCCATTCCGACGACGGGGAATGATACAAAGCATGGGAATCTATGAAAGTTCCAATACTGGGGTAAGGTAGTTCTCCATTTTGACTTGTTGGGTTCTATGTTGGAGAAAGGAGATTAACCAGTTGAGGACATGGCCATTGAGGCCAAAACGGGCTTTAAGAGTGTTAATTAATGCAGTGTAGTTAACCATATCAAAAGCAGCGGAAAGGTCGAGGAGAATGAGTAGGCAAGCTTGGCCACTGTCAAGTGAGTGATGAATATCATCCACTATGTTGCGTATGGCCGATTCGGGTGTGATTTGACCCAGTTGGAGGGGGCGGGAACACACACTGAGGTCAGGGATAAGTTTATAATGGTGGTCCAGAGAGGGGCGATAATATGCTTAGGGTCTTGGACAAGTTTAGAGGGCATGGGGTTTTTGGTTTGAGAGGATGGTTTAAGCTTAAAGATTATCTTATAGACTTCGTGTTCCGTGACAGGGTGAAAATTATGCAAGGTGGCATTGCTTTTTAGTTGATGGGGGTAAAGGAGTTGGGGTTAGGTGGGAGGGCGACAGATGAGAGACGGGAAGGGACCTGGGGAAGATTAGATGGGGATGGAGACAGAGATTCAGGAGAGATGCCATAAGAAAGTAGTGGGTTGGTGAAGAGAGGATTTAGGAGGAAGTATTGATCTATTTTAGTGATTTTATCAGAGAATAAACTAGCAATTTCTTCACATTTCTTGTTTGTGGCCCTCAGTTTTTGGGGGGCAGAGGATGTTTGATTTTTGACGATGCTGAATTATTCTCTATTTTTGTCCCTATCAAGCTGCGTGCGGAAGAAGGAGGCCTTTCATTGAGGAAGTGTTTTTTGTATTTGGGCTTAGAAGATCGGAGGAGGGCTAGGCCTGGGGTGGACAAGATGAAGATTTCTGGTCAATTTCTTATGTTTGATGCTTTTAGAGTGGAGGGTGGGGCCGTGGTGGTGATCGAGACGAGGATGAGGTGATGGTCTGACCAGTCGATGGGAACGATGTTGGAGAGGGAGGCTAAATCGTTATTTGTTATGATGGCATCAAGAGTAGCCCCTTCAGTGTGGGTTAGAGAGTGACAGATTTGCGAGACTGTGGCAAAGATGAGCGTGGCTTTGGACCTTATTCAGGCACAAATTGATAAACTGATAGGTAACCTAGTTCCTAGGCCTCGCTCTCCCACTGGTAATGAAAATGTTTCTACAGAGCGGCTGTCAAGTAGTTCTCAACCCTCTGTTCATTTTGCAATCAATAAAGAATCTGAGCCCTTGGTGGTAAAGTGGCATATTGGCTGATATCCACAGCTAATCCAGCCCAGCACCTGTACAACGAGAGTATGGCCCGTAGAGATGATTGGATAGAATCCTCTAAGAAAACTATTTGAATGTGACTGCATAATAATGCATTTCCATTTCCACAGTGCCTCGAGGGCGGGTCATATTCTTTACACACTTCGGTTGAAAGGTGCTACCAGGGACAACATTTCAGTATTTCTGTTATGAACCACATTTTGTTTGAACATTGCAGGGTGCAAGGACGCACTCCCGCCATCTAGGGCCATTGGAAGGCCCAGTCACGTTCTATACATCTAAAAAAGCTCACGAGCATTCAGCTCAGCAATCGCTTGAAACTCATAACCCAGCATGAGGACCCTAACTGACTGATCCCAGCTTCTCATGAGGAAAAACCAGTAAAGCATGTTGTGCCTAGCCAGTCTACTTATCTATGGGTGTTAAGTTGGAATATAGCTGGGTTAATGGTAAGCTCTATGATGAGCGCCGGTTCAAAATGCAGTCTACTTTTGATGTTATTTGTGTACAGGAGACACATATACCGTTACAGCTATTCTCTCATAGTATAGGCGTCCCTCAGGGGATCTGATAACACATTAATTTGGGCAGGAATTGCAAAGTTTGCATGATCATGGCCAAATCACCCAACATCCTTGGTGTCCTCCTGATTTTTTTCCTAACACGTGTAGAATGTTGGTTGTTAACTTCTATAATGTGGTCATGGTTGGGAATTAACTGGATGCTCTCTCTAGTCTTATAGCATACATTGATTTTTTTCACTCAATGTCTTTGTTGACAATGATTCTGTTATTGGGAGATTTAAACTTGCACCCCTGTTTAACCTGTTATGGTAATGGTGAAAAAGAGAATGAATCCACATTAGTTGATCAGGTCCATCTGAAACACTCACAGCAAGGCGATATAATGAACAACCTGATAACAGATTATAAACTGTTAAACCTTATGGAGCTGAGACAGAGTGGACCAGCTGAGGGGACACCTACGTTCAAGGGGAGGGGCATGAAGTCCACCATTAATTACATTTTTATACCACACTATTTATTCTCTGCTCTAGTAAACTTTAAAGTTGTGTGGGATGCCCTGAGTGACCATAACCGCTTAAATGCTATTTTTTCTATGGGATGAAAAACCTGCGGAAGTGATCAATTTGTTCAAGGAACCAGTATTAACTATCGATCAGGGGCAGAGGGTTTGGTGGGCATCGACTGTACAAAAACTTTTTAATGTTGTCAAACCACACATGCCCCTACACTGCCGTCGGAGGAACCGTGTCCACTTTATATTTACTTGCTCCTCATAGGTATGCAACAATGTTACCCTCAAAAACTATTAATGTTGCCATATCAGAGGTCCAGGACCACGTGCCCCAACTGTTGTGTATTTACTTTTGATTTATATCTACTTAAGGCACGACCCTGGTGTTCCATTCTAGAATCACTTGGTTCATGCCATGACACTGTTGAGGTAGTTTGCGGGGAGCTACCAGAGCAGGAAGATGTGTAATGATGGTGCCTCCTACTTGAGGAATAAAGTACTCGTTTCAAGCGGTCTGCTTCGATATTTAAAAATGTGGTGGCGAGTGGAGAACTGGCCCCACTGTTAAGAACGCCATGAGTGAGGATTTAATTCTTCATCCCCTTTTGCCTTTTCACCTATTTGTGCTGGCTGCTGCATTTGCTTTTTAAAAAGCTCTAAAAGAAGTTGTTTGCTTTACTTCTTCAAGTGACAAAACATATTTGGTTTGAATTGGATTACGCAAATTTAGTATTGGATACTCTGTGCATTCTTTAAAAAAGAAATACTCTCACCCGACTTTCTTGGTAGCCTCCGTCTACGTTCCAGCCTATGCTGCATTCTGCTTCTAGATCCACCTATGTTATTACGAACACCGTGATACGCAGGAAGTGATTTAAGTAAGGTGAATTCACATTTGGGCGGCACAGCGAGTGTTGTAGTTTCTTGGAGCTCGTCCACAAAGACACATTTACGTTGTTTTACGTGCACCCCTTTTGGATTTCAAGAACTTATGCACTCTTCTGTAACGCCGTTAGTCAATTTTCTTAGCGTTAACTCGGTATTTACCACGCTGTCTCCTGGATTGTTTGGGTGAGAGATTCATTTTCGGCAAATAGCGCAACACGTACTAGTGAGAGACTTAGTTTCAATCAAGACTATTCAAGAATTATTCAGCATTGCATATGGTATTAGTTTCCTTTGTTATGCCTATTCTCTTGTCGATACAGGGGTGAACACTGGATGCTGATTTTTTTTTTGTTAGTGAACAATTCCCTTGTCTAATTTTTCTTTTGCTGCACAAGGGGTGTAATGTCTTCTTTCAGTGAAAAATTCCCTTGTCATATTGAACATATTTTCAGTTCTATAGTTAGGTGTATTTTCGAAATGTATACTTATAATGTGTGCACAAATGTTTTCCTTAGCTCCACCACAGTGGTTTTGGCCCACTGGCAGTTCTCCTTGCATGCGTTGGGCAGAGTGGAAGGCTTATTTTTTAAATTACATTGAGAACTTAGTTGTTCAGGGAAATATGTCAGCTGCAAAAAAGAAAGGCATTCTAACACTCTATAGGTCTTTAAGGACTCCGCTTTTAATCAAATGTCTAAAGATGGTGAAGGGGATAGGAATGTTTTTGAAAGAGCCATTTCAGACTTTGATCATTATTTCTCACCAAAAGTTTGCATTAGTATTTCGAGATACAAATTGTTTTAGAGAAAACAAGACGTAGAGCAGTTAGTAGATAGTTATGTATCTGCGCTTAGATCCTTATCCCTTGATTGCAAAGTTTGACTGTTACAGGAGGATTTTCATAGAGATCGAATGGTCATGCATGTGAGATACTGTGATTCAGGAAAGTTTGTGGGTGAATGGCATTGCTTATTTTGAGTGTATTTTAGCTATAGTTAAGAAAGCGGAGATGTCAAGCAGAAGTGACAGGTAAGTGAAAAATGATACAAAAGTGAAAAGTGCTGTGACCGTTGATACGGTCAGCTACAAGTACAATACTAAGAGCGAGGAGTTTAAGAAAAAGAAATCAGAAAAAGTTGAGGAGAGATCAGTTGGATCTAATAGAGACAATTTAAGGTGTTATAGAATTTTATAGTAAATCACATTTTGCGAACAACAAATCGTGTCCAGCACTCAAGCAAAAGTGCTTTAATTGTGGTGTCACAGGGCATTTTGCAAAGGTGTGCAGGAAAGGCAGGAGTAACAAGATCGAATGCATTGAGGACGGAGATGGTAGTGAAGATAAGCATTTGAGGCATGATACTTAGGATGGTAAAATTTGTTTTGAATATAAAAGACACTTCTTCAGTGATACTATGATAAGGAAAAAAACTGTTTGTAACATGATAATTGGAGGATTAGCGTTTCAGATGCCAACTCTGTATCTCCCGATTCCATTGTGAATAAGTATGTATGGAGATCAAAATTTGCTGAAAGATTGGAAAATAACCAAGAGATGCTTGACATTAATCCTGAATGCTATTCAGGTGAAACGATAGAAGCAGGATGGAAATAATTAGTTTTCAATCCTTGATTTTTAGATTTAAAAATCGCTAATTTGTTGCCAAACTATATGTATAAAAAAAAGGTCCACCTGTTTTAAGTTGGTTTGAACAAGGAAAACTTGATATTATTCTCAATCCTACTAGTCCTGATCCCGTTAAGGTGATTGGTGATCACAATAGCAATGTAGGGTTATGTTTAGAAAAATTCCTGAAGTTTTAACCCCTTAAGCGCTGCCGTCGGCCGTTGGCCGACGGCAATGCTACCTCCCCAGTGCTGCCGTCGGCCATTGGCCGACGGCATTCCACCCGCACACGGAAACGCTCGCACCGCGGCGGAATTACCGCCGCGGTTAACGGGTTAAAAAATGAAATTGGCAAATTGATCAATTTTAAACCAGAGATTCGTCTGAAAGTGAAAGCATGTCCAAAGATACACAAAGCTAGGAACATTCCTATAATGCTGAGGATGAAGTAGAAAAAGAGCTTATAAATTTGGTTGATGGGGGCATCATAACATTTTTTTTATCATCTGAATGGGTTTCTTCATTGTGGTTCTGAGATGGTTCAATGGCAACATTAGACTTTGCAGTGATTTGCACCACCTAATATTCTAATTGACCAACTATTACCATGGTAGGCAAAGCAAAATTCTTTTCTACGATTGACTTGTCCACAGCCTACCATCAAATTGTCTTAAATGAGATTGGCAAAAATTCTACATCTTTCAGTACATCATTTGGCTGTTATCAATATAAGAGAATGCCTTTTGGGCTTGCGTCAGCAGCTGCTGGTTTTCAGCATCTTATACATAACTTATTTGGTATTATAAAAATGCTGTTTGTTTACAGGACGACGTTTACATTTTGGGAAATTGTATTTTAGAGAAAGTTCTTAGGATTTTATGCGATGATGGATTGACAGTGAAACATTCAAAGTGCAAGTTTGCTGTCCCATCTGTTACTTATTTGGGGCATGTTTTGTGCTAAGAGGAAGTAAAACCCATACCAGATTTGGTGGAAACTATACGTGCTGCTCCTTCTCCTCGTTCCCAAAAAAATGGAAGGCCTTTTTTTGGTTTAACAATTTTTTTTCTAAATATGTATAAAATTTCTCTTGCAGGACGTGCAACATTAGGCAATTACTTAAGAACAAGTACAAGTTTGTATGAGATACCGAGTGTGAAAAAGAGTTCAGAGATGTCAAATTTGCAATTACTGAGGCACTGCGCTTTGCGGATTTGTTTCTCAATTTGCCCGTATTATTACCACAGATGCTAGTTCCAAAGGTCTGGGTGCTGTTTTGCCACAGAAATTAAAGAGTGGTAGAGAATCCATTGTAGCATATGCAGCTAGAAAACTTTCTTTTGCAGAAGAAAAATATTACACGATTGAAAGGGAGACTTTAGCTTGTGTTTGGGCATTAGAACATTTTAGACTTTTTTTATGGGGCAAACTGTGAAATCAGAAGCAACCATAAACCGTTAGTATGCCTTCTCACTACTGAAGGAATGATCAAAGCTTCTGCGCGTATTGCCAGAATGTTCATGAGACTTCAAGATTTTGTATATAGTGTTGTGTATGTTCCTGGAAAAGATAATGTCACAGCTGATATCGCCGCACGAGGTGGAATCCCTTATACAACAGTTTGATCTTGTCATATACATATATCCTACTAATTAGCCAAATATATTTAAATCAGATCATAACGGATGACCTCACCAGAGTTGGATGCTATCACTACATAGGTCTGATTTCTGAGTTATATCACAAATTAATCTATTGGAAACTCAAAACTTAAGTCCTCCTGTGTACCTGGCATTAAATCGTGCAGGCGCTATAGCATCAACAACTATAGAAATGAACTGAGTACTTGAACTCAGAGATATAACAAAATCACCTCTGATCTATTGTGGCCCCCATTTTTTCCGGACAAAAACAGTTGTATCCATTTGAATAACCTGGCTCCTGTATGAGCCCACCTTTGTGCTGTAATATAATTGAATATGTGAATTATACACTGTTTCACTCACTTCCTTGTCCTCACTTCATTCACCATACCACCCACCCTTTCTCCCTGGGGCACTGATTTTAAAGTTTCAGCTAATGAAATGAACAAATGGTTGTTCAGTGTAATTAAACATCACTGTACATCAAGAATAATATGTTATGTTTATTTTTTGTTTAACTCATAACTTGGTGGTTCTTCCATACATACGTATACTGGGACCTTTGTTCTAATGTACTGCTTTATACTTAGGTCCCAGTGATGTTAATTGGGTTTACCCTTCTAGTTAACTTTAAAATCTTTGAGACCGCACATGGGTGAACACGTCATTCCAAAGAATCCATGGGACACCATTGTTATGGACATTATGGGTCCTCTTAGTCCTAATGCCAAATACATTGTGGCTGCCATTGATGTATTTTCACGATAGCTGGTTGTAAAAGTTGTAGAGAGTTGATACTGATGTGGTGTTATCTTTTCTTGATTATGCTTTCATGGAGGAAGGGTTGCCTGTGCTAATTTCCTTACTGATAATGGAGTGCAATTTTTATCAAAGCAAAGTGTTATTTCAAGACAGTGGGTATCACACACTACACTGCTTCTTTATATAATCCCAGTTGAAATGGTATTATAGAGAGATTGAACAGAGTGCTCAAAGGAGCGATACAAACTGCAGGGGGGATAGTGGGAAGTGGGAGCTTCAGGTACTCAAAACAGTTTGGATGAATAGAACCACTATCAATGTCATGACTGGTTGTTCTATGAGGGGTAGATTACCCAGAACTAAAAGTAATCCTGCTTGGGTAGATCAGTCTACCCAATGTTTTGGAGATAATTGTTCCCATGAGGGGTGTGGGTGGGCGAGTGGGCAGCTCTGTAGTCAAATCCTAAAATAAGGATAAGTAAACAATTTTATAAAGCTTATTTAAAAACCATCAAAGGTATCTGGAAAAAAGAACACAATCTGTACACATTGAATGGAGGATCGGTTACTGATGTTTTAAGGGCATAATGCAATGTTCAGCAACACGAGGCACTTAATCAAGGGGGTACAACCCACTTCATAAACTACTTGGCTCCGCTTCCCCAACTTGTGGCATGTTAGTTCTGGTTAGTAGTGAGTATTTATAACCCGCATGGCCGGGCTGGAATAGGCAGGTCTCCTAAGTAAGTGGCTAACTGTGAGCAATGTATGCTTTGTTGAGTTAATAGATAGCATGCAGCTACGTTGTTCGGAGAGCGGATTGTACATGCCAATGTTTGTGCCAATGCTGTGGAAAGCAATGTGTCTGCAGTTTATAGAGGGGACGTTCCACCTTGGTTTTAATGGAGGTTTCAGAAAATTATTAATAAACAGAAGAAATGGAAGACTAACAGAGTATCTGCAGTGTGATCTACTTTCAACATGCATAACTGTAGCCTCCGGTCTTGAAATTAAATGGCGATTCTCAAAAAGTTATGAATAGAGAATCAAGATTTAATTAAAGATACCGGTACTAACATTATTCCACCCGCCACGTCCCTTGTTGAAAGAAAAAAAGGCAAAGGAAAAAAGGTTATGTATGTGCAAGATGATATAACTTAACATTTTAACTTTCACAGGGAATACATACATAGTGATGAGCATGCAATTAAAGCAGATTACTTGCTTATTGTTCTTAGATGCACAAAAAACAAGGATGGAGAAGAGGAGGAGCTGGGAAGTTTCAGTTTCACAGAGTAAACTAGATTAAGAGGACTACAGTAGAAGAGTATTATTACATTTAAAACAGAAAGTGTCCTATGAGGGGAATATTTATGGACTAGTGTGTTCTGGGTCTAGATTGTGATTTTATTGTTTGTAAGTTCTTTAAAGCTGCTGCAGGAGTGACAATTAAAATAAAAATGCATAATATTAGCCTCCGTCTTTATTGAAATCTTGATTCTCTATTGATGACATTTGGAGAATCGTATTCTCGAATTACGGTTCATCATGACTAGCAGTGTCTCAAAGGCCTATAAGAATAATGCATGTATCTGAGGACAGCCTTGGGGAAACAATCTTAATGCAGGAATCACATCGCGGACCATTACAACGCGGTTGTTACAACGACTGCGTTGCTACGGCAGTCATTACATCGACTTGGAGTAGATAGCATGCTAACGCACACGTTATTACTTGGTAACGATATATCTGTAAGAGACATTAGTTAGTGATAGATTCCTTACCTTAGAATATCCCCAGGCGTCAGACTGGATCCGGAAACTTTTGCGTAGCAATACCCCTGTGCGACGGTAGGCGTCGGCTCCGCGTCCGTCGTCGGCGTCATTAGCGGCGGAATGACGTCGGAGTACTTAGACGCCGCCCTCGCGCGTTGACGTCAGTTCTGATACACAGCTTTTCGGCGCCAGATACGCAGAGCCATGATAGAACCAACACTGGTGCCATGAAACTAGGGCCCTGAAAGGGGATCACCTTAACCCTAGATATCGGTTCGCAGAACGGGGAGGATGGGTGGGTCGGCAAGGAATCTATCACCAACTAATGTCTCGTACAGATATATCGTTACACAAGTAGTAACTTGTGCATCTGAAAGAGACATGTTAGTGATAGATTCCTTACCTTAGAACAGATACCCCCAGCAATACCAACCCCGGTGGTGGGTCTGCGAACCAATAATCACACCAGAAAGTCCTGGAGGACGGAACGGCCAAAGAAGCCATCCCTCCGGACTTGGCTGTCTAGGCAGTAGTGTCTCGCGAACGTGTGCAGCGAGGCCCACGTAGCTGTCTGACAAATGTCCTGCAAGGGGACTCCTGGGTCTAGGCCAGTAGTAGTCACCGTGGCCCGAGTGGAGTGGGCCCTCAGCCCAACAGGAGGTTCCTTCTTAGCCAATGAGTAACACGCTTGGATGCACAACACGATCCACCGAGAGATGGTCCGCTTGTGCAACGCCCGTCCTTTCTTAGCGCCCGTGTAACCAACAAAGAGTTGGTCATCCACCCAGAACTGGCGTGTGCGATCCAGATAGTAAGAGAGCGCATGTTTTGGGTCCAGACAGTGGAGCCTCTTTTCCTCTTTCGAGGGATGCGGAAAGAAGGTGGGCAAGGTGATGGACTGCCCGATGTGGAAGGCTGTGACTTCCTTGGGCAGGAAAGAGGGTTTTGTCCGCAACACAACCTTGTCCGGATGGACAGAAAGGAAAGGAGGTTTAGAGGAAAGAGCCTGGAGCTCACTCACTCTCCTGGCAGAGGTGATGGCAACCAGAAAATCAGTCTTAAGGGTAAGAAGACGTAGAGGACAATTATGAAGCGGCTCACAGTGAGCGCACATCAAGTAAGTAAGAACCAAGTTCAAGTCCCACTGGGGCATCACAAAAGTAAATGGAGGGAACATATGAGTGATGCTCTTTAAGAATCTGTTTACAATAGGGGACTTGAACAAAGAAGGCTGATCAGGTAGCCTTAAGAAGGCTGAAAGGGCAGAAAGGTAGCCCTTGATAGTGCCCAGAGCAGAGCCCTGCTGGGCAAGAGAATGAAGGAAGAGGAGAACCTCAGAAAGAGGGGCATTGAGAGGATCCACAGCCTTTGCTGTGCACCATGCCACAAATCTGTTCCACCTGCAGGCATATACCAACTTTGTGGAGGGACGCCTGGCTGCCAGAATGACATTATAAACTTCATGAGGCAAGTCAAATGGCCTCAACTGTCGCCGCTCAATCTCCAAGCATGGAGGTGGAGACTGGACAGTTTCGGGTGGATGACCGTCCCCTGCTGCTGGGACAAAAGGTCCTCCTGAAGAGGCAGACGAACCGGGGGATCGACTGACATACTGAGTAGCTCGGGATACCAGTACCTTTGCGCCCAGTCCGGAGCCACAAGGATAACTTGGGCCTGGTCGCGCTTGATCTTATTCAGCACTCTGGGCAGAAGTGGTATAGGCGGAAAGGCGTAAAACAGACCGCAACTCCACTCGCGACGAAAAGCGTCTCCGAGCGAGTGCCGCCTTGGAAATTCCAATGCGCAGAACTGATGACATTGCGCGTTCTCTTCTGTGGCGAACAGATGTAACCAAGGCTCTCCCCATTGTAGAAAGAGGCCTTGCGCCACATCCGAGTTCAGATGCCATTCGTGATCCATCATGCACCGCCGACTGAGTTTGTCCGACCTGGCGTTCAGAGAACCTGCCAGGTGTTGAACCACCAGAGTCACGCCCTGCTGTTCCAGCCACTGCCAGAGGCACAGAGCCTCCTGGGAGAGGGTCCACGACCCCACCCCACCCTGTTTGTTGCAGTACCACATGGCGGTGGTGTTGTCTGTGAACACCTGCACTACACTCCCCCGGACAGAGGGGAGGAATGCCTTCAGTGCTAGACGAATCGCCCGCAGCTCCAGGAGGTTGATATGGAGCTGGGACTCCAACCGGAGACCAGAGGCCTCTGATCTCCGCCTCTCCCATATGGCCTCCCCAGCCCTGAAGGGACACGTCCGTCACAACTACGTGCTCCGGTTTGGGAAGGGAGAGGGATCTGCCGCTGACCCAATCGCGGTCCCTGAGCCACCACTGCAGCTGTGGAATGAGAGCCTGAATATCCAGGACCCGCTGTTCGGGAGGATAAACCCGAAACTGCGCCGAGTCGAGGACCGCTCCGATGAAGAGGAGCTTCTGAGAGGGGCACAGGTGTGACTTTGGCACATTGATGGAAAACCCCAGCTGGTGCAGGATGTCTGCCGTTGTCTGGAGGTGGCTGACTACTGTCTGGGGCGAGCCCGCCTTCAACAACCAGTCGTTGAGGTAGGGGAAGACTGAAACCCCTAACCTGCGCAGATAAGCTGCGACCACCATCATCACGTTCGTTAACACCCGTGGGGCGCTGGTAAGGCCGAAGGGGAGCACGGTAAACTGAAATGGCTCGAGGCCTACCGTGAACCACAGGTAGCGCCGGTGGGCCGGCAGGATGGGGATGTGGTAATAGGCGTCCTGCCAGTCCAACGCTACCATCCAGTCTCCAGGGTCCAGGGCAGCTAAGACCTGAGCCAATGTCAGCATTTTGAACTTCTCCTTCTGGAGGAAGCCGTTGACGTTCCGTAGGTCCAAGATAGGGCGTAGGCCCCCTTTGCCCTTTTTTGGTACCAGAAAGTAGTGGGAGTAACAACCACACCCTACTTCCGGCCCAGGAACGCGCTCAAAGGCCGCCTTGGCCAAGTGGGCCGTAACTTCCTCTTGCAGAAGTTGCACGTGATCCCCCGACACGCGGTGGTATTGCGGTAGCATGGCTGGAGGGGTCGTCTCGAAGGGGAGGGAGTAGCCCTTCCGGACGATTTGCAGCACCCACGCGTCCGACGTGACGGTGCGCCAGTGGAAGTGGTGATGGCGAACCCTGCCCCCCACTGGCGACACATGGGCCTGAAAGCGCGGACTAGGAGGGTTTTGAGGCAGATGCTGCAGGGGAAGGTGTGGACTGGCCGCGCCGTTGGCCCCGACCGCCGCCACAGCGGTTTCCACAGCCGCCACCGCGCTGTGTATTAGTCTGCGGCGCATGGCTGGCGGCACGTGTGGGAGCACCCCTTCCTTGGCGACGAAAGGAGCGAAAGGCACCCGTTTGCTGGCGTGGGGCTGAGAGGCCCAAGGACTTGGCCATAGCCCTGGAGTCCTTAAAACGCTTAAGCGCATGGTCTGCCTTGTCGCCAAAGAGGCGACGGCCATCAAACGGCATGTCCATAAGTGTGGCCTGGACATCAGCCGAAAAGATGGCGTTCCTCAACCAGGCGTGGCGCCGAACAGCCACCGTCGTTGCCATTGCTCTGCCCAGTGAGTCCGTGGTATCCAGCCCACACCGGATGGAGTAGCGCGCCGAATCTCGACCCTCCGCAAGCGCTTAGGCGAGTTTAGCCCGAACCTCCTCCAGGCATTGTGGCAGCATGTCTGCGACCGTGTCCCACAGAGTGTGGGTGTAGCGCCCCAAGAGGCATGCGGTATTGACTTACCGCAGTCCCAAACTCCAGGACGAGAACACCTTCTTACCGAACTGTTCATACCTCTTTGATTCCCGATCGGGCGGAGCCATCGGGAATGCGGTCTGGGAGATAGAGGCCTGGATAACCAGGCTCTCGGGGGTAGACAAGAACCAAGGGTCACCCGGAGCCGGGCGGTAGCGTCTGGCCACGTTCCTATCCACAGGCGGACCTGTAGAGGGCCTGGACCAGGTGCCCAAAAGAACGTCACACAAGGCCTCATTAAACGGCAGCAGAGGCTCAGCTGAGCTTGACTGTGGTTTAAGGACCTCAGTGAGGTTAGTCCTCACAGCCGCGACGGGGAGCTCCAGGTTCAAGGCCTTGGCCGCCCGCATCAACACTTCACTGTAGGCAGCCCCCTCCTCCGTAGCCACGGTTGGAGGGGAGACAAAAACCAGTGTCTGGCAAAGTGTTCAAACCACTGGCATTCCCAAGCTCACATGGCCAGTCCTGTTGAGACTGGCACTCCTGTGCCAGAGGGTCCACAGACCCCTCCCAATCCCCTTCGTCATCCATCACCCGATACTCAGGTTCAAAGGATGGGACCGGTTCGTGGAAATAAAAATCTCCAAACGACGTCTAGAACGGCGCCCAGCGGCGCCGCTCCGGCGCCAGAACCAAATCGAGGGTAGGATTGAGGACAGCGTCTCCCGGAGGCAGCGCCGGGGGTGACACCCTAGGGGCCGGCGTCGGCGAGATCGTGAGGTCGACCGGCGACGACCCGGATCCGGAAGCGTATCCAGTGGGGGCCTGCGGCGCCGGGACCGAAGTCGCTGGTGGCGTCGGGCCGAAGCAGCCGGCGGCGTCTGAGCCGGAGCACCCGACCCGCTCGGCCCCCCAGCCGGGACCGCTGGGCCCGAAGGCACCGCGGAACCCGGCGGGAGAGGGAGGGACCTCATGGCCATGAGGTACTGCTTGACCTCCTCAGGCGCTGCATCGTGCCCAGGGACCGGAAAGTGTGGGGCAGGATGTGGCACCCGCGACTCCATCGGAGCCGCGTGGGTGGTGTCACCCGAACCCCCGGCCGCGTCGCGTGGGGGTGGGTCGGAAGAGCGATGACGCCTTTCCGACCTCTCATGCCTCTTACCTGAGGATCGTGATCCCGACGACCAATGCCGACTCTCGGAGCTACGAGGGCTCTGACCCTGCGACCGGTCCCTCTACCGCCTGTGGGACCGGGACCTCGAACGGCGCGGGTTCGGTCTTCGTGGTCGAGGCCTTGACACTGTAGGCACTGGCGATGGGGGTCGGTAACCGACAACAGTGGGCTGCACTTAGAGCAGGGTTTGAACCTGGGCATCCCTACCAGCACCGTAGGAGTCAAATGACTCGAGAAAAAACAGATCAAAAGATCAAAAAAGTTTAGTCAAAAAGTGACTAAGGGGTAGAGCTTCTCCGGATCTGCTCTAGCTGGTGCGGAAAAAAGAAGAACTGACGTCAGCGAGCGAGGGCAGTGTCTAAGTACTCTATTCCGGCGCTAACGACGCTGACGACGGACGCGGAGCTACGGACGACGCCTACCGACGCGCAGGGGTATTGCTACGCAAAAGTTTCCGGATCCAGTGTGACGCCTGGGGATATTCTAAGGTAAGGAATCTATCACTAACGTGTCTCTTTCAGATATTAGAAATAGTACAGTCTACTATTCCAACACCTTCCCTACTGTTACATAGGCTGGAGTAGGAATAGTAAATTATACATTTCTAATGCCAGTGCGCCAACTATTGCAAGTCCATCTAATGACTTGCGTAGTAATGGGTTTGCGTGGTAACAACGCAGTCGCTGTAATGACTTGTAATAGCACGCGTTGTGATGATTCGCGTTGTAACGAGTCATATTCACAGCCTTGTCTAGCCATTTGTTTCAGAGAGAATCAGGACAGGGTACCATCCATTCTAATTCTTGCCCTTGAATGAATATATTACCATGGCCATTCTAAAAACAATTGTCTCCCAGATCGAATTTATTCAGCACTACCTGTGGAAAACACCATGCCACTGTATCAAAAGCCTTTTCAGCATCAAGTGCTAGTGCCATCAGATGGAGATATCTTACTTTTTTGTCAGTTCCAGGATACAGCAAGAGTCGTTTGTTGTCACTCGCCAAACAGCCTCTCATAAATCCAGTCTGGGATGACCCAATTAAGGAAGGAAATACATTGTTCAGTTGGCTAGCTAGTATCTTTACGTAAATATTACAGTCAAGATCAATCAGGGATATTGGCCTACAGTTTTAAGGGAGACTTAAGCCTTTTCCTTTCTTTGGAATCAAGGTTACAATCACTTCTGCAGAAGTTCCCATAATCCGTCCTCATTTCACATATTCACTAACCATGTCCATCATAGGATCCTTAAAATCTTCCCAGTCATTTTTATGGAACTGTGCTATTAGCCCATCTGGGCCACGGCTTTCCCTTCGTTGAGGTCTTTGATCACCAGATATGCTTCCTGCACTGTGATGAACAAGTTACTTACCTTCGGTAACGATGCATCAGTAAGAGACATAGGTTAGTTATAGATTCCTTACCTTAAAATTTCCCCCAGGCGTCAGACCGGATCCAGAGACTTTTTTCTCAGCAGTACCCCTGCACATCGGTAGGTGTCATTGTTCGACTCCGCTTCAGTCATCGGCATCGTGGTCCCCGGGATGACATTGCGGTGCCTACGTAGATGCCGCCCCTGCACACGGACGTCAGTTATGACACTACTTTACATGCCAGAAAAGCAGAGCCATGCAAGACGCTGACCACTTGTGTGCCACAACCAGAGCCCTTTAAGGGAGTCCCTACCCCAGAGCAGGGAGGATGGGTGGGGCGGTAAGAAATCTATAACTAACGTATGTCTCTTACGGATACATTGTTCCCAACTGTAAGTAACGTTCATCTGAAAGAGACAGTTACAGATTCCTTACCTTAGATTAGATACCCTAGCATTATCAACCACAGAGGAGGGTCTGCGAACTAAGTTCACACCAGGAAGTCTTGGTGAACTGAACAGGCAAAATAGCCGTCCCTCCAGACTTGACTGTCCAGGCAGTAATGTCTGGTGAACGTGCCCAAGGATGCCCACATGGCTGCCTAACAGATGTCAAGGAGTGGAACTCCATGTGCAAGTGCGTTGGTGGCTACCGTAGCTCTAGTGGAGTGAGCCCGCAGCCCCACTGGAGGTTCCTATTTCGCTAAAGTGTAACAGACTTTGATACAAAGGACAACCCATCTAGAGATGGTATGATAATGAACAGCCTGAACTTCCTTGGCACCTACCTAGCCAACGAAGATCTGATCATCCAGCGGAAATCTTTTGTGCGGTCAAGGTAGAGGGAAAGTGCACGTTTGGGGTCCGGATGGTGGAGTCTCTCCTCCTCCTTGGAAGGGTGCGGAGGTGGGAAAAAGGTGGGCAAAGTAATGGTTTGTCCAATTTGAAAAGGTGTAACCACTTTTGGAAGGAACGGGGGCCTAGTTCAAAGCACTACTTTGTCTGGATGCACAGAGAAAAAAGGGGGCTTGGAAGAAAGAGCATGAAGCTCACTCAACCTGTGAGCAGAAGTGATGGCAACAAGGGAGGTAGTTTTTAAAGTGAGGAGCCTGAGAGCACAGTTAGGAAGGGGCTTGAAGGGAGCACCGATGAGATACGCAAGAACAAGAGTCAAGTCCCACTGGGACATTATGAAAGGGTGGAAATGGAGGAAAGAGATGAGTAATGCCCTTAAAAAAATCTATTTAAAATATTGGACTTGAATGAGCAAGGCTGACCGGACCGGGCAGCCAAAGTAAGGCAGAGATATCAACATGATAGCCTTTGAGAGTGTCCAGAGCAGAGCCCTGCTGGGCCAAATAAAGTATATACAAGAAGACCTCTGAAAGAGACAGAAACAGGATCCACCACGTTTGCTGTGCATCAGACCATAAACTTGTTCCATCTACAGGCGTATACCATTTTAGTGAAGGACGCCTGGCAGCCAAGATGAGAGACTTCAGGTGGAAGGTCAAAAGCTGTCGCCACTTAATCTCCACGCATGGAGGTGGAGACTGGACAGGTTCTGGTGAAGAACCCTCCACTGCTGCTGTGACAGAAGATCCTCTCGAAGGGGCAGTCTGAGTGGAGGATTGATGGTCATGCTCAGGAGCTCTGGGTACCCAGGTCCTCTTTGCAGTCCAGCTCTTCAAGCTGGTCTGCCAAAGGGTCCAGCGACCCCTCCCAAATCTCATCAGCACCTTCTGAGCATTAGGGAACACCAGGGATGAAAAGGGGAACAAAAGTATCCTTCGGTGTCGGAATCAACATCGGTCCGGCCCGGGTCCACTTTGGGGGTGAGGATGGGGCGACGTCAGCCAGGGGCGGCGTTGTGGGGATCGGTGGAGGGGAAGGTCGAGTTAGGTCACCTGGTGTCGATCCAGATCCAAGCCTGAATCCGCGGGGCCCTCTGGGGCCAGAGCCGCCCAGAATCGAAGGCCCAGGACCATGGACCGGCTCTGCGGGCCCGAAGGCATGCAGACTCCCAGAAACAGGACGGGACACAGCCGTTCTTAAAGGAGGCACCAAAGACGGAGCCTTAGAGCAACAAAACTCCAGTTCCATGTTTCGTCAGCCGACCAACGAGGAGAAGGCAAAAAGCACCAGTGAGTCTTCGACTCCTTGTGCTTTGACTTACCAGAGGACTTTGAAGATTAGGAATGGGGTGAGGTGTGGGAGCTCGGCAAGCGGTCTCAAGATCTTACCCTTTGAGCGGGACTGGGAGCGGCGCAGAGCCGACTGCTGGGCTTCAAAGAGCTTTCCGGACCGCTCCTGCAAAGACTTTGGATTTATGACCCAGCAGTCAGAGAATGACTTAGGGTAGTGGATGCGCTCCAGACACCAAAGGCACACCAGGTGTGGGTCCATCACAGACATCAGCTTGTGACAGGCCCCGCAGGGTTTGAAGCCGGTCCAAAGGTAGGACATCCCTCGTGCACCAGCAGTTGGAAACTCAAAAAGAAGTTGACAAAACATTGAACAAGCATTTGCAATGCAATAGGGCTCGCATTAGGAATGTTTGAGCTATTGGCATTGTAAATGACACTTTTTTTATTTATGTGTTGGTTTTGAAAATAGATACATTAATAGCATTGTCATTTACAATGCCAATAGCTTAAACTTTCGCAAATGTGACACGTATTACATTTGTAATACAATATGTGTTGAGAGTGAGTCAGTGAGTGAGAATGAGTGGGAGAGTCAGTCAGTGAGTGGGAGAGTCAGTGAGAGAGAGAGAGTGGGTGAGTCAGTGTGAGTGAGAGAGTGAGTGAGAGAGTCAGTGTGAGTGAGAGAGTGAGTGAGAGAGTCAGTGTGAGTGAGAGAGTGAGTGAGAGAGTCAGTGTGAGTGAGAGAGTGAGTGAGAGAGTGAGTGAGAGAGTCAGTGTGAGTGAGTCAGTGGTGTGAGTGAGTCAGTGTGAGTGAGTCAGTGTTGTGAGTGAGTCAGTGTGAGTGAGAGTTAGTGTGTGTCAGTGAGAGAGTGAGTCTGAGTGTGAGAGTCTGTGCATGGCTTCAAAGGATATTGCTCCGTTTGTTGCTCGTCCCAACTATTCTTCCATGTCTGATTAATAAAGAGATCTGTTTCTTTCTTAACTCTCATGTAGATTATCTACTGCTACGTAAATTGTTCACTGGAGCGTCTGGCTAATGACTGTCCTTGTAAAAGGTGCGGAACATATGTTTAAAAGTGTATACATTGGCTTAGCCATTATCTGATCATATCCAGGAAATATCCATGCTTTATCTGGTTTACAGAACTCCCCATGTATTATTGGAATGATGACTTGGGGCCCAAGGGGTAATGTGCTTGCTACACAGCTTAAGGTATGATCGACTTATCAGTTTATTCAGCAGGCTGCTATCCCAGAATATAACCTGCAACTGAGCTCACACTTTCTGTTCTAAGGGAGACCGCTCAATGGCTTGAGGAACCAACTGCAGAGATGCATGTGTAACCTATAGGTTACCTGGTTACATTCTAGTGATATGTTTAATGCTCCTTTCAGTGCTGGGTCGGGGCGTAGCAAGGGTGCCCTGGTTCAGTTGTAAAATGCAACCACAAAGGGTGACCAGATCATGCGACTGAAAAACCGGGACATTTCAAAAACACAGAGGAAGGACTAGAATTGTACATCAAGGAAGTGGCAAAGAAGGACAACCCTCAACAACACAAACACACAGAAAAAGCACTAAGAAATGAAATAAAATGTAATTTTCAAAACCAGCATCATACCGAATAATTAAATTGCTTACTAGTAAAAGCTACGAACTAGCGCTGATTTGGAACACCTAAAAAAGCGTCTCTCACGGTTTTGAGTTGGCCCTCTCTAAAGACCGGGACGTGACCCAAACCAGCAGTTGAAAAACAGGGACTGCCCCGGCGAATCCGGGACACCTGCTCACCCTACTGCGGTACCACACACACAGGGAGGGGCTTACATATTTGGCCCCAGCAAGCCACATATGTTGCTACTGTGCTAGGATGGAGAAAATAGGGCAACAGAATGCCAACAAATGTAATTTCCCTAACGATGGCATAAATCACTGGCCAGGCCCTAGCGCTAATAAAAAAAACAAGTATGTGATTTCTCTGCGTATAAGTCACATACCTTGAAACATTACCAAAAAAGCCCTTCATATCCCTATTATAAAAATATTATGGGTACTTACTTACTTACTAAAGCGGCAAACATATTTGAATGTCAATTACAATTATGACAGCGCAGCCAGTAGCGATTACCTAAAGTCAGATGCATAATGAAAATCTTTTTCTTTTTTTCAATTCAATGATGAACGGTACTTGAAGAGGAAGCCTTCTCATAAGATGGCCTGAGTGTCTGCGCGCTCGAGGCCTCCGCCTACCCTTCCTGCAGTTTCGCTTGCACTTTCTCCGCCGCACCAGTCCCTTTTCTATGTCGGCGCTGCACTGAAGGACACAGTCAGCGGCTGGAGCTGACGTCACCTCCCCGGGCGCCGCAGCTTGCAGCGTTAGTGTGAGCACCGGGGCAGGGCCACGAACTTGGTGCCACGTCAGGACTAAAGCTGGGGCGGAGGAACACCGACATGAACCCGGCACACCACGAGCATCCGTGAGCTGCAGCCGCAGCCATGGAAGCCCGCTACAATCTGAAGTGCCCCGGTAAGGATAAGCAAAGCCCCTCCCTCTCGCTCATTGTGAGCCTGGCAGAGGGCAGCTGCCCGTGTCACCCAACCACCGTGTGTGCGTGTGTGTGTGGGGGGGGCGCAGAGGGCGGCGGCATGTGTATGCATGCGTGTCTGTGTGTGTGCAGGGGAGTGGGGGGCGATAGCGTGTGTATGTGCGCGCGCGCCTGTGTGTGTGTGTGCATGGAGAGGGGTGGGGGCTGGCTGTGTGTGTGTGTGCGCCGTTAATGCATGCGAGCGAAGCGAAAGCAGGGGCTGTGAGTTAGTCTGCGCAAGCGCGGCTCAGAAGCGCGCTCCCGCGGTAAAAACTGAGACTGCAAAAGCGCGCGTCTGATTAGTGTCTTCATTCCTAGAAACGGCTGACAATAGGTTCCGAGCAGACACAGCAATCAATGCTTCGCATTGAATGCAGGTCGAGCTCGACCTAAAAAGGCTTAGTCAAAAAGTGACTGGGGGTAGCTCTCTCCGGATCTGTGCTAGGCTGGCGCGGAAAAAGAAAACCAGACGTCAATACACAGGGGCTGCTTCTAAGTAGGCACCGCAATATCTCTGCGACCATGACGCTGTACGCGGAGTCGACCGACGCCACCTACCGACGTGTAAGGGTACAGATGATAAAAAAAATTCTCCGGATCTAGTCAGACACCTGGGGGAAATTCTAAGGTAAGGAATCTATAACTAACTGTCTCTTTCAGATATGACCATTTAGGAGGGCATTTTCTTCATCAGTTAGTTAAAGTTTATGTTATTCAGAAAGCCTGTCACCTCTACAGGACTGACAGATTTGTTCTCAGCATAGATGGGTCATCTAGAAGTCATTAAAAAATAGGTGATATTTTTAAAGACTAGAGTGAACTCTGATTTTATTCTCTTCAATTATCAAAGCTTTATTGTTAGTCTGTTTGAACCTCAGATGCTTTTTTAGGACCTTTTAGGCGTCGTTACTCACAGTTATACTTCTTAAAATACTGAACTGCACTATTATTCAATATCTGATTATGTTCATATTTTTTAACGATTCAACAGGGCCTAAAGTTTATTTCTCTTTTCAGAACTACATCTAAGTTCTAGGTGCTAGATATCCGTTTTTAACAGTTTTAGTTTACCATTCTCTACCTTGTTCATTTGCGCATGTATGCTGATGGCTACCTCGCTGTTAGTTGCTTAGAAGCCATCCTGGCACAATTAGGGAACATAGTCTACTATAGGGTTTTTGAAGAAAAAAAAGTTATGCATTAATACCTGCCAGTACATTCCATGATACCACAATGAAATCCGAAGTGGATGTTGAACGTCAACCAATGAAAGTTGGAGCTACAATAGCACCTTTGCTATAGATATTAACACATGTATGTAAATGTAAATGTATAGGCATTTATATAGCGCACTACTTACCCGGAGGGTCCCAAGGCGCTTCGACCGCTGCGAAACCCTTCCTGGCTTCCCTGAGAGATGGTCCCTTAATGGGTATCTCGAGGGTGAGACCAGGCATCCCCGGCGGTCTGGTGGGGCCGTTAGTGAAGATGAGGCAAGCTAATGCCCAGAGTTGCCGAGTGTGATCGCTGATCAGAGTGGGCACCGAGGCGAGAGAATTATCGAGTCCGCTGACCCTGGTCCAGAAACCTGCCGCGCCGGGAATCGAACCCTGGTCCCGGGCCGTCCTCTGCTCTCAGGTCTGCCGCCTCTAACCAGTGAGCCACACATCTCAAATCAAATCATGTTCAGGGCTTTAATTGTTATGCAGAAAAAACATGTGCCCTTAAGTGTGCATCTACTACAACACCACAAACTTCCTTAGATTGAAAAGTATAAGCGGTTATATTAAAATCCCCATTCCACAGTAAATACGTATCTCTGCATCACATGGATAAAACTCGATTTAAGACCCTTGCCATATTGGTAACCAAGTCTGTGCATTTTGCATTAAATCTGTTATAATAAAAATTCATTATTACCAAATCTGTATTATCTGAAACCAGCAAGAAAACTGATAGAAAGGAGAATCTATAAACATCCTTCTAATTTCAACGGGCAACAAAACAAACAAAAGTCTTCAGCCCGCTTTTCGCCCTTTCTACAACCAATGGAATCCCAGGAGGCGTAACAGACAAAGCTTGAAAATCACAGCCTCTGCTTCTTGGGGACAGATTATCCGATGCTCAGTGATAAAGCTATGCTAGGTGCTACTATCCCTTTTATTGAAATGCCAGCAATATTCAATGATGTAAAGCACAAGTTACTACTTGTGTAACAATATATCTGTAAGAGACATTAGTTAGTGATAGATTCCTTACCTTAGAATATCCTCAGGCGTCAGACGGGATCCGGAAAATTTTGCGTAGCAATACCCCTGCATGCCGGCAGGCGTCGTCCGCGGCTCCGCGTCCGTCGTCAGCGCCGGAATGACGTCGTCAGAGTACTTAGACGCCGCCCATGCGCGCTGACGTCAGTTCTGATGCACAGCTTTTCCATGCCAGATACGCAGAGCCATGATAGAACCCACACTGGTGCCATAAAACTAGGGCCCTGAAAGGGGATGACCTTAACCCTAGATATCGGTTCGCAGAACGGGGAGGATGGGTGGGTCGGTAAGGAATCTATCACTAACCAATGTCTCTTACAGATATATTGTTACACAAATAGTAACTTGTGCATCTGAAAGACACGTTAGTGATAGATTCCTTACCTTAGAATAGATACCCCAGCAATACCAACCCCGGTGGTGGGTCTGCGAACCAATAATCACACCAGAAAGTCCTGGAGGACGGAACGGCCTAAGAAGCCATCCCTCCGGACTTGGCTGTCCAGGCAATAGTGTCTTGCAAACGTGTGCAGCGAGGCCCACGTAGCTGCCTGGCAAATGTCCTGCAAGGGCACTCCTCGGCCCAGGGCAGTGGTAGTCGCCGTGGCCCAAGTGGAAGGAGCCCTCAGTCCAACAGGGGCTTCCTTCTTAGAAAAGGATAACACGCCTGGATACACAAGATGATCCACCGCGAGATGGTCCGCTTGTGCACCGCCTTTCCCTACTAAGCGCCCACGTAACCAACAAAGAGTTGGTCATCCACCCGGAACTGGCGTGTGCGATCCAGATAGTAAGAGAGAGCGCACGTTTTGGGTCCAGACGGTGGAGCCTCTCTTCCTCTTTCGAGGGATGCAGAGGCGGAAAGAAGGTGGGCAAGGTAATTGACTGCCCGATGTGGAAGGCCGTGACAACCTTGGGCAGGAAAGAGGGTCTTGTCCGCAACACAACCTTGTCCGGATGAACAGAGAGGAAAGGAGGTGAAGAAGAAAGAGCCTGGAGCTCACTCATTCTCCTGGCAGAGGTGATGGCAACCAGGAAAGCAGTCTTCAAGGTAAGAAGACGGAGAGGACAGTTATGGAGCGGCTCAAAGGGAGCACACATTATGTAGGTAAGCACAAGATTCAAGTCCCACTGGGACATCACGAAAGGAACAGGAGGAAACGTGTATGATGCCCTTCAGAAACCTATTTACAATCGGGGACTTGAACAAGGAAGGCTGATCAGGTAGCCTTAAGAAGGCGGAAAGGGCAGAAAGGTAGCCCTTAATAGTGCCCAGAGCAGAGCCCTGCTGGGCAAGAGAAAGAAGGAAGAGAACCTCAGAAAGGGGTGCAGAGTGTGGATCCAAAGCCTTTGCTGTGCACCATGCCACAAATCTGTTCCACCTGCAGGTGTATACCGACTTCGTGGAGGGACGCCTGGCTGCCAGAATGAAATTACAGACTTCGGGAGGCAAATCAAATGGCCTCAACTGTCGCCGCTCAATCTCCAAGCTCGTAGGTGGAGACTGGACAGGTTCGGGTGGAGGACCCTCCCCTGCTGCTGCGACAGAAGGTCCTCCCGAAGAGGCAGACGAATCGGGGGATCGACTGACATACTGAGTAGCTCGGGGTACCAGTATCTTCGTGCCCAGTCCGGAGCCACAAGGATAACCTGGGCCCGATCGCGCCTGATCTTCTTCAGCACTCTGGGCAGAAGTGGTATAGGCGGAAAGGCGTACAATAGACCGCAACTCCACTCGCGACAAAAAGCGTCTTCTAGCGAGCGCCGCCTTGGAAACAGATCTGATGACATTGCGTGTTATCTTCTGTGGCGAATAGATCTAACCAAGGCTCTCCCCACTGCTGAAAGAAGCCTTGCGCCATGTCCGAGTTCAGACGCCATTCGTGATCCATCATGCACCGGCGGCTGAGTTCGTCCGCCCTGGCGTTCAGGGAACCTGTCAGGTGTTGAACCACCAGAGTCACACCCTGATGTTCCAGCCACTGCCAGAGGCGCAGAGCTTCCTGGCATAGGGTCCACGCCCCCACCCTGCCGTGTTTGTTGCAGTACCACATGGCGGTGGTTTTGTCCGCGAACACCTGCACTACACTCCCCTGGAGGGGAGGAATGCCTTCAGTGCAAGTCGTATCGCCCGCAGCTCCAGAAGGTTGATGTGGAGCTGGGACTCCGCCGGAGACCAGAGGCCTCTGAACTACGTGCTCCGGGTGGGGTAGGGAGAGGGATCTGCCGCTGACCCAATCGCGGTCCGTGAGCCACCACTGCAACTGTCTTGCAGTGCCCTACGAGATCAAGACATGGTCGGACAAGTTGCCCTGATGCTGGGCCCACTGAAACTTCAGGTCCCACTTCAAGGCCCACATCCGCCACCGGGTGTGATGCACCAGAAGGATGCAGGAGGCCATCAGCCCCAGAAGTCTAAGCGTTTACCTGACCGAGACTCGGGATAAAGGCTGAAAGATCGGAATCATAGCCTGAATATCCAGAACCCGCTGTTCGGTAGGATAAACCCGAAACTGCGCAGAGTTCAGAACCGCTCCGATGAAGGGGAGCTTCTGGGAGGGACACAGGTGCGACTTCGGCACGTTCATGTAGAACCCCAGCAGGTGCAGGAGATCGGCCGTAGTCTGGAGGTGGCCGACGACTGTCTGGGGCGAGCCCGCCTTCAACAACCAGTCGTCGAGGTAGAGGAAGACTGATACCCCTAACCTGCGCAGATGGGCTGCGACCACCGCCATCACTTTCGTGAACACCCGTGGGCCGCTGGTAAGGCCGAAGAGGAGCACGGTAAATATAAAGTGCTAGTGGCCTACCGTGAACCGAAGGTAACGCCGGTGGGCCGGCAGGACGGGGATGTGAAAATAAGTGTCCTGCAAGTCCAACGCTACCATCCAGTCTCCGGGGTCCAGGGCAGCTATGACCTGAGCCAGAGTCAGCATCTTGAACTTCTCCTGTCAGAGGAAGACGTTGACGTTCCGTAGGTCCAAGATAGGGCGTAGGCCCCCTTTGCCCTTCTTGGGTACCAGAAAGTAGTGGGAGTAACAACCACACCCTATTTCCGGCCCAGGAACACGCTCAATGGCCCCCTTGGCCAAGAGGGCCGTGACTTCCTCTTGCAGAAGTTGCAAGTGATCCCCGACACGTGGTGGAATTGCAGTGGCATGGCTGGAGGGGTCGCCTCGAAGGGGAGGGAGTAGCCCCTTCGGACGATTTGCAGCACCCACCTGTCCGATGTGACAGTGCGCCAGTGGAAGAGGTGATGGCGAGTCACATGGGCCTGAAAGCACGGACTAGGAGGGTTTTGAGGCAGGTGCTGCAGGGGAAGTTGTGGACTGGCCTCGCCGTGGTCCCTGACCGCCGCTACGGCGGTTTCCACGGACGCCACCGCGCTGTTAAACATTCTGCGGCGCGTGGCTGGCGGCAAGTGTGGGGGCGCCCCTTCCTTGGCCACAAAAGGAGCGAAAGGGACCTGTTTGCTGGAGTGGGGCCGAGAGGCCCAAGGACTTGGCCGTAGCCCTGGAGTCCTTAAAACGCTCAAGCGCATGGTCTGCCTTGTCGCCAAAGAGGTGACGGCCATCGAACGGCATATCCAGAAGGGTAGCCTGGACGTCGGCCGAAAAGTTGGCAGATCTCAACCAGGCGTGGCAACGAACCGCCACCATCGCCCTGCCCAGTGAGTTCGTTGTATCCAGCCCACACCGGATGGAATACCGTGCTGCATCTCGACCCTCCGCAAGGGCTTGGGCGAGTTTTGCCCGGGCCTCCTCTGGACATTGTGGCAGCACTTCCGCGACCATGTCCCACAGGGTGTGGGTGTAGCGGCCCCAGAGGCATGCAGTATTGACTGACCGTAGTCTTAAACTCAGGGACGAGAACACCTTCTTCCCGAACTGTTCGTACCTCTTGGATTCCCGATCGGGCGGGCCGTCGGGAATGCGGTCTGGGAAGTGGAGGCCTGGATGACCAGGCTCTCAGGGGTGGGATGGGTGGACAAAAAGCATGGGTCGCCCGGGGCCGGGCTGTAGCGTCTGGCCACGTTCCTATCCACAGGCGGACCTGTGGCGGGCTTGGACCAAGTGCCCGCAAGAACGTCACACAAGGCCTCATTAAACGGCAGCAGAGGCTCAGCTGAGCTTGACTGTGGTTTAAGGACCTCAGTGAGGTTAGTCCTCACAGCCGCGACGGGGAGCTCCAGGTTCAAGGCCTCTGTCTGGCGAAGTGTCAATTCCACTGGCCTCTCCAAGCTCATATGTCTAGTCCTGTTGAGACTGGCACTCCTGTGCCAGAGGGTCCTCAGACCCCTCTTAATCACCCTCGTCACCCATCTCCTGTAGCTCAGGATCAGCAGACGGGGCCAGTTCATAGAAATAGAAATCCCCAAAGGCCGTCGGTAGCGGCGCCGGCGCCGGAACAAGGGCAGGATCGGGGACGGCACCCATAACAGGCGCCGGGGGCAACACCCACTGGGCCAGCGCTGGTGAGGTCGTGAGGTCGACCGTCGACGACCCGGATCCGGAAGCGGATCCAGGGAGGGTCTGCGGCGCCGGGACCAAAGTCGCCGGTGGCGCCAGGGCCGAAGCCCCCGACTGCGTCGGGGCCGAAGCACCCGACTGCATCGGAGCCTAAGCACCCCACCCGCTAGGCCCACCAACCGGGGCCGTTGGGCCCGGAGGCGCCACGGAACCTGGCTGAGGAGGGAGGGACTTCATGGCCATGAGGTACCGCTCGACCTCCTCAGGCGTCGATTCATGCCCAGGGACCCGAAGGTGTGGGGCAGGTGGCGACGTCCGCGACTCCGTCGGAGCCGCGTGGGTGGTGTCACCCGAACCCCCGGCTGCATCGCACGAGCGTCGGGCTGGGTCAGAGGAACGATTACTTCTCTCGGACCTCTCATGCCTCTTACCTGAGGAATTGGATCCTGACGACCGATGTCCACTCCCGGAGCTGCGAGGGCTCCGACCCCGCGACCCGTCCCTCGACCTCCTGTGGGACCGGGACCTGGAGCGGCGCGGGGCCGACTGCCGGAGTTCCAGTCGCTTGCGGGACCGCTCCCACCTAGCTTTAGACGTCAGGGCCCGGCAGTCGGAGCAGGTGCGGTCGAGGCCTAAACACTTGAGGCACCTGCGATGGGGGTCGGTAACCGACATCAGTCGGTCGCACCTGGAACAGGGCTTAAACCCGGGCATCCCTACCGGCACCATAGGAGTCGAAGACTCTAGTAGAGAAATGATCAAAAATATCAAAAAGTTTAGTCAAAAAAGACTAAGGGGTAGAGCTTCTCCGGATCTGCGCTATGCTGGGGTGGAAAACAGAAGAACTGACGTCAGCGCGCATGGGCGGCGTCTAAGTACTCCGACGACGTCATTCCGGCGCTAACGACGCCGACGACTGACGCGGAGCCGCGGACGACGCCTGCCGGCGCGCAGGGATATTGCTACGCAAAATTTTACGGATCCAGTCTGACGCCTGGGGATATTCTAAGGTAAGGAATCTATCACTAACGTGTCTCTTTCAGATAGCCATTTCAATACAATTCCTCGATTGACGCCTATGTTAGTCTGACACTACTACTTACGGTTGGTACAGCATCTGGCTTGTCCCTACCTTCCACAAGTCAATCAAGTGCATTTATGGATTCTAATGCTGCTTATCTCAGATGTTTTATGAACAGACCATGTGGCACGACTGAAACAGTTCTTTATACCCTGACCCTTCTAAGAGGTTGTCTGCTCCCCCTTTTGTATGCAAGTTTCTAAAAATAGCCCTAGGGTAACAGTGCTCTTTTGCCTTCAGTACAGTTGACTTTACATCTTTTATTGACATGAAGTTTAAATAAAAAAAAAAATAATCAATACAGTGGGAGCAGCCAACATTTTTCAAGATCTATCTCCCACACAGGCTTAACTCAAACTTCCTCCCCAAGAAACAGTTTTCACCATTAGAATTTCTTTATAGAGCAGATGCACAGCCAGTGTGTAACATAGCTCAATCCACTTCTCAGGAGTATTAACCGGTAGTGGAGGAGCACCCTTAAGAACTATTGCATAGGGCATACAATTTGGTGGTAGATGCAAAATTTCATGAGCCCCTCGTGAGATCATGTACGGAAGTGAGCAAATTAGTATTCGAATAAGTATAATTAGACCTTTCCGGCCCCACCCACTTTGCTCACTCCCAGATGACTTAGTGTTGCGTTCTTCGCACTTCCCCATTGTATCTAAACTGGAATATTGTTGGGGGTTGTAGAGTCAACATACTGATCATCAGTGGTCAGGACTTTTCTTGCATTCTTTGGGAGGAGAGGCCTGGTCTTTTTTGAATTACAAGCACAGTTAACATCAGTGCTGCCACCATGCCAAAATTCATTCCAAGGCGTTGGTAAACTTTCCATCAATTTGTCTGTTATTGCAGCTAGAGCAGTCCCAATTGAGTCTTTTCTCCAATTTGCTTCTGATACTGACGATTTAAAAATCAAGTTCCAATGTCTTATGTAATAATAGAGTTAGTTCTTTCGGTACCCTCATTCACAGCACTCAAGATGGAGGAACAATGCATATACGAAAACTGGTGTTTGTATGATTAAAGGACTGTTTATTTTTCAATTGTGTCACCCCTACTGTGTCCTTCATCTTTTTCTAGGCGGGGAATTAGGAGAGTTTGAGGAGGAGGTTGAGAGTTTATTTTGGGATGCCTTAAATATACAGGGGTCAGATGTATCTCTTGTAGCGGGAACTACATTACTTGGCCTCCCTTAATGATATTTCTTTTCCCCATTAATCACTCTCAGTCCATCTGATGCTGACAACAGTGTTGTGGGACTCTGTCCAACTGGCATCCAGAACAAAGGTGCGTCCCACACCAGTGATAAGAGTAGGCGCTTGTGAGTACTCTGGCGACAAGGAGGATGGGCACGCCCATCTCCATCACCTCACTCCACCTAATGCAAACAACAATGTTCTGTGACTAAGTCTTGCTGGCATCCAGAGCGAGGGTGCATTTTAAGGCACGGGGAAGAATTGGTGATATTAAGAACTCTTGCCACAAGGACAAGGGGCCCTCCCCCTTCGCTCAACCTGATGATGCACTTAACATTCAATGACACCTAATTACACATTCACTCTTGATTAGCCATTCGAGGAACACTAAAGAAAAAAAACTTGCATGAAACCAAATAAATTGAACATAATGGGTGGCCTAGACAAACCTCAACATGCGAGACATACTCCTGAAAAGGTCATCAGTAAGTTGACTACAGAGTGTGTAGAACAAGATAGAAGATTGAGGCGATAAAGGAAAAAAAATACCCATCGCAACAGTAAATTTGAAATCAGGTTCCTCTACTCCACTTTAACACCCTTCACACCCACCCTCTTCTGATATAGGAAATTCATGGTGGTAATGGAAAAGTGAGCAGAAGAGCAAAGACTACCCTGACCACTCCCATCAATCTATCAAAAAACAAACATAATACTGTCGATAATACCACTTTTCAAAACTATCAGGCTGGCACCCAAACCTCAAACAGTAAAAAGTAAATAACAAAGAATCAGAGGACAATATCATTTTGTTTAGCAGCAATGTGAAATTGTTGCAAAGCCACTCGATATACAACGTATAGACGAGCAAAATGGAACATCCAACAAATCAACCATCAAAATGAAAAAAGAAAGTGGTAACATTCTAAGTGGACCAGATAGAACAATTGAACATTCTTGACCACCCCTTCTCTACATGGCATTCAAAAAAGAGGACTTCCCAGACTACAAATTGGGACATTTCATGAATGGAACATTCTCTCATTGTGAGGTATAACCCATCAAAAGGCATCTTATGCAAGGATAATGTAGTAGTTGCAACTCCCTGCACATAGAAATAAAAATAAATCAATCAAGGGTTTGTATAGGGCACTACTCACCCGTTAGGGTCTCAAGATGCTGGAGGGGGGAGGTGGTTTGTGCAGCTTCGTTTGTGTAATTCGAAGAGCCAGGTCAAGAGGTCTTTTCTGGAGTGGGAGCTCGTTCCACGTCTAGGCTGCAAGGTAGGTCCTTCCAGCCGCTCAGTTCCTGTAGAAACGTGTGACAGTGGCTAGGAAGTGGTTGGCTGAGCGGAGGTTTCTCTTGGGGGCACTGAAAGAGAAGCGGTGTTTGAGGTATTGTTGTCCGATGTTGTGGAGGGCCTTGTAGGCATGTGTGAGCAGCTTGAAAGTTATTCTTCTTTCGACAGGAAGCCAGTGGAGGTTGCAGAGGTGTTGGGTGATTTGGCTGTACCTTGGAATATTGAGAATTAGTCTGGTTGCGGCATTCTGGACAGTCTGGAGTTTTCGGAGGAGTTTTTTGTGTATTCCTGCATAGAGGGCATTGCTGTAGTCCAGTCTGCTGGCGATGAGGGCATGAGTGACCATATCCATTTGTTTTTCGTAGTATGCGGAGGGCGTAGAAGCATGCAGAGGAGGAGACGTTGATCTGGCGACTCATAGTGAGCGATGAGTCCAGTATAATGCTGAGGTTACGTGCATGGTTTGTCGGGGTGGGTGGGCTTCCGAGAGCAGGGGGCCACCAGGTGTTGTCCCATGTGAAGGGGGTGGAGACAAGGATGAGGACTTCTGTTATCTCTGAGTTGAGGTTCAGGCAGCTGTTTTTCATCCAGGTTGCGATGGCTTTCAGTCCTTCTTCGAAGTTGTGCCTGGTGATGTCGGGTTCCTTGTTGAGTGAGAAGATTAGTTGGGTATCATCGGCATAGGAGACTATGTTCAGGCCATGGTTTCTGAAGATGGTTGCGAGGGGAGCCATCTAGACGCTGAAGGGGGTGGGACTGGAGTGCGGATCCATGGGCTACTCTGCATCTCGTCTGTCAGTTCTGACAGGAGTTTTATTCACTGTGTTCTAGCGGCGTGGAATGAACGCATCCAGTCTAGGGTCTTTCCTTGGATGCATACGTTGTGGAGTCTGGTGGCTAGAGTGTGGTGGGTCCAGGAGGATGAGTGCTGCCGTTTGGCCTTCGCCGAGGAGGCTGCGGATGTCGTCTGTGGCTTCGAGGAGGGCGGTCTCGGTGCTGTGGTTGCTGCGGGATATGGATTGGGAGGTGTCTAAGATGTTGTTGGCTTCGATGAAGTGTGCCAGCTTGGTGCTGGTGGCCTTTTCGATGACCTTGGCTGCGAAAGGAGGTAGCAGATGGGCCTGAAATTCTTGAGGTCCACGGGTCAGCTGAAGGCTTCTTTAGAAGGGGGTTGACTTCAGCACACCTCCATTTATTGGGTAATGTGGCGGTCTCGAGGGAGCAATTGATGGTTCAACATAGCACAGGTGCAATGGATGTGGCGGCCCTGTTGAAGATGTGTGATGGGCAGGGGTCTGAAGGTGCTCTGGGCGATGCTCTTCATGGTCTTTAGGGTGCCTTCTGTCCTGAGTTGGGTGCACACGAGTAGGGTCTGTTGAGTGGAGTCACTGGGGGTGGGGGTTAGGGTGGCGCATAGGTCTTAGGCGGCGAAATTGTCATTGATCCTGAGGTGAAAGAAGGAGCGGAGTCTGTTGCAGAGGTTTTGGGAGGGAGAGACGTCTATTTCGCTGTTGGGTTTGTCAAATTCCTGTATGATGAAGAGTTCCTTGGATTTTTCGGCATTGGAGAGGATTTGGCCTTGAACTAAATTCTTTTTTGTAGATTTGAGGAGTTGGTGGTTTGCCGATGTGGCTGTTTTCTAGGAGGTGCGTGTTTCCGTAGTTTTGCTGTTTCTCCACATGTGTTCCAGTCGTCGGCTGGAGCGCTTGAATTCTTGGAGTGCTTTCTTGCTGGGTCTTCTGGAGGGGGAGGAGTGTGTTGGTACAGTTGGCAATCCATCAGTGGGGGTTGCTTGCCACAGTGTTGGCGTCTGTCTTAGTTGGGGGTGGAGTGTATGTGAGGGCGGAGGGGAGGTGTTCTTTGGAGACTTTGTTCCAGATTCTACGTGGGGGAAGGAGAGTGTGCTTGTGTTTGGTGAGTTTTCTAAAGGAGAAATAAATGCAGTGGTGGTCAGTCCAGAGCTCTTCTGTGATGTGACCGAAGAAGATGCAGTTTTCTCCTGCAAAGACTGGTTCGAGTATGAGAGTGGGGGTGGAGACAAGTTGCTTCCGTCCTAAGTTGGTGAGGTTCTCTAGGAGGGCGGTAGTGTTATGGTTGTCGTGATTGTCTACGTGGAAGGTTAGGTCTCCGAGTAGTATGTAGTCTGTGGAGGCGTGAGGTGCGATGAGGTTTGCCATGGTATTGGTGTACGGGGGCGGGAGGTCTGTAGACTAGGGTTCCCCAGAGCGTCATTCTGAGGTTGGTCTGAAACTGGAAGAGGATGTGCTCCATGGGGTGGATGAGGTGTCACCCGAGTCGGCGGTTGTCGTGCGGAGGGAGATTTTGTGGATGATGGCAAGGCCTCCTCCTGGGCGTCCTTTCCTCAAGATCTTGTATTTGTCGGAGATGGCGGTTGTGATTTCGGGTCCGGAGCTGGCGTTGGTCCAGGTGTCTGTGAGGAAGGTGACATCGGCGTGTGAGTGTTGAGGAGGTCCCAGATTTTTGTGGAGTGTCTGTGCAGAAAGCGCACGCTGAGGAGGATGCAGATGGTTTGTGCGCATCGGCGTCTGGTGGTCTGGAGGTGGGTGAAGGTACGGCTGCAGTGTTGGCAGGAGATCGGGCCTTGCTTAGCATCAAGAGCTGGCAGTTGTGCCACCACCATTAAGGAGGGGTCGGGGAAGGGAGATCAGCTGGGAGGTGGAAGCAGGAGTGATATGCTGTGGGTGAGGGGAGGGGCCATGGGGGCAGCGACTACAGGGAGCGGTGGAAGAGGTAGCAAGAAGGGAAAAGGGAAGAGAAGCGAAAGGGAAGAGAGGCAAAAGAGAAGAGAGGCAAAAAGAAAAAAGGCAAAAAGAGAAAAAGAGGCAAAAATTTAAAAAAAGAGGCAAAGACAACTAGGGGTAAAATGAGAAAAAGAGGCATGTTAAACATGGCTTTTTCAGCGGGTTTATCCCCGGACTTTTTGGCCTCCTGTTTCTGACCCTGTTTATGTTGGATTTAGGACACTGGGTACTTTACCACTGCTGATCAGTTCTAAAGTGCATATGCTCTCGGTGTAAAATGTCAATATGGACTGGTTTCCACGATTGGCTTGTTTGACTTACTACTAAGTCCCTAGTATAGTGCACTATGTGTGTCCAGGGCCTGTACGTCAAATGCTGCGAGTGAGCCTGCAGCACTAATTCTGACACCCACACAAGCAGCCTTTCAAAGGGGTCTCAGAACTGCCACTGCAGTGTCTGCACACAGTTTCTACTGCCATGTCGACCTGGCAAGTGTCCCCACTTGTACCTTCCCTTTTCATACGTGAGTCACTCCTAAGGTTGGCACAAGGTGCCCTTGTGGACAGGGTGCAGTGTATGTGAAAGGTAGGACATGTACTGATGTATGTGACATGTCCATTTCTTTGTGTGCAGTGCATACAATAAACCAAGATCAAAATGGCTAAAACCGGTCTGTCGGCAGCTCGATACTAGGAGCCACGTTTCTGCCCTAAGAATCCTTCAGACAGATCCTAGCACTACATTGGTTTGCGGGGTCGCTAAGTTTCTTAGCTGGGCATGGGTGATCAGACTCAAAGTCCTAAGATAAAATTTTATAAGTCTATTGTCTTTTTAAAATCACAATCAAAGCTGTAAAATGGTTTAATTATTGTTTTATTTATCTCCTTTTAATTATTTATTAAGTGTTCTTAAAAACCATGTACTGTATTTTAACTGCTTTGTGCTTTTTAAGATATTTTTTATATCGAAATAAAGCTTTGTTGTCCTGATAGTGAAATACAGTGTATTCCGCTTTTCACTATTGAAAGGCTACCTGTCCCTTGGAATAGAATGGGAGTTTTCCTGGTCTGCAAGTGTTCATTGGCTCCATAACATGCGGAGCCGCACCTACAATAGTCTTACGTCTAGAGGCTGCACCACCGTAGGCTTTTATAACCTACTAGCCTGGAATGTACAGGGCCTAGGATCAATACAGAAAAGGCACCGCGTCCATGCATATCTTCTCCGGCGTAGGGCCCACACTTTCCTCCAAGAGTCGCACCTTACTGACACTGAGGCCCAGAAGACACGCAAAAAATGGCGGCGCCATATTTACTCCTCTAACTACTCAGCACTCGCTAGAGGGGGAACAATCTGGATAAGTCATGGGGTCCCATTCACTGAAATGGGCCACCTCGTAGACGACCAAGGGATGTACATCCCATTGAAGGGCACCCTAGATGGTATAACTGTAGTCCTGGGGAGTGTATATGACCCAAACTTCGACCAGGACAAATTCTATCAACGGTTGGGCACCGCATTGGTCGATTGGGATACACTTCCATGGATCCTGGATGGGGACTGTAATGCGGTACTAGATGTAGCTCTGGATAGATCTCACCCCCATTACATGCTGCGGGTGAATGCAAGCTAGCAGAGATGCTGAACACTTGGCTAGAGGGGTGGATACTGTTGGATGTTTTGCGCGGTCTACACCCCACACATAAGGAATATTCCTTTTATTCACCAGCTCTATACACGAATAGATAGATTTCTCTGCTCCAAACCATAGTCACACAGGTCCAGCAGTCCACGTATTTAGCAAAAACCTTTTCTGATCACAACCCCCTCAAAATCACACTGGCTTGGGGCAGGGTACCGACCCCCAGAGCCCACCTGCAGACTGGGTCCACAGTAATTGGAGGATGCTCCGTTCCGCACTGTTATGTCCAATGCTATTACCAACTACTACTCGGTAAATTGGAACACCGCATCCTCCAACCTGATTGAATGGGACGCACTCAAGGTGGTGGTCAGGGGGGCTGCATTTGGACAGACGGTAGGAGCCAGACAGGAAATACACCAGACCTTACAGAGAGTTGAGAACTTAATGACCACCTTAGAGCGAGAAGTAGTGACTGATCCAACTAAGAAGGGTGCACTACAGAGTGCTCAGATTGACCACGCTGAAACACTTGAAACACTACAGGTTATTGATTACAAAACCTTTATGCAGCGGAAAAATTCAGAAGCAGATAGGGCTGGGACATTATTAGCATGAATAGTACAGGACAGACCTGCACCACCCATTAGTACACATATTCATACGCCCTCAGGCAGATCGGTTCACACGCAACAAGAAGTAAACAAAACCTTTTGCACCTACCTTAGTGATCTATGCGCAGCCCCAGACCAGATGCTAGCATCTCTATAGAGGACTTTCTCCAAGATTTAACAATCCCCTCCCTGCCGACAGCTATACAGGACGAAATTGTGGGCCCTATCACACAACAAGAAATACGTATTGCAATTAAAGGCCTTAATCATATTAAGGCACCTGGCTTGGACGGCCTACCCATAGAGTTTTACTACACTTACTCAGACATCCTGGTTCCAAAATTGGAAGAGGTATATAAGACAACCTTCGAGGAAGTTTACCTACCATACTCCACAATGCAGGCCCTAGTCACCTCCTTGCTCAAGCCAGGTCGTGATAGCATAGACATTACTAATTATAGACTCTTATCTCTACTGGCAACGGAATATAAAATCCTGAGCAAAGCACTAGCGAACCGTATTCCGCCGTACCTCACCACCCTCATTCACAGTGATCAATCAGATTTTTACCGAATCGTAACACGTTGCTAAACAGACGGTTGCACTAGGTTGTGAGTGCCACCACAGCTGATTATCTAGGCGCTGGGTGCTTGGCATTAGACCTGCGACAGGCCTTTGACTCCATAACTTGGGACTACATGTTCGCAACCCTACACTGCTTTGGTTTTCCGGACGACAATCTTAAATGGGTACGCCTGCTCTACACCTCCCCCACGGCGAGAGCTCGCACCGGACGACATCTCTCGGAAGTACACAATTCATAGGGGTACATGGCAGGGTTGCCCCTTATACCCCTCATTATTTATACTCGCATTGGAACCCCTGGCAATAGCATTGAGACAATCAGCGGAACCCCTGGGAATACTTATTGATGGTACAGCCCACCTTACTTCCATATACGCAGATGATATCCTCCTCTATCTTCGCGATCTATCAGCCGACGCAACACCACTCCCCACTATACTGTCAGACTTCAGGAAGATCTCAGGCCTTGTTATTAATTCAAGAAAATCAAATGCCTTTTTCGTCCGAGAGTGGACACGCCCGGCTGAAGTACAATTTGGCACTGATTCTCTACCAGTAGCTCACACCACATTCAAATACCTAGGCATACAGGTATATAGATCACAGGTAGACATGCTAGAAGGTAACCTCTTGAGGGCCATTGCAGCCCTGCGCTCGAGTTCGGCCTTTTGGACATCTTTGCCCCTTTCGGTGATGGGACGAATTGTCATCTCTAAGATGGTAGTACTCCCTTGGTTACTATACTATTTCGTGAACCTCCCCATTGTGGTTCCCTAATCCATTTTCCGCACCTTGAACACTATCTTGGTGGAGCTTAAATGGGAAGCTGGTCGCCGAAGAGTGAGTCTACGGAAACGCCAGCTGGAATCCCGCAAGGGAGGGTTTGGGGTTCCTGACTTCAGGGCATACTATTATGCCTGTCAAATTCAATGGCTATCATACTGGACAGTGGGGAGGAATCTACATGAAATCGGGTTCACCCAGAGAGATATAGACCGAGGTACTCTCCATTCCCTGATTTTGCCCAAGGCCAAACTGCCCTCAGAGGGGCCGTCATTGTGTAAGACCGCGCTACAATGCTGGAAGAAAGCGCTGCAATATACACCTGACATAACCCCTTACGCACCAAATATTCCCTTACTGGGTGTTCCCACCCCCGGGGTAGGCTTACGAGGTCTAGAAAACAAGCCTGGACAGAGGCAGGGGTAGAGGAGGTGGGAGCATTCTTTGCTGATGGCACCCTCCTAGATCATGACACGTTCGTACAGAGCACTGGTGCGCCAGACCACCAGTACTTATTACATGCAACAGTATCACTTTATATTAAGAACACGTGGGCACCGCAGGGAACCCCCACAACTTGAACTGGTACATTTACTGTATTATATGGGGTACACCTTATTAAATTGCTGTACACCGGTATCAGGGCGCATGTTGGAATAACACTCACAACCCTCAGAAATAAATGGGCAAAAGACGCAGGTGTAGAACTTACCGACAGAGCATGGAAAAGCATGCTAGAACATCCTATGAAAGTATCCTGCAACATTAATCTAAAATTCATTCAAACAATGGTCCTACAAAGATCCTACCTCACCCAGCGAAGAATACTTTAGATATTCCCAGAGGCCCAGCACTGTTGCCCCCACTGTAAAGGTGACGAAGCAGACTTTATCCATATGCTATGGACCTGTCCGTGCATACTAGATTACTGGATTGGTGTCCGACACTACCTAGGCATAGTCACACATATGACAGTCCAAGACAAAGTGCTAAAGCGTCCTACGGGACTCCATAGACATAACAAAACTCAAAACGTCCAACGACGTTTCATAGACCTTGCCTTGCTACTAGCTGTTAGGGTCCTCACTATGTGATGGAAATCCCCTAGTTGCTCGACATTGTCTAGCTGGCAGGATGACATGATACAATGGGTGGGGGGTGGAGTGCCGAGAGCGCGGCGGTGCGCCGAAAGAAGGACAGGGGATTGAGGAAACTGCCTATCTCCATGGAGTGAGATGTTATGCTGGAAGAATTCAAACAATTGGATCTAACCCCTGCACAGCACAATCCCACACAATAATCTACTTTTAGTCCTCGGGGATACACTGCTAATTCCCCCCAGCTACCAGACCACATACCATGGTTTTTAGAGAATACATATGATACCAGGATAGTACATATCAAGCAAACATATGAATCAGGAGCCACAGACTCGGCAGGTGGAGGGCCAGGAGGGGGTTTGGGATAAGTTTGTAAGTTAGAATTAGATTGTATGTAAAGATGTTTGATATTATTGATCTGGATATCAGATTTGTGGACGCCTATGTGAGAATAACTTCACTACCGCAAGGCGGAAGCATGACTAAGTATGTTGGAAACTAGTAGTTATTCTCTGGAAAAATAAGTATAATGTACAAGTAGAGAAAATCGAAAACAAAACACCGTCTGTATCACTAACGACTCTATTGTACTATGGCTGAGGAGTTTTAATAAAGTATGTTAGAAAGTGGGTATTTTCTTGCTTAGCCATCCTGTGTGCCTCTGCTGGTTTGTGGACTGACTGTCTGACTTTGGAGTGACATGGGCTGGGGATGTGCATTCTCTCAGACAGTCACGGGGCTGATGGGTGTCCTGCCTTTCCTTAATGAGTCAGGGCTGGGCTGAATAGACCTGGGCTGCATTTACAGTAGGGGGAGGAGATTTCCTTGCACCTGAATAGACCTGGTATGCCTTACACAATGCTAGCTCCACCTCCTGCCGAAAAGCTGCACCACACAGGACCAAACTGGTTTTGACTGAGCAGAGCCTGACACCAGAGAACAAAGAGAAATGGACTTTAGCTTACTTCTGGAATTCAATAGGAACCTCTGCCAAGGAGAAGAGTTGGGAAAACTGAAGGAGAAGTACTGCCCCTTTGCTGTGTGCTTTCTGGGGTTGCCCTGCAGTGGCTGTTTCTGTCAAGGAGAGTTTAACCCCTTGTGTGCTGATGACGAGCTGACCTCGTCATGGCACACAGTCGCCGTGTGCTGATGACGAGCTCAGCTAGTCATGGCACCCACCCACGGGGGAAGCGCTGGCGCTCCCCCCGTGGGCCTTCAATCGGCCCCTCTCCAACGGGGAAGGAAGAGGAAGACCTTCCCCTGCCTCCCCCTGCCAGCGTCATCAATGACGTCAGCGCGCGAGGCTCGCTGACGTCATTGGAGGTCCCCCTTAGTTCACCGACGCACAGGAAGCCATTTGCTTCCTGCGCATCGGTAAACTACCAGGTAAGTTTGGGGGCTGGGGCGGGGGGGATTTCAATAAAAAAAAGGCATTGGGGTAAAGGAAAGGGTTTTCCTTTCCCTCGATGCCTCTTTTGAAAACAAATTTTATTGACTGAAGACACATATTTATGCACAGCTCAGTCATCCAGAGTCAACTGCCATCATCGTTTTCCCAATGTCAACTTCAGGAATTTACAATAGAACAATAGAAGATCAAAAGAAGAAAACTGCCCCCCCCCCCCCAACCCACTAAGCCCCCCCCCCCCCCCCCCAGGGGCCACTACTTGCTCGACTTGCTACATGGAGATTGAATACAATGCATGTTATGTACACAGAGTCACCGTTCATGGTATCGTAAAGTTCAAGCTTTCAAAAAGTTGGGAGGGCAGTATCCTCTGGCGGTGGGTCCAGCTCCAAGCCCCGATAGTCAGCCCCCCTTTTCCATATTTTAAAGTGCTTCAGGGGGCAGCCCCTAGCTACAAATATGGGTAATTCTAGCCCCATACAAAAGTCCACTCCATTCTTCCAGGCCGCAAGAGACGGGGCCCGGGGGGGCCTTCCATGCTTTTGCAATGTCCCGTTTCGCCAGTGTTAATCCTAGCAAGAGTAGGTGTCGCTTGTATCTATTACCCCCTACCCCAGCCATAACGTGAAGCAAGACTAATTTAGGGTCTCTCTGAATCTCCCAGGCCAAAACTTCTTCCAGGCATCGGAAGACTCCATTCCAGAATCTCTATAATGCCCCACATTCCCACACTGTATGTAGCAAGGTGCCCACCTCCATCCCGCAGTGCAAGCAGTCCGGAGACACCACCAAGCCCGCCCTCCATAGTCGCGTCGGGTATAGTATGTGCGGTGCAAGTATCTGAACTGGATGAGTCGCAGGCGCGTGGAGATTGCCGCCCCCCCTACGACTCTCTAAGGCCTCCACCCAGTCTTCCTAATCTAATTCCCCCACATCCGGTTCCCATGAGGTCCTAAGTCGCATCAAGTCTGAGCAGCAATGTCGCACGAGCGCCTGATAAATGCGTGACAGCTTCCTGTCGGGCAATTCCCCCATAAATAGTTTGGCTTCAAGTGGGCTAAACTCAGGGAGTTGCTCCAGACCCGCTAAATACGGCGTCAGTGCGTGGCGGAACTGGAGATACCTGAAGAACTGGGTACGGGGCATCTCAAATTCCTTCTGCAATGTTTCAAATGTCTTGAGGACACAACGGTCATAACATCCCCCAGGGTGGAAAAGCCAATCGCCTCCCATCCCCGGAAGCCTATCAGGGTGTCCATTTGAGGCAGCCTACCGTTATGCCACAGCGGGGTTTCCTGGGTGAGCTGGTTCCACCAGCCCATTCGGCGCAGGGCCTGCCTCCATACCTGAAAGACCACTTGAGTGACTTGGGGGAAGGGACCCAACCGGGCTGGGCTAGGCTCCCAGTCTGAGTAACATTGAACCTGATCATCTACTCCAAAGAAGGAAAAAGTGCCGGGTCAGGTCCCATGATAGTCAAGGCACCTCGTCCCACTGCTCCTGCGTGGGAGTGTCTCTATGGGAGGCTGATCCCGAGCGTGATCTCCTACGACGCCGTTGCTGACTTCTCAGGCCTTCCCTGGCGATACCACTCAATGAGGAGTCCGATTCCCCACCCTTCACTGTGTTGACCTAAATCTTCACTGTCTCATCAGTCCACTGAAACACCTCCTCAGGGGTGTCAAAGAATAATGTGCGAGTCTTGTAAATAACCCGCAGCTGTGCAGAATACAGCGTATTGCAACTTGAGGCCCCGGAGCCGGGCTTAGGCCGCAGTAAACGACTGGCGCTGTTGTTGTACCAGCCTTGTATAGTTCGGGAAGATGAGGATAGTAGCATTCTCGTAGGTCAGCGTACCCTTCATTCGCGCCGGTCGCAGGATGGTGTCCCGGTCTGCATAATTCAGGAACTTAGCAATAATAGATCGCGCGCGCGCGCCAACTGGAGGCTTTTGTACTAGTGCTCAGTGGGCCCTCTCCACCACAAAGCAATGCGATAGAGCGTCCTTCGGAATCCAGCCCTCCAGCCACTGTGCCGGGAAGCGTTCCGCATCATCACCTTCGCAATTTTCCGGAAGGCCCACAAAGTGGAGATTGCTCCTCCGGGCGCGCCCCTCCGCATCCTCCACCCTCATAGCTAGGCCCTTCTGTGTCTTCTCTAGGGCCAAGACTCTTTTTTTCAAGGCAGACACGTTGTCTTCAACCACTGAGATGCGCGTCTCTACCCCTGCGATGCGCTCTACTGCGTTCCGCAGGTCCTGGCAGAGGAGTATTACATCAGACCCAACGGCCCCATTTTTGCATCCAGCACATCTCTCGGCTGCGTGATCGCCGCTAACAGCGCCACGTTATCTGGCACTGATGCTTGCGACCTCCCGGGCCAACCGCCTCCGTAAACTTATGAATGGGCCCTTGCTTGCTCTGGCTACCTCCGGCTCCGCCACGTGTCATGACGAGCTCTGGTCGTGCTGGGAAGCACGGTGCGTCGTTAGGGCCGGGGGCCCGCATCTGCCCGATCAATTGAGGGCAGTAGGGCCTCAGTCCACCGAGCGCCCACTCTGAGGGGGGGCCCCCTCACAGCCGCCACCAACACCAACTCTCGATGACAATGGGCAGCCCCCCCCGCGAGGCCCCCGGCTTAAGCTGGCAGGAGACTTCTATCACTTACACCGTCTCCCGCGCAGATCGAAGCGCTGTATGCTGTGTGGGCCGGGCTTCAACCACCAAATGCCCACGACTCACCGCTATATGGATGGCCAGATTCACTGCTCTCCCTCGGCCCCCATCATGCAGCCCACAGCAGGTCTCAGGCGCTCCGCACAGTCCCAGGAGGGCGATATGGTCGTCTTGGCTCAGCTCGGCGCCGGGCTCACTCACGGGAAGAGACTCCACGAAATGGCAGCCGCTTCTTCCGATCGCCCCAGGGTCTGGCCTCTGCACCAGCCGGCAGGTGTCCCCGCGTCTGTATGGCTCCCAAGCGGCCGAGCGACCACAATATCTCCAGCCGCCGCCGCCAGCAGCCGCCGCCGGCCGGCCGTCTCCAAACTCGAGGCTCAGGCTTCGTAGGCCTCACTGGTCCCCTCCGGGCCACGTCTCGTCTCCAGACCGCTCTGCGTTCTCTGGAGCCGATCCGTCGCCGCTGATCTTGCCGGACATCGCCCCCCAGATCAGGGAACAGCTCCGTTTCATATGGTGCCTTCACAGATGATCAGAGCCAGGATTTACGGTCAGGATACAGGAAGGCTGGTCGGAGCTTGCGCTCTACACGACCGCCATGCTCGCCAGCTAAGCCACGCCCCCTCGATGCCTCTTGAGCATTCCTGATCGTGCAGCAGGAATGCCCACTAGACACCAGGGATCCGTCATTGTCGTTTGTTGGGGGAGCGGCCCCTTGGGCAAGGGTCGCTCCCCCTTTGGGGGCATATTCTTGGTCTTTGTGGTCTTTGTCTGCTCCCTGGGGGGAGGTAGAATTTGTTTTTTGTTAATACGGGCGAAAATGACCAATGTGCTTGGGAGTGGCCCCTTGGGCAAGGGTCACTCCCACTGGGGGAGCAACGCTTTTGAGGGCCATTATTTGTGTTTTGATGTAAAAGTTATAAAAATTTAATAAATGTACTGGGGAGTGGCCCCTTGGGCAAGGGTCACTCCCCTTTGGGTGCCTTTAAGTTGGCCCATGATGTTAGGTTTTGGCAAGGGTCGCCCTTTTGGCTTTGTCTGTCCCCTGGGGGTGAGGGTAGATTGAATTTTTCATCAATCTTCATGCTTCAGCTCACTCCACCACCCTAGTTCAGACATGGCCATATGCAAATTAGTCTGACCCTGTGCTTCATGAGAACAGTCCAGCCCGAAGTGCCAAGCCATATATTCCCTGCCCTGGAAACAACCATCCTGGGACCATTTTGTGCCAAATCAGCGGCCATCAGCCAGACTACCTTGAGTCCAGTGGCAACAGGAACAAGGGTCTCGAGTCTGGGCATATCCTTCAACCTTAGGGCAATGAAAGCGCACAGGCTTAGACTGATTTGCATATGGCCATATCTGGGGTGGTGGAGTGGACTAAACAAGGATGATGGATTAAACCAAGATCAGTTGACTGGGGTGAGTGTTAGATATGTTCAAGCGCTCTGTTCATCATCCCCTTTGGTATCGCCTTGAGGGGCAGTTGGGTTCTTTTTTTGTGGTTCCACTAGGCCAGCAGGGTTTATTGTTATGTTTGGGAGCCGCCCCTTGGACCTGGGTCGCTGCCCTCTCTGCTCACTAGACGCAAGAGTTTTGTTAATTTTTGTTTTGGAGGATGGCCTCAAGGGCAAGGGTTGCTCTCCTTTTACGGGGGTGAATATTTAATTTGTAATGTTAGGTCCATCTACTCCCCTTAGCTTTTCAGGTGCACTGGTGCATTATTTGCACATGTGATGCAAATTCTTTTTTCTCCTTTTAAATCTAGTGTACAGCATTTGATTCCTGTTTGCGGTTTCGACAGTGGTTGCTCTGCAGTTTTGCGTAGTTGCATTTTTTTGGTAAGAACAACTTTTTTGTTGATGTACTCCAAATGAGTAATATTGTAATGTATGGATGCATGTTTTTGTAAATGGTGTCATAGTGGCAGCATATTTAGTTAGTTTTTTGAGCATGAAAAACTTTGTGATGTGTTTTGCATTGTCTTTTGTGTAATTTTCTTTTCTCTTTCTTTTTTTAGTGGGATATTGTTGATCCATACTGTGTCTGTGCTGAGTACGTGGTGGTGATTTTAGCTGCTTGTGGCAAGTGAGTGGTATTGTTTTGGAGTGTATAGGTATTTTTGATAAAGGTGCCTTTTATTTATTACTATTTTACAAAGTGTTTGTTGTTGTTGACTTGTTTGACAAGTTACCTTTATCAGTAATCATTATGACTAGGCGTAGAATGACTGCTCAGTAGGTGGTTGGTATGCTTCTTGAGTCTTCCTCTGAGCCGGATTATGAGACTGACAGTGCGTCTGAGGGAGAGGAGGGAGGGGAAGATTCTGGCAGTGAGTTTTCTCTCCACATGGAATCATCGGATGATAAAGGTTCTCTCAGTGCAGATGAAGGGCCTGTTTTAGAGGAGGATACTGCTGTGCCGATGGTGCAAGAGGCATCTGGATTGCAGCCTGAGGCTGCTGGGCTTCCTACTGGAAGTGCTGGATTTTGGGTTGATCCAAACATGGTGCAGCCGGTGTTGCCTGCCTTTAGCTGCCTTTAGTGAAGTAGTGTGGCTCACTGGTCAGAGGCGGCAGACCCGAGAGCAGAGGACGGCCCGGGACCAGGGTTCGATTCCCGGCGCGGCAGGTTTCTGGACCAGGGTCAGCAGACTCGATAATTCTCTCGCCTCGGTGCCCACTCTGATCAGCGATCACACTCGGCAACTCTGGGCATTAGCTTGCCTCATCTTCACTAACGGCCCCACCAGACCGCCGGGGATGCCTGGTCTCACCCTGGAGATACCCATTAAGGGACCATCTCTCAGGGAAGCCAGGAAGGGTTTTGCAGCGGTCGAAGCGCCTTGGGACCCTACGGGTAAGTAGTGCGCTATATAAATGCCTATACATACATACAGCTGTGATGCAGGGTGTAGAGTGGATTGTGAATTTTTTTTGCATATACAGTACTTTCAGTTATTTATGGATGATGTATTTTTGGGTGAGATTGTTGAGCAGACTAATTTGTATGCTGAACAGTTTTTGAGGGACAACAGTAACAAACTTAGGCCCCAGTCTAGAGCTACCCAGTGGACTCCCACAAATCTGGAAGAGCTGAAGAAGTTTTTGGGTTTGACTTTATTGATGGGTTTGCTAAGGAAGCCGAACCTGGCTTCAAATTGGTCTACCAGCCCCTTGATGGCAACAGCTATATTTCCTGCAGTTATGGCTCGTGATCGGTATATACTTTTGCTACGCATGCTGCATTTTGTTGATCATTCTTTGGCGTTGACACGTAGTCACCCTGATGGTGACCGTATTTTTAAGATTCGGCCTGTTTTTGACCACTTTATTGATAGATTTTCAGAGATATACATTTCAGGGAAAGAAATATCTATTGATGAGTCTTTGATTTTGTTCAAGGGTCGTTTGGTTTTTAGGCAGTGCATCTCTAGCAAGAGGGCAAGCTATGGAATTAAGCTGTTTATGTTGTCTGAGAGTAGGACAGGATATGTTTTTAATTTTCGTGTGTACACTGGTAGAGATTCCACTTTTGACCCCCCAGGTTGTCCGTCCACTTTTGGAGTTTCAGAGAAAATTGTGTGGGATCTTGCTAGAGGACTGTTTAACAGAGGTCACCATTTGTACCTTGATAACTTCTACACTGCTGTGCAATTATTTAAGGAATTGTTTAAAGTGGACACTTTTGCATGTGGCACAATCCGCACTAACCGCAAAGGTTATCACAAAGAGCTTGTTTGCAAAAAACTTCAGAGGGGTCAGTGCAGTTCCTTGCGTAGTGATGAACTACTAGCTGTGAAATTTGTGGACAGAAGGGATGTGTACATGCTGACTACCATCCATGATGAGAGTACTTCACCTGTGCCTGTTTGGGGTCAGGTTGCTGAAGTGCACAAACCTGTGTGCATTCTAGACTACAAATAGCACATGGGTGGTGTTGACAGTAGATCAGAGGTTGGAACCTTACACTGCTATTCGGAAGGTTTATGTTTGGTATAGGAAGTTGGCCGGGTCAAAGTTGACATTTCTTCAGTTTCAGCACTCTGTGATAGCTAGCCTTGTTGTGGATCTGGTAAGTGTTCCTAGATTTGGAGTGGTGGAGGATGTGGCTCCATTGAAAGATCGCCAGTTTCCTGATTACATTCCTCCTACATCTACAAAAGACTTTCCCACTAGAAGATGTAGTCTGTTGGCGAAAAGGTTTGAGGAAGGAGACTCGCCTTTTCTGCCCCTGGTGTCCTTCTCACCCAGGGCTGTGTGTGCCTGCTTGTTATATAGCGTACCACACGCAAATGACGTTTTGGGGGTTTTCATGAGTGGTAAAGTGAAATACCTGGCCTGTATTGTTTAAAAATGTGTATTCTCTTTCAAGGTTGGCATTAGTACAATGTATTTAGTTTCAGATTTTGTGTTAGTAGATTTGTATCTATTTGCAATTTGTTTGTGTTTAAAAAAATTCTAAATGGGATGGCGGTATGTGGAGCCTGACTTTGGCTGGCGGTGTGCGTGGACTTGCGCTTGACTGGCAGTGTGCGTGGTTTGGTGCTTGGTTGGCAGTGTGTGTGGCCTGGTGCTTGGTTGGCAGTGTGTGTGGCCTGGTGCCTGGCTGGCAGTGTGGGTGGACTGGCGCTTGGTTGGCAGTGTGGGTGGATTGGCGCTTGGCTGGCAGTGTGGGTGGATTGGCGCTTGGCTGGCAGTGTGGGTGGTTTGGAGTTTGGCTGGCGGTGTGCGTTGTTTGGCGCTTGGCTGGCAGTGTGCGTGGACTGGCGCTTGGCTGGCAGTGTGCGTGGACTGGCGCTTGGCTGGCGGTGTGCGTGGACTGGCGCTTGGCTGGCGGCGTGCCTGGATTGGAGTTTGGCTGGCGGTGTGTGTGGTTTGGCGCTTAGCTGGCGGTGTGCGTGGACTGGTGCTTAGCTGGCGGTGTGCGTGGACTGGCGCTTGGCTGGCGGTGAGGGTTGACTGGCGTTTGCCTGGAGGTGAGCGTTGACTTGCGCTTGGATGGTGGTCTGCGTGGATTGGTGCTCGGCTTGCGGTGTGCGAGTAGTGACTTGTTGCTAGTCACTACACACATTGCTAGCTGAGTGCCACTCCACACAATCCATCAGTTTGTGTAGTTGCTATGTCTGGAATGTGGGCGTGTGAAAGTGATGGGCCCGATAATGGCGCTACCTGCTGGTGTGAGTGTTGTAATGTGATGGGCCCGTGGCTGGCGGTGTGAATGTTTTGTAGGTGTCACACGTATGAAAGGTGTATGAATGGCCTGTAAAGAGGTCGGTGCCTTGTCGTGGCTTTACAGCTCACGAGCTGTGAGTCAATGTTCCAGTTTCTTGTCCTTTCAATTATTAACAGTGCATTTCACTTTTGTGAAATCTCTTGTTAATCAAATTAGAGGTACTGAACCATCACTCGCCCTCGTGCCAAATCCAACCAGTATGTGTCCGTGTTTGAGAAACTGATAGCTGTGTTAGAATCTTTGTCTTTTGAGTCTCTCTAACAAGGTGTACATTCCATCTAAGAATAACCTCCTAAATGTAGATATTATTGTTAACCCATGGGAGTACATGTCTCTCTTGTGAATATCAAGTAATTTTTTCATCCACAATGTCCTGCAAACTTGACAATGTCTGTCATAATCTCCATGCAATATTGTGCCAAAAATCTCACGCTGTAGAACTGAAAACATAACTAAGTCAAAACAATTTGGGGGTGCAAGGGGGTCACCTGGGTTTTTGGCCCGTGCTAGACGGCCATCTAGGGAAACCTACCAAACCCATACATTTCTGAAAAGTAGACACCCGGGGGCTTCCAAGGAGGTATGGCTTATGTGGATCCCCCAACGTTCCCTTACCCAGAATCCCTTGCAAACCTCAATTTTAGCTGAAATAAATAAATGTTTTCACATATTTTTGGGTGGTAAAGTGTGGCATCACCGGGATCACACAAATTTCCTATCACTCAGCGTTCCCCCAGGTCTCCCGATAAAAATGGTGCCTCACTTGTGCTGGAGGCCCAAGTGCCAGTGACAGACAAGGGCCCAAAACATAGTGAGGCGACCTCAAAATTGCCTATGTCAAAACCCCCTGCTTTTGCAAGGGGGGTCCCCCTGGGTTTCTGGCCCCGTGCTCAATGGCCTTCTAGAGAAACCTACCAAACCCACACGTTTCTGAAAAGTAGACACCCGGGGACTTCCAAGGAGGTATGGCTTGTGTGGATCCCCAAACGTTCCCTTACCCAGAATCCCTTGCAAACCTCAATTTTACCAGAAAAAACGTTTTTTTCACACAATTTTGTGTGGGAAAGCGTGGCATCACTGGGCTCACACAAATTTCCTCCCACCCAGCGTTCCCCCAGGTCTCCTGATCAAAATGGTACCTCACTTGCATGGGTGGGTCAAGGACCCGCAACAGGCAAGGACCCAAAACCTAATCAGGCGACATCAAAATTACGTATCACAAACCAACCTGGTTTTGCAAGGGGGTTCCCATGAGTTTTTGGCCCAAGGCTCGGCGGCCATCTAGGGAAACCTACCTAACCCACACATTTCTGGAAACTAGACACCCGGGGGAGTCCAGCGAGGTATGGCTTGCGTGGGTCCCTCATCATTCTCCTACTCAGAATGCACTGCAAACCTCATTTCGCTAAAAAATTCACTTTTTTCTCACATTTCTGTGTGGTAAAGTTGTGGAATCTGCGTGCATCCTCAAATTTCCTCCCACCCAGCGTTCCCCCAGGTCTCCCGATAAAAATGGTACCTCACTTGCGTGGGTAGGCATAGTGGCTGCAACAGGAAAAGGCCCAAATCGTACGGTGGAGACTTTAAAATTACCTATAGCAAAACTACCTGTTTTTGGGGGTTTTGAGGTTTGCAGTGCATTCTGGGTAGGAGAATGATGAAGGACCCACGCAAGCCATACCTCGCTGGACTCCCCGGGGTGTCTAGTTTCCAGAAATGTGTGTGTTAGGTAGGTTTCCCTAGAAGGCCGCCGAGCCCCGGGCCAGGTTGGTTTGTGATAGGTAATTTTGATGTCGCCTCATTAGGTTTTGGGCCCTTGCCTGTTGCGCATCCTTGAGCCACCCAAGCAAGTGAGGTACCATTGTTATCGGGAGACCTGGGGAACGCGGGGTGGGTGGAAGTTTGTTGATCCACGCAGATTCCAGAACTTTCCTTCACAGAAATGTGAGGAAAATGCGTTTTGTTGTCAATGTTTTAGGTTTGCAAGGGATTCTGGGTAACAGAACCTGGTGGGAAGCAGTCGAGTCACGCCATCCTGAATTCCCCTGGGTGTCTACTTTTCAAAAATGTATAGGTTTGCTAGGTTTCCCTAGGTGCTGGCAGAGCTAGGGGTAAAAAACTACAGCTAGGCACTCTGCCAAAAAAATGGTCATTTTTCACTGCGAAATCTAGGTGCGACCACGTTGCGTTTTGCGCAGTTTCCTGTCGCAGGCACTAGGCTGACCCACGCAAGTGAGGTACCATTTCTCTCAGAAGACTTTGGGGAACGCGGAGTGGGTGGAAATTTGTTGATCCCCGCAGATTCCAGAACTTTCCAGCACAGAAATGTGAGGAAAATGCATTTTCTTTGTCAATTGCTTAGGTTTGCAAGGGATTCTGGGTAACAGAACCTGGTGGGAATCAGTCCAGTCACCCCATCCTGGATTCCCCAGAGTGTCTACTTTTCAGAAATGTATAGGTTTGCTAGGTTTCTGTAGGTGCCGGCCGAGCTAGGTTACAAAAAGTACAGCTAGGCACTCTGCCAAAAAAGGGTCATTTTTCACTGCGAAAATTGAGGTGCGACCACGTTGTGTTTTGCGCCGTTTCCTGTCGCAGGCACAAGGCCGACCCACACAAGTGAGGTACCATTTTTATCGGGAGACTTGGGGTAATTCAGATCTGTAAAGCAACTGTTATTACCTGTTGAGTTTTATGCATTTCTGCCTTCCAAATGAAAGACATTGTGTAAAAAAGAACTCATTTTGAAAAATGAGCAATAATTCTTATGCTAGTATGAGTATTCCCAATTTTGAAAATGTTCAAATATGTACTGTTTCTAAACTTTATAATTTGTACCCATTTCAGAAATACATAGGTGTCTTTCATACCGATTTTTCCATGTATACATTTTCGAAGAATAATTGCTCTAAACACGGTACATAATAAAATTCCATTGCAAGTTGCTGAACAGTTTTTGGCTCTGAGTTCGTCGGGTTCTTGATAAACCTACAAGTCCTATATATCCCCACAACCAGGAAGGTCCAGCAAATGTAACGGTATATTGCTTGCAAAGAGCTGTCATTATTATAACAAGTTACATGTGAAAACGTTGACACAAAAGGCTGTTTCTTTCTACTAATTTCCATTTTTCCAAAATGTAACTGTTAGTTTCTATAAAGAAACCTTCATAGATTTAGACAAATGACCCCTATCTGAATTCAGAATTTTGTCTACTTTAATAAAATGTATAGCTTTTCAGGATCCATTATTGCTTTCAAACTCATTTTTACCATTAACTGGAAGAAGGTTAGAAGCACTAAAAATTGCAAAAATAGGCTATGTCCCAGAAAACTGCCAAAACTGTGTGAAAAATGTTGGTTCTCTGACAAAAGACTGTCATTCCCTAAAAGCTGGGAAAATTGTGATTTCAGCCCCACAAACCCTTTTTGATAACATTTGCAGGGAAAACCCCAGAGGCCTTCCTTTGCAGCCTGTTTTTACAATTTTTCTGAAAAAAACAAAATTTTTACTGTATTTTGCTTAATTTCTGGGACCCCTCCAAGGGAATCTACAAACCCTGGGTACCTTTAGAATCCCCATGATGTTGGAAGAAAAGGACGCAAATTTGGCGTGCATACCTTATGTGGTCAATAAATTACAGGGGTCTAAGCGCGCACTACCCCATATAACCAAAAAAAGGCTTAGCACAGGAGGGGAAAAGCGCTAGCAGTGAAGGGGTTAAAGGCCTTTATGTGTGCTTTGTTTACTGCTTGAAGAAGATCTCCAAGGCCTTGAAGTAGAGCTTGCCTCCTGTTTTGAAGTCTCAGGGATACAAAGACTTCACAACCAGCTCCCCTGAACTTCTTTGCTGGGAGTGCTGACCTGCCAGGAGGTGCCTGTCGCTGAACTGGACCTCTGAAGGTTGTTCCTGCTGTTGGGAGCTGGAAAATAAATGCAACTTTAAGAAGCATCTGCACGGGGTTTCGAACGCATCGCCGAAGAAACTGATGCAGCGCCTGCTCGCGGCTCGAGAAATCAGCGCGCGCAGAATCCCGTTCACAGATCTTTGAAGTCAGAGATTACGGCACCGATTTCGACACAGGCCCTGCAATGCGACTGCAAGAACCAACGCATGCATGGGACCGTGGCTAGAGAGACCAACGCAGCATCATTTCCGCATCAAGGACCAATACATCCCCGATCATCAGGCATTGCACTTAGGCACCACGTCTGTAAGAACGCTGGGGCCACCGTAAGAAACAGATGCATCACCTCCTGCACAGCAAGAAACGGACGCATTACCTCCCCTTCAGTAAGGAACAGACAAATCAGAACCCCTCGAGTAAGGAATCAATGCATCACCTTCCCTGCGGCAGTTTTTGTTTGAGACTAGGACACATCCAAGGTACTTTGTGTGGAAAGTGTTGCAACTAAAATTTGCTATGGGCAAAACTTTTTCTACATTTTTAAAAGTCATATTTTGATTACTGTTTTGTGGATTTTTGTAGTTTTGGTCTTGTTTGGTTTAGATAAAGATTACATATTTTTGTAAACTGGTGTGGTGTCCATTTGTTGTGTTTTCACTATTACTGTATGTGTGCACAAATGCTTTACACACTGCCTCTGAGATAAGCCTGTCTGCTCGTGCCAAGCTACCAAGAGGGTGAGCAGGGGTTATTTCAGAAGTGTACCCCTCTAACCCGGACTAGGAAGAAGGTTCCCAACTTGAACAAAGGTGCAAACCGTTGACAACTAGAGACCCCTATTTCTAACCAGGCAGAACGAGAAAAAGAGGCAGAAAGAGAAAAAGCGGCAGAAATCGTAAAAAGAGGCAAAGAGAACAAGAGCCAGAACGAGAAAAAGAGGCAGAAAGTGACAAGAGACCAGCTTACAGAGAGCAGAGTGTAGTAGCAGAAGAGCTGGTGCTGTTCCACTGGACCACCAGGGATTAGGCGCAGGCAGGAGACTGTGGATGGAGGAGGGCCTCAAACACCTACCTGGCAAGGAACTCTGTCTCATGGGCAGTCCTTTAATGGTGGAGCTGCACAGGGGAGAGCAGTGACACTGACCAGGAAGGCAGCCAATGCAATTCGCCCAACACATGGGCTTCTTCAGGGCTGCAAACATTTCAAAAAGCATATACATTAGTTATCTTAAACATATGTAAAAAACATTGAAAACACTCAGTTGACATTTAAAATATATTGAACAATTAGAAACGGACCCCAGAACCAAAGTCCATATGCATGAAGAGAAGATAAAAATGTCCTAGTAATCGTGGATACATTCTCTATATCTACTTCTACATGAAAAGGTACATGTGTTTAGACGAAAAAAACAGTGGGGACAAAAAAAAAAAACCTTTTTTATCACTAAATAACACGACGGCTAACATTTATACAAAATCTGAAACAACAACAAAAAATGAAATACAACAAACATATTATACAGTCTAAATTCCCTTAGTTTGGCTTCTTTCTAAGCGCAGACACATTATTGCAAAGAAATGGTCTACTTCAAAAACAAGTGCTAAGAAAATAAATAGTTTTTTGCTAGAAAAGGCCAGAAATGCTCAAAGGTAAATGACAAAGGAAATTATATTAACAAAGGTTTGTAGAAAGAAGAAGAGAGAAGAGTAGATATGGGAAGAAAGTCAAACACAAAAAGACATTAACACAAAGAGAAAAAACATGAGTGACATACATACCCCAAAGCCAAAACTTAAATGGTACATCAAGAAGAGAAATTACAAATAAAAGAAAAGGGAATCGTCCATTAAGTGCACTAGATATACTAGTATGTTAATTCAGAGACTAAGTTACAAATAGAAGCAATGAGATCTTACCAGTGCGATTTTAATAGCAATAGATGTGTATTAGATGAATGACCGCTTCGTACCGAGGTTTGTATAGTTTGTTTCAAGGTAATAGATGAAAACACACACATTAGATATGACCTAGTCAATCCATTGGTGACTATGTAAAAGGCTTCATAAGTTCCAAAATAAAGGACAAGCCTCAAGCCTGTGTTTTTATCTCTAGTGCACCTATAATGTCCTTTATGATCAAAATCAGTTATTCACCAGAGTCCTGTATTAAAATACAATTCAAACCCGAAGAATAGTGCCTTCACCATTGAAGAGAGGATAGAAGAAGTCTAAATACCTAATGCAAGACCCTGGAAGCTAGAAAACAGCAAACATAGAATGTCCAAAAGACCCGATTCCTTAAAAAAATCCTTGTTTCTATTATTTTTGTTAATTTAATGCAGTACGCTGCACAAATAGAGGAACACAAATTAATTACAGGTATCTAGAAACATTCACAAATATATTTTCATTCCAATATCCAACTTCAGCAAGCCTGCTGATCCCAAATGGCAACTTAGGCATCAACCGTAGTTTCCTATACTACGTAGAGGTTTAACTGTGTTGTCACAGTAAATGTACCCCAAGTTACAAACAACAATATTTATAGAGACAGTGATATTTAAGAAACTTCATTTAATGTGGGAAGTATAGCTGCCATCAAAATCCATATGGAGTACACTGTATAGCAGTAATTGTGCATGGCATGCACAAACCCATCATATGTTTGTTGTTGGGGACAATGTTTGTAACATGTTCGTTTGAACCGATAATTCTAATTGACACTTAGCCTCCACTGTGTGAATTACGGCACATGGTCAGGTATAATGTGTGTAACATGTTTTTGTTTGGACAGTGCCTATCACTCCAATTTGATGCCAAGCCTCCACTGAGTAAATTTCGTCACAGGCCCTATTTATCAGGGATCATTGGTGGTGATGTATATACTTGCCAAGCGATTAGTGTGCTAACACGGTATATGGTCCAAAATGTTTGGGATCACCAGCAGCAATTTGCGCGCATCAGTGTGATTATTTGGCAAACGGTTGATGAGAATGTGTGAGATAGTGACAAGGACCTCAACACTGTGAACTGCATATGGATTTAGTTAACAACCATGGGAGCCATGCTGGGTGGTTGTTTGACCAACAGTTGATGGGTTTGTGCGTATCATGCACAATGGCCTCTATACAGTGCACTCCATATGGTTTTTGATGGCAGCTATATTTGCCACGTTGGGTCTTTTTTAATGTCACGGTCTCAAGAAATATTGTTGGGAGTAACATGGGGTACATTTACTGGGACGACACAGGAAAACCTATACGTGGTATAAAAAAATACTGTTGATGCCTAAGTTGCCATTTGGGATCAGCAGGCTTGCTGAAGTATGATGATTTTGGACTAGAAGTATATTCATGAATGTTTCTATATACCCGGACTTAATTTGTTCACTTGGTAATTTTTGTTCCGCTCTTTGTGTAGCAGACTGCAGTAAAATACCAAAAATAATCGAAATAAGGATCTTTTGAAGAAATCATGAGTTTGACATTCCATTTTTGCTGTTTTCTAGCTTCCAGGGACCCGCAATTAGTTATTTAGACTTCTTCTGCCCTCTCTTCAATGGTGAAGGTACTGTATCTCTTCAAGCATGGAATGTGGCTCAACCCATTCGGTTGTGAACTGTTTAATACTCAGGTGATTTACTGATTTTGAGCACAAAGGACATTATAGTTACACTATGGATAAAAACACAGGCCCGGGCATGTCTTATTTTGGCACTAATGAAGCCTTTACATGTTTTAGCCACCAATGGATGGACTACGTCATATCTAATGTGTTTGTTTTTATCTATTAGCGTGGAACATACGATTCAAACCTCGGTGCCATGCGGTTATTCATCGGATACATGACTATTGCTATCAGAATCGCACTGGTAAGATCTCCTTGCTTCTAGTTATGACTTAGAGTCTCTGAATTAACATACTAGTATATCTAGTGCACTTAAAGGATGTTTCCTTTTTCTTTTGTTTGTAATTTCCCTTGGGATGCAACATTAAAGTTTTGGTTTTTTGGGTATGTATATCACTCATGTTTTTTTTGTGTTTTACTTTTTTCCCCCATCTTCTCTTCTCTTTTACTTTCTACACACCTTTGTTCATATATCATTTACCTTTTTTCGTTTGGACTTTTGGCCATTTCAGGCCTTTTCTAGCAATTTTTTTTGTATTTTCTTTGTGTTTGTTTTTGAAGTAAAGAAATCTTTGCAATAAAGGGTCTGTACACAAGAAGTAAGCTAAACTAATAGAAATCAAACCGTATATGTGTTGTATTTAGTTTTTTTTCTTGTTGATGGGTTTCAGATGTTTGTTGTGTAAAGTTTGGTTGTCTTATTTTGTGAAAGATATTGTTTGTTTTTGCCCCCACTTTTCTTTGATATAACATGTGCCTTTTCTAGTGGAAATAGATATAGAGAATGTATCCATAATTACTAGGCCAATTTTTTCTTCCCTTCATGCATGTGGACTTCAAGTGTTGGGTTCAGTTTGTAAACGTCCAGTATATTTTAAATGTTATGTGTATCTTCAATTTTTTTTACAAGTTTGATAACTTATGTATATGTTTTGTTGACATGTTTACAGCCCTGAAGACGCCCATGTGTTGGGAGAAATACTTTGGCTGCGTGTCTGTCCATTTTAGAGAAGAAAGAAAAGAAATAAAAGAAAATTCAAGCACAAACCGACTTGCTGCATGCTTCCGCAAAAAGATTTGAAATACGACTTAGTAGCTTTCAATTGTCTCATTTTTGTGTCTCAAGATGTTTAATGTATGACAATTTGGTAGCTGGTCAGTTGAGGTAGACAATGATAAACGTGTGATTACTTTAGGTGGTGCATTGACAAAGTTCCCTAGCTGCCAATACTTCTTTTTTTTAAAAAATTTTATTGAGCAGATTCGAGAAATACAAATAGCAATACATAATTAGATAAATAACAAAAATATGATATTGCATTATACATTACAGAAAGTAAGAAGCTTGCAAAATTCAGGATGGCAGATATATAAAAATCAGCAAAGAGTACATTCAATTTTCAAGTCATTAAGACCATAACATATTAACTCGATATATCTTTAGAACTCAAATTTCAAAAAAACCAAAATCTTTGAAATGAAGTATAACCTTAAACTAAAGATCTTCGATTTACATGCATTATGCTAACGTAAACTAATTTTAATCCCTTTGCTGTTCATACCAATTGGCTATTGGTGACCAAATTAGTTCCCCATGTAATCGAGATTTTTTCCCTCTGGTTCTATAGATGGCTACTTCTTGTTTGTATATTGCTAGAAGTCTATTGAGCCATCCCTGAAAAGCTGGAGCCTCAGAGTCCTTCCGTCTAGTTGCTACGATAATTCTATAGATAGCAGTACCCATGTAAGTAATAGAAATTTCTTGTTTACTAAGATCTAGAGAACTATCATAGCCTAGCAGGAACAGAGTTGTTGATGTTCTTATTTCATGGCCAAAAATCTCAGCCCAGTATTTTGTAATGCTTTTCTTAATTTGTTCTAATTTAGGGCAGTCAGAAAACATATGTATCATATTTGCAGGTCCAAGTGTACATCTGGGACATTTATCATGAGGAATCTTACCCCAAGTAAACAGTTTGGAGGGTGTGTAATATAAGTTGTATATACTTTTGTAAATTTGGGCCTTTAGATTACTAGCTAATAAAACTTTAGAAGATAATTGTAAAGACATATCTATGTCGACATTAGGGTTATCCAATTTATTGACCCAGCTAGTTTCTATGGATTCAAGGTCATCGGGGTGATTGCTCAAGAGAATGTCATATATATTGCTTATTCTGGTTGTTTGTTTTTGTATGAGATCTATGAGTGGTATGGATTTTAAGTCTATATTTGAAATATTTTGTCTAAGGGATGTATAAATTTGGATAAATTTTAGATAATCTGTAGAATAGATATGATATTTGGTATAGAATTCGTCAAATGTTGTTCTACCATCTTTATTTAATTAGTCGCCAATAGTTATTAGACCTAAATTCTCCCAACGTTTGGTTATATTGTCGTTAAGGTAGTGGGGTATTACTGAACTGTACCATAGAGGTGTATATTTGGTATATTTAGAAATTGTCAGTGTTTTAGTGGTTCTAGTCCAAATTTTAAAGGCATCTGTAATGATTTTTAATTTAATCTTTTTAAAATAGGAAGGTTTGATTTGTCTTAATAGCAAACTTCTGGCCTTAGCTGCCAATACTTCTATAGGCACCCGATGAGCTGGGTCTTGTTCAAAAGCAAGTGAAAGGCATTGTATAGCTGTTTTAGTATACAGTTTTCTAAGAAGGTGATGTAGGAACCCCCAGAGTCCCCTATACCTCAGGAATACCAAAAATGAACATGTTCCCTCTATTAGTCCTGTCATTCAATTCATCTACTTCCCTTTGTATATTCGTATTTCTAACCTTTAGTCCGAGCAATCCTACCCAACATCACAGTGTCTTGTTGAATTATGTCAGTGTTGTTGATCTTGGAGCTTACGCCAGTTCCAGAGCATCTGCAAGCTTTTTGATGATGGTATCCATTGTGCTGGCCATGTCAGGTTTGCCTTTCAAAGGTGAGTCTGGGTCTTAAGGCTCTGCTTTAGTTCTCTTGAGACCCGATGTCTGGTCTTTATCCACCATTGTAGGGGTGTAGATGCAAGTCGTAAGTTGGCAAAAATGTAAATGGCGCCACCCATGGTAATACCTCACTCGGAGCGTAGTGAGACTGAGTTAGGTGCAATCTTCCCTGTGCCCCCAAATAGGTGTGTTAATGGTGCAAATATCCTTGTAAATATGTAGAATCTGTAAATAGGCGGAATCAGGCCATCTCTCAGAAGAAAACAAGTTACTTACCTGTAACTATAGTTATCCAGTATTGGTATCGTTCATAGATTCACATGCCTGAATCATTCCCCGTCGCCGAGGCGGGAGTCCAACGGTAAATAAAATAGCAGTGCCAAAAGGTAATAACAGTAGTAGGCCCTAAAGAAAAAAGGCCTGAGGCCTAACTCTTAGTAGCCTATCTACATCATTATGCTAAAAGTACCAAACTTTTGGTACAACCAATCAGCTGTCAGCATCCTCTAGAACCGTCTCTGCAGAGCCAGTTCTCAGATTTTCGTTCACACAAGTGGGAAATAAGTATCCCAAAATAGAGAACTGACTCTCCGGGGAGGAGGTTATGTGAATCTATGAAAAATACCAATACAGGATAACTGTAGTTACAGGTAAGAAACTGGTTTTCTTATCCAGTATTGGGGTATCTTTCATAGATTCAAATGCCTGAATCGGAGTAGCAAGCAGTATACAATGTATACTGTCGGTTGTGGATGGTGGGAGACCTGTACTGATAAACTCCCAATTGCATCCATTATCTGTTAATCGAGGTATGAAAAACAAAACCTTAAGATAATACATTAGTGCTCAGAAAAGAGAGACATGTCTAGTGATATCAATACATGAACATATAAGCCTTAAGCACATATGTGCGTGTGTGTGTATCTATCTATATATATATATATATATATATATTCAATGAAAAAACCATAGGTTATAGACCATATATAGTTAGGAATTCGCATTTACAAAACCTTATTTTACTCGCACAAAACCATTGAAATTCCATATATAGTTAGTTGCACTAACTATATATCGCGCACCCGCAATCCACTGCTGATGATGTCACATATTACATCATTCATGACATGGTCAGTGACATCACTGATGACATCTCAAATGATATCACTGATAACATCACTGATGACATCTCATTTAACATTACTGATCATATCACTGATGATATCATTCATGTGATAATACGATGAACCTCTTCAGACTCTAATATAACCTTAGATACAATCAGTGTAAACAGACACTCATAGACTGTCACTCATCCATGGAGTTACTCACACACCTAGTCAGTCATGCAAAGAATCAATCACACCTCCATTTCCTCAACTATACAGTTAGACAAACTTTACTTATTCAAACATATACTAACACATATTTACTCTCTTATACAATCCCTGATACAAGTTCACAATAATCCATACAGCCACTCACACATTCACTGGCTCTTATGCACAGTTATTTATATATGTCAACTCTCACATGTACTGTGCTTTACATATGTACTTACTTTGACATGTAGCACTGAGATATCCATTCACTCACCAATACACTCATGCACACAGTCAACCGCCCATACAGTTGTTTCCACATGCACTTTTGAAACCATACATCTAGTGAATCAACTGCTCACACATCTATGCACAGAGTCATACACCTCCCAGCCACCCACAAACACACACAGTCTCCCATACAAATACTTGGGCAACCAATCAATAACCCATATAGTTACTCATTTAGCTACTTATCAACACATGCAACAGTTTACAGAACAACAGACATAATGATGCACAAATTAAGACAGTTTAGTCACTAACCCATGCACTCAGTGAGACACATTTAATAGCTCACTCATACAGTCAGACATGCACCTACTAAATCCTTCATCCAGACACTTATACATCCACTCATTCTTCAATATGTAAGAGATATTTTAACTTTACAGAAACATACAGTCACTGGATGTTGTCATCAGTCATGTCATTTGAGATGTCATCAGTGATGTCATCAGTGATGTCACTGACCATGTCATGAATGATGTAATATGTGACATCATCAGCAGTGGATTGCGGGTGCGCGATATATAGTTAGTGCAACTAACTATATATGGAATTTCAATGGTTTTGTGCGAGTAAAATAAGGTTTTGTAAATGCGAATTCCTAACTATATATGGTCTATAACCTATGGTTTTTTCATTGAATTTCAATGGTTTTTTAAATGTAAATTTCTAACTATATATGGTCTATAACCTATGGTTTTTTCAGTGAATTTCATTGGTTTTTTAAAAGCTAACATCTGTAGCTGTAAAATGTATTATTCTTTAAATCCCAAAATATATATAGATATTTATTGATAATTTTTTTAAAATATTTTTTTCTTCGCTTCTAGTTCGCGAACCGGGAAGCTTTCCGTTAGCTCATCTTGATGCCGCGATCTAGTCCGCGAACCGGTCAACGTTACGTTAGCGGAACAGTGACGCGTCGCGGAAGCGCGACATATCACGTTATCGCGTAATGCGTCTAATGACGCGTCGCGTTAGCGCTCCCGGAAGTGCTCCGGACCGCGGTCCAGAAGCGATCTGGGACGCGGCGCGCGCCGCGTAACGTAAGCGGAACAGGTCATGTGACTTGTTTATCAAACTTCTCATTGGTTCATTTCACTTTTGGTTTCCAAATGATGTATGACTAGGTCATGTGACCTAAAAATAACACTTTTCATTGGCTCAGAACTTTTGTTTTCCCCAAATCATGTAAACCCCTCCTTATTTCCTCACTCTGACTTTCATCTTGGTGAGAGAAAGACCATTTATCTGAAGATCCACAATGGCTTCCATTCTTGCTGCAGCTGGTGCACCCCCACCACCACCTCCACCTCCTCATAAGAAGAGAGGACCACCTAGACAAATTATGACTAACAGAGAGGAGGAAGATGAGGAAGAAGAAGAAGAGGAGACAGAGGAACAACAATTTGTTGATGAGTTGCCCCGGGTTTCCAAACGAAAATCCAGTTTCATATGGCAGTTTTTCACCATCCCTCCTGGAACAAAGAAAGTGAATGCAAAATATGCCACCTGCCTCATCTGTGATCACACATTGTCGAGAGGCACAGAAAAGAAGTACAGTATGGGGAACTATACAATGCATCGTCACATGAGCAGGTGGCATCCCTTGAACTACAGCCGGGCTGAGTTAAGGGATCTTGTAGACAATCCGACGGCAACTCCTGTGGCAAGATCTACATCCACATTGTCTTTGACGGGAAGAGAGGCACAAGAGACTGTGCCAAACATCCAACCTAACTTCCAGCACATAAAGTTATCTTGTGTTTACTGTGGTGAAATGCTGTCATATGGCAACATGAGTGTCAACCTCATGAACATTGCATATGAAAATCATAAATGCCCTAATGCACCCAAAAAGTAATTTTCTTTTTTTTGCTCCAGTTGAGCCGTTTTGAAAGCCTGTTTTTTGTTGTCTCCCCTCCATAAAAAAAACAAAAAAAACATAAAACAGTTCTAAAAATACAAAAAAATCAAAAAATGTTCAAAAAATAAAAAAAAAATATAAAACACCAAAAACAAAAAAAAACAGTTCTTTTCAGAACTACCTCCCCTTTCAAACAAAATTGCTAGAATGTTTATCACTCTGGCAAGCTCTATTTCTTTTGGTTCGCTTCAAGTTCGCTGACCGGTTCGCGAACTTTAAGCGAACTAAAAAAATATTTTTTTAAAAAAAAGAAGAGTTAGTATAAGGGAAGTAATCAGAGAATAATGTAAAAAGAAAGACAGCTAGAGAGAGTAAATGAGAGATAGTGTCAATGACATCATCAGCAGTGCATTGCGGGTAAAAAGAGTGGAAAACATTTACCTTATAATTCTTGTTACCTTTTTTAAATATTTTTTCATACTTTCAATCTGTAAAACAAAGAACAAACATTTCAAAAAATATTAAAACATGTATTTAAAAATTAGAAAAGACAAGGGAAAAGGTTCAAAAACAAACAGTTTTTCAACAACTTTGACATTTACAGAAGTCTCTGCTTCTCTACGTTCACTACACAATCCTAAAGATATATATTCGAAAGAAACTGTATCTTGATGTTGCTGAACTGAGGCCTATTTTGGAACATGATGTTTTTCTTGCACTGCTAATGTCTCACAATAGTGATGCAATAGCAGCGCAAAAAAGATGTAAAGCCATAACAAAATTGTGTCTAACATTGTAAATGATTGTTTTAGGATGCAAATAAGATGTGTGCTTTCAAGAGCTTTCTTTGAGGTGAGGCCTCTTTTTTTTATAAAAAAAAAAACACTACCCAGAAGTACAGCACTCTAAGCATTAAAAATGATATTTACAGAACTCAGCTTACCCATATGTACCACACATTTCTAAATGTATATCATAAGGACAAAAAGCATAACATTAATTATACATGTTAAATGGTTTATTTTTGCTGTTCTCAGAATGTATCAAATTTCACTTAAATCAGTGACTTGAAGGTATTCATCATGTAACAGCGGGGAAAAAAAAACACAATCAAAATGACTGTGTTTAAAAAACCCATACAACCTAAGAAATCTGATTTCAAAACTTCTTAAAATTAACTTACTTTCAATGACGTCGAAGGATCTCCTATAAACAGCATCCACTCTGTTGTGCTTTAAATATTTTCAGCCCGCCACTTTCTGAAAGAAAACCTCCATCGATACGTGAAATATGTTACATAGAAAAAAAACTTCTCTCATTATATCACATGTTTCCACTAGGCCAAATCATGTTGCCGCGATTCGCAAATCTTGTAATTCTTCCAATCAAATCCCGACATTTTCTATTTTCGCAACTTTCAAAAATAAAATATTTGAGATTATTTTCACAATCCTGGACTACTAATATCTTACTCTTCTTTGTCACTCATGTTCTCCTTTTCCTATGACACTGATACTGCTTACTATGAAGCAGACTTACTTGCATCAGGTTTATATAGTTGAATTTTTAATCGAGACAGCATTGCAGACTTACATTCCCTCTACTTAAAATTTTGGTTTTAAAAACACCAGGTAAGAATTTTTAAGGTCAAACGGCAATTTTTTTTTGAACGTTACAACAGAATCATTACAGAATGACCAGCCGTTTCCAGACTTTAAGTAAGCTGTATAATGTCCTGATGTAGTTGATGAACCATCGTGATAGATAATTGCTACAGTAACAAAAGTCCTCCCTGATATTGACAGCTGAGAAGCCACAAAATTTTTTATTAAAGTTGACAATTTTGTTCCATCAGGCCTACATCGTTGCATCATTAAAATGACATACTGGCCATATCTACGTATAAATAATGTTGACATCATATCACATTTACATTGACTACACTCCATGTTGTGATCCGCTGCATTTACTAGCTTATTAAAGGAGACTGATTTACTGTCTGGCAAAGTTAAATATATAAATCTTTCTGAGTCTACACTAGTAGTACTTGATACCATACAGTTCTCGCAGTCATGCTGCCATTGATAAGAAAGCCCAAACAGGTGATCTACATCTACACCCTCAACTTGCAATATATCAAGCATATACATTAAAAACTCCTGACAATCTTGCTGATTATTTTCAGAGAAGTCTGTTTGACCTGAACATTCATCTAACAGATAACGAACTTCAGACACACTTTCTACTTTTGTTCGATCAGTGCTACATTTCTCGAAAACAGAATTCAACAAACAGCATAAAATTTGTTCAGAATTCAACAGAATCTGTTCTTTTAAACTCTCTAGTGAAAAGAGAACATTAACCACTACACTTGCATAGCAGTTGACACCAGAACTGTTTTCAAATTGAAAACCGACAACTTCTTCAACAGAATCCACTTTATTTCTGCTAACAACTTTCGGTTCATTGACTTTTAGTCTTTTTGCAACAACCTCCCTACTATTACTACTATTTCTACGTTTCCGGCCTACCACACGTTTCTCAAACAAAGGATATTGAGGCAAATGTGGCGCATACTCTCTTCTTAACCTATTGTATTCCTTAACACAATCTAGATCCGCACAAATGTTTGTGACATCACAGTCAATCAAGTACAATCCCGATAAAGTTCTAACTCGCGACAATGCCACATATGCCATACCCTCCTTGAACACTGAACTGCCAATATTCACCAATGCACAGTCTACACTTAAACCTTGCGATTTATGGATTGTCACCGCATATGCCAAGCAAACAGGAAACTGTTTACGGCGAACATATAAGTCTTTAACAAGCAAAAACCTAGCAGAACAACGAGCAATTTTCTGTACTTCCTCAATACCATCAAATTTAATTCTTAAAAATTCTATTCCATCTCTATTTCTGTATTTCTCAAAATCAACAACATTACCCATTGATCCATTTACCAGACCTCTTTCTACATGTAAATTCCGTCTCAAAATGATTCGGCAATTTAAACACACATTCAGAGTCTTTTCAAAACCCGCTGTCTTAGATATAGTCTTCTCTAATGAATCCAATTTTGATTTCAAATTATCTGACAAAATAATTGTTGATCCCATATGCTCTAATTTGTCGATAGCTTCAAGTTTCACAATCTCTTGCTTTTCTAAATTCAACATTTTGTTGTTGAAGATGGCACATTCTGCAAGAGTTGGCATGAGACATATCCCGGATTTCTTCTCAGTAATTTTCTGAAAAATATTCTCAGGCACAATCTCTTGTTTGGGATACAAATTTGACAGTAACCGTGCATTTAAAGCTTCTTTCCCATACTCGGTCACTTTTCCAATTCTAATATCTTGTAGAATATTCTTGTAATCTTCATCCTTTGCCTGACGCATATTTTGATGCAGTTCTGCATAATTGAAGTTTAACCATATATTGACGTTGCCAATGCTCCCTAGGCACTTCCTGGTATCTTCATGCGTGAGTATTTTGAACACAGGTTGACCTTTTACTGGTGTCAGCTGTAGAAGATCTCCGAAAACAATAATGTGTTTCCCACCAAATAAGACATCATATTCAGTTTTAAGTACTTCTTGCATTCTCAAATGCACAAAGGCAAGCATGACATTGGAAACCATGCTTACTTCGTCAATGATAAGTAGTTTCATTTTCCTCAAGACTCTTGAAACTTCACAGCAAGCATCTCCAGATAACTTGTTGTATTGTAATTTGTTGTCATGCTCCACCGGCAGCATCAATAGACGATGCAAAGTAATACCTTTAATATTATGTGCTGCCAGTCCAGTAGGAGCGGTGACAACACAAGACAGCGATGACTCAGTCCTTTCCTGCAAATAACAAGAGATTGCTTTAATGAGGAAACTTTTTCCAGTTCCCGCTTCTCCACTCACGTACAGTCGGACAGGCTTCAACGACGTACACGAGCACTCTTTCTTCTCATGACTTAATCCGTGCTCAATTTCCTTGGTAACTTCATCATATATTTTCCTCTGCTCAACGTTGAGTTGTTTTTCCAAGTCTTGTAAGTTAACTGAATCCTCCTGAGCATGTGCCATGGCTCTTTCTACTTCATTCATAGCAGTGGCAGCTTCATTTTCGATAATAGGTCCTCCAAGTGGATCTTGACTCAATGAAACAGAACTCTGACTGTCCTGAGAACTGTCTCTGGCAATCTCGGCTGCAATCGTTGCTTCCTGCTCAATTTCCAAAGTTAGCATTTCTTGATATTTAGAAAAAGCAGGACATTCTATGGACTCCTTGGCTGCATTGAAAGAGTCTTCGTAACAGAGGAAATCTCCAAGCAGTTCCTCTTCTGCACGCCAAGGCTTGAAAAGTTGCAAAAGTGCTAAATAGAAAAACTCCTTTTTTTCTGGAGATTCGCCACTTAATTTTCGATGGTTTACTAATTGGCATTTTCTTTGCTTGACCAGGCATCCCTCACTTCCAATTACAGCATACACTCCTTTCTCAATATCTTCTTTGATGTTCCTCTTGAATATATAATTTTGGAGAACCTCATATAGACAAACATTCTCAAGGTGACTGCTTCGATTTGGATAATATGTATCCAACATGTTGGTCTTCAAAATGTCGGTACTGTTTGGTTCCTTTACTGCCAAATACTCAATTTCCCGAACAGGTTTTAGAACTCGATTTCGCGTTGCAGCAAGACCAAGACTCGCCCAAACGAGACTCCTGGATTTGGCATAGAGACTTGCTGAAGACAATCGATCAGAACATTCGTAAGCTCCGATTTCTCGATGCGACAACATCTTCAGACTGAAACTGTACAACTTCTTGCTGAGGCTCTTTTCATGGGAAATGTCCTCCCACATATCCTTCAGTTCGGTCTTTTCTTTTTTGGTGATGTAAGATGTCACATACCGAGCCACTGCCATACAGTTGTCAGCCACAAACTGTATATCCATGTTCGCATTCCACATGGACAAAATCACTGGGTTGTAGTCATTGATGTACTTGGACTCTTCGTTCCTTTTCAAATTGTATGTATTCTTGGGTGATTTCCTCGTCACATTATGTCGCAGCGAAGACATCAAACTGTTCACTCTTCCTTTAGAAATCACCGGTCGTGGAAAGTTGAAACGACATTTGGTGTAGAACTTGTCCTTGTTTCTGAATTTACGACGACAGTACTTCCCACAACGATGGCTTTGGAAACGTAGAACTTGTTCTCTTAGACTTTTCTTCTCCGTTGCGTTTGGAACAGCACATGTAGAATACTGTTCGATGAAATTCATCACTAAGTCATCCGGATCTGTTCCAAATTTAGGTGCATCCTTGATCCACAGCAACATATGTATATGAGGGGCACCTCTTGCTTGATACTCCTTTCTCCAGAAGAAATCCAACACCTCTCCAAGAGGTGGATTCTTTTTATTTGTGATGAAAGACATCATAGCTTCAAATCTATGATTGAAGTACCTGCATACATTCACAGGATCCAAAGAACACAGTTCTCCAGGTGTCTTGAATTCAATGTTTTCAATATTTCCATTTGCCTCTCGTAGAAATTCAAGTAAGTCATCCCAGCCATACTCAGCACAGCTCAGAGTGAGGAACCATGTCGGAGTTCCTAAGTTCCTCAGCATACATTTTAAATCACCATGACGACGGTACCAGTACTCATTAGTACCACGCTGACACGCCATGAGATTAATTAAGTGAGAATCCAAAATACTGTCTTGGACATTGACTTTATGCATAAAGTCACTTGCCGAGATGTTTCGCATCTGTATACCACTTTTTAAGATGTGGTTCACTGCATATGAAAGTCCAGACAGATCGCTTTCAAACAGGAGATGAAACAAATAGGGAATGCATTGCCGAAACCTAGGATCTTCTGCATACAATCGTAAAGTCCGGTATTCAGATGCAGGAATTTCACGAGGTCGCTCATCATATCTTCCTCCTTGACCTGTGGGAAATAGCTGTGGGAAACACCGAGCTTCCAAACTTTCCTCCCAAACACTAATGGGACTCCCTTTGGCTTGTTTCATTTGAAACAACTCAATAGCATTCCCCATGACTTCCTTGGAATGCAAAGGATGAACACTATAATGTTCATATATTTCTTCACTTTTAGAGGCCTCTAGTTTCTCAATTTGGCCAGCACACAAATCGCTATCCTCTTCATCACTTACTTCCTCTTCTGCAACATATACATTCTTATAGTACTTATTATTTTTCTTCAAATACACTGTTGCCTTTTTGACTTTCCTAACATCCACTAAATCTTGCCATATTTTCTTATTCTTTGTCGGAACCCCATTAACCAAGATAACCAGAGGTTCCTCTTCCACTTTTTCTATTCCAATTGTGTTAATGTTTTTGTTCAAATCTAGAGGCAAATAAACAACTCTTCCCTTTAATCCTCTCTGTAAATCTGCTGGAGGCAACTTCCCTGTCTTTGGCTCCATTCTTACAATAGCCTGAAAGGGATGGATACTTTGAATCAAAATAGATTCATAAGTATTTAAATCCTTCAATTCAGAAGGAATCTCAACCAATACCAGATTATTATGAACTGCCCTAGCAGGCATCTGGTTTTGGTTTAATTTATTACAACAATAAGTACACACACGTTGATCCGATCCCAAATCAAAATAATTTTCTACCATCAAGTATGTGGCTAAATCCTTCCATTCACTATTATTTTCCCTTTCACTTTTTGCATATAAATCCACTACCTTAGTCTGATTCTTATAATAAGTGCGTCGACAACATACACAAGTGAAATTAGGCCTCTCACTTGATTTCATCTGAAACGTGGCAATTTCCTTCTGAAAATTATCTGTACTGGAAACCTGTACATTATCTTCCACATTACCCTCTACTTCAGGGTCAATTTGAACATTCTCATCTTTACTACCAAAGTAACAAAACTCAATTTCTTCACAAAGATTCTTCACATCTATTTCAGAACCATGCAAAAGAGCAGCACATAACTGTTTAAGCATAATTGCTGGACTCTTAGCATAATACAACATTCTCACTAAATTTCTCACTTTATTATGATGCACTGCTAGCATCCTGAAATGATGAAAAACACTCTGGCATACTCTCCTGGAAAGACAAGCCAGTGAATGACCACGCAAACCTGTCATTTGTCTCACTCTGCAAGGATCTAAATTTTGCAACAACTTCATTTTCTGCTTCAAACTTTTCTTATTAAATGTCCGTATAAAATCACAAAGCAAATTGATGGAAACCTGTCGCACACTGCAAACTGAACTACACTTCCAAATGTACACAGGACCCTTAGGACGTCTTCCTAAAACCTCATCACTTAGCGCCTCTTCTGTCTCTGTTGTCACAAGTTGTTCTTTTTCAACTGGACAACCATCCTTCACTTCATAAGCTCGACCATTGATGTCAACTGCATGCACCAAATCATTATCCTGAAAATAAGTCTCTTCATTAAAAAATGCCTCAGAACTTGAACTATGCATCCATTCTCCAGAAAAAACTTCACAAAAGTTAGTACGATTTACTACTCTCTTCCATCTACTTTTTGTTTTGAAATCAGAAATTACCTTGCTTAGTTTCCTAATTCTATTAATTACCAAAATAAACAACTTTCGCTTGATTTCAAAAGCATGATCAATAATTTTCTCTACATTTTTCTTCTTCCTATAAAATGCCGCTTTCTGTTGGCCTTTCTTTTTAATATTTTTCAATAAATTAACTAATATCCTATTACGGAACATTCGTTGTCGAATGTCCCTAAACTGTTGTTTCCTTCTACTATCATGCACAGAGTTATCTCTTCCTCTACCAGTAACATTTGTGATGTGTCTCTCCTTTCCATTTAAATTACGTTTTTTTTTGTGAACAGACACATTTTTTTGTGCAAAATTTTTTTTACTACAAATATTTCTTAAGAATGATTTCGTGCTCTTACCCGGCCCTTTCTTGGTGTTTTGACAAGTATTTGGGGAAGAGGACTGCTGCAATAAAACATCATCCTGCTGTCTTTGACGTTTTCTAGCCTTTCGTATTCGACTTCTGGAAGGCATTTTCCAAACTATGAAAGAATCTGCAGTTGAATCTGTGAAAAAATATAATATAAAATGTTATTAACCACTATTACCAAACAGTAAATAAATAACAGTCATCTAAAACTTAATGCCGTACTAATTATTTAACATAGCAAATATTTTCCACCAGCACTGCATCACAAAAATGACACTCAATGGTACAAAACAGGCATACAACACTCATAAATCACTCCCTAATATTTTAAATCATTAATTCAGGATGACGATAAGATGTAGCCTATCTAAAGGTTTGTTTAGGCCCAGATCTTTGGACTGGGGTGAATGTGTGTCATTGATCCACATTCAGTCCATCACCTGTTTTGTTTATTTGAGGTGAGGCCAACACATGGTTGCAGATAAGATTTTCACTGAAAAAAAACCAAGGTAAAAAAACATGTGAAGGCCTACCAATGAAGTAAATCATTAAATGAAAACCAATACATTTCTGGGAATATGCACTACTAGTGCTTCATAAGATGTTTTGGGTCATATTTATAAGTTATTTGAGTATCTAGTATGCTATTTTACATTCTTCATGGTGCAAATTTATTGTAAATACGCTCCCACCTGCGGTTGGCAAATTTAGATTTTGATTATGGGAGTTAGATAGGCATGTTAATAATTTCCCAAAAATGGTATATAACCCCAAACAACCTTTGTAGCAAATGCTCTTAGCCATGTTATCCACCTCCCATTGGATAACATGGCTAAGAAGTGCTTGCAAATGTGATAAAAAAAGGCCTGCAATGCATGAATATCGCAGAAAAATCAGCGATATTCATGCATTTTCCAGCAAATGCTCTTAGCCATGTTATCCACTTCCTATTAAATAACATGGCTAAGAACTGCTCAGGGCACCATGAGGAACGCTTTCCATTTAAAAAGGGAAAAATAACATCAAAGACACTAAAATGCCTTCTAAATATGAACCCAAACAACCTATGAAGCAATGTGGAAAAAACTGCCGCAATGCATGAATATAGCAGAAAAATCAGCGACATTCATGCATTTTCCAGCAAATGCTCTTAGCCATGTTATCCACTTCCTATTAAATAACATGGCTAAGAACTGCTCAGGGCACCATGAGGAACGCTTTCCATTTAAAAAGGGAAAAATAACATCAAAGACACTAAAATGCCTCCTAAATATGAACCCAAACAACCTATGAAGCAATGTGAAAAAAAACGGCCACAATGCATGAATATAGCAAAAAAATCAGCGATATTCATGCATTTTCCAGCAAATGCTCTTAGCCATGTTATCCACTTCCTATTAAATAACATGGCTAAGAACTGCTCAGGGCCCCATGAGGAACGCTTTCCATTTAAAAAGGGAAAAATAACATCAAAGACACTAAAATGCCTTCTAAATATGAACCCAAACAACCTATGAAGCAATGTGAAAAAAAACGGCCACAATGCAAGAATATAGCAGAAAAATCAGCGATATTCATGCATTTTCCAGCAAATGCTATTAGCCATGTTATCCACTTCCTATTAAATAACATGGCTAAGAACTGCTCAGGGCCCCATGAGGAACGCTTTCCATTTAAAAAGGGAAAAATAACTTCAAAGACACTAAAATGCCTTCTAAATATGACCCCAAACAACCTATGAAGCTCTAACAGTACATATCCTGAAATTTAATTCATTTCAAAATTCGTTTTTAAACACAGCATATAAATCAATTGTATACCTGCATTCATGAAGAAATAACTAAAAATATCCTTGAGACACATGAAAGTGTTTTCTGGAATGCCCTAGCACCATTTTTGGGACACTATTAACATGGCTAGGTAACTCCCATAATCAAAATCTAAATTTGCGAAGCACAAGTGGGAGCGTATTTACAAGACACTTGTCCCATGAGGAACACTTTACATTTTAAAAGGCGAACACAACATCTTAGACACTCAAATACCTTATAAATATGGCCCAAAACAACCTATAAAGCTCTAGCAGTACATATCCAGAAATGTAATTGATTTCTTAAATCGTTTTTAAAAGCAACATATCTGTTTCAGCTTACATAACAGACCATGAAATGGCCTCCATGTATTACAATATCTTGTGTTACTGCATGCCAGAATGTTACACCAAATATGCAATTATAATTTCTCTATGAAACTAATTCTATTAGTATATCACTAGAGACAAAACCACATTTTAAAAACACAGCTTTCTTCATCATTTTCTCCTTAAATCATACTATTCTCTATCTAAATTAAATAAATCTTTTCTCACCTTAGCAAATATTTTTTGAGTTTTGAAAACAGTCTCAGAAATACACCAAATTGTCTTCAGCAGAAGAAAAAGGATGCACTCCAAAGGCTGCAGCTATTGAAAGCACAGAAATACAGATATTCTTTTCACATATCTCTCATATTAGCCAATCATACCTCTTCCCTCACTTTTTTCAAATCAAAACCCTTCCCCCCTCTGCCCTGTCTGCCTTGTTTCCATAGCAACCACCTCCTGGAAGACCTCTCATGTTTCCAAATTCACAAAACAATGTTTCAATTGAACTCTGAACTCTCAGTGCACCTGCGTATCCAGTGCAATCTTTCATTAATTGTTTCTTCCTTGACCATTCAAATTACATCTTTCAAAGAACACATCCATGCACCCTAACTTTCTGTTTTCAGAAATGGAAATGCACCAATCACTGCTAATGAATCATTAGCATAGTAAAACCACAGTTTTTTTTCTTTAGAAACTCCTACTGTTTCAACTGCCCTTTCATTACCACACTTCATCTGACTGCAGAACAACCTTCTTCCACCATGTTTAACGTCTGGATTGTTGGACATAGTTACATCCACTGGGCTCAAAGGTATGCTGAGAGCAGAAATTTACACAACCTCAATTTACAAGATGTGGAAATTAACTGGTTGGGCCAAAGAGGATTAAAATGTCACCAATTGATTCCATTGGTGAAAACCTTTATGCATTTGCCAAAACCTGACCTGTTAATAGTGCACTGTGGAGGTAATGATTTGGGCACTTTGACAGGGGTAGGTCTGGAAATGCTATTAAAGGACACCTTGGAGCAATTAATGGCACTTTTTCCTCAAACTGCCTTGGTATATTCCAATATATGCCAAAGACAGAAATGGAGGTGGTCCAACCAATTTTGTCCACAAATTGAGAAAGCGAGGAAGCATGTAAACAAATCTGTTTCAGCTTACATGAGAGACCATGGAATGGGCTCTCTGTACAACAACAACTTGCGTTACTACATGCAAGATATCTACAGAGGAGATGGAGTTCACTTCTCAGATGAGGGCAACAGAATTTTCATTCTGAATTTAAGACTGTGCATTGGTACCTACTTATAAGTACCTAAATGTACCATAAACCCAAAAGCTCTTCTCAGAGCTACCCTACATCTGATCACTCACAATTATTATTTTTCTCTAACTTTTTTCACTAATTTTCCACAAAATTCGCTCCCCGGAGCGCTACCCGGTTCGCTAACCGAAAGCTAACCTCGCGGATTTTTTTAAAAAAAAATTTTTTTTCCCGCACATATAAGCCTCCTCAGCCACGCTCAGAAAACCTAGGGGGTCAAGATAAGTCTACCATGACCCCTTCTACCCATTCTAAACATTATTTGCCCTCCATCTTGTATCTTAATGCGGACGAAACACAAAATGGTGGACTCCCGTGACGCTTAAGGTTCGCTAACCGGGCAGCTTCCCGGAAAGCGGTCCTAAAAAAAGGCGGGAAAGTAATTTACAGAAAAACGACTAGAGACACTCTCATCAAATATAGATTAGCTCATACTACATAACAATCCCTTCCATTCTCACAAATTTCATTGAAATTCCATTTAGCCATTTAGCCTGTAGACCTCTCCAAGTACCGTGAGGTAAATTACTTCACAAAACACATCTGAATTGTTGGAATTGACAACCAATGAAAATGTTACTTTCATTTTCTACTTTTATTACCTGACATTTGATTGGTTATATACCTGTATATATATAAAGGGAGAGAAGGAAACACAGCCATTTTGACTACTACTTCTTGTTGTACCTCCTATTTCAAAAGCTTCAAAAAACTTCAACTTCTTTGTGAAGGTAAGTTATAATTTAATATATTGTGCACTATGACTTAATATAGTAGACTTTTTCTGCTAGATATACACTATCCCTCTGTAGTAGTAATGTATTTAGATAAACTTCTCTGTTATAGTTATCAATGGAGTAAGGCTTGTCTTGGTTAAATCACATACACTTTTTTATAGTCCTATTTCCACTCTCATACTATACACTGCCAAAAGATAAATTCACTGATAAAAACTGCCTATCTAAAATTAATCCCAACAGTGCCCTATCTCTACTAATATATATTTTCTTATTCACAATTTCAGGCAAAATGGAAGGCGAACAACAAGTTTCATTTTCGATTGAACTGAAGGAGAACAGCCAAGACAAACTTGATGACTTTATGGATGACAGTAGAGACCACGAACTTCTACAATGTGTTGAAGCAGTAGACAACTTGCTTCAAAATGAAAAACAATTACACCCTATAATAAATTATGACATTTCTGACAATGAAATGTTAGAAAATTTAATAAAATATGAAACATCATAAAAAAAAAATAAACAAAGAAAACAAAAAAAAACAAGAAAAACAACAAACAATTAACATACAGTATTAGAAAAGTCTTTCATTCTTTTATCCATAAAGTTCGCTGCCCAGAAAGCTATCCGGTTCGCGAACTTGGCGCTTACCACGCAAAAAAAAATTTTTTTTTTTTGGACCCTCTAGGCCCTTTTAAAACCTCCACATAAAACCTAGGGGGTCAACGAGGATCTACTATGCCCCCTTATGGTAATTTCCCCCTTTGTTTTGGCCTCCTCTTGTCTCTCGATCCTACCGAGAGACAAGATGGCGGCCGCTCCGGACTGTTTAGAATGTTGACAGACACCGGAGGGCCAATCAGCTTCTCATCGCAAAGTTCCGTTACGCGAAAGGTTCGCTAACCGGATAGCTGCCCGGAGCGCTGTTACAGATATATATCTTGATTTAAACGTTAATTTCTCAAAATCCATTGAAGCACATATATTGAGACCTAGCAAAGGCACATCGGGCTAACAGTCCCTACAATTTTGCCAAATTTCGTGAAAATCCATTCAGCCGTTCGGGCTAAAAGTGAGTCCAACCGCCCTATGGAAAATAACATGGGAAAAACGCGTTTTGGGACCCCCCTTTTTTCTCGGCCCCCCCTTGACGAACCCCCCCCAAATTTCCAGGAGCTGCTCAGAAACAAAATGTGCCATTTTCCTGAAAATTTCAGCCAATTCCGTCCACAAACGCCAAAGTTATTAGGCATAGAATTTTCAAAAGTCCCATAGAGAAAAAATCCTAACTATATATACCTACTGGCGACCGCCAGTAGGTAATATATATATATATATATATATATATATATATATATATATATCTATATCTATATCTATATCTATATCTATATCTATATCTATATCTATATCTATATATATATATATATATATATATATATATTACCTACTGGCGGTCGCCAGTAGGTATATATAGTTAGGATTTTTTCTCTATGGGATTTTTGAAAATTCTATGTCTAATAACTTTGGCGTTTGTGGACGGAATTGGCTGAAATTTTCAGGAAAATGGAACATTTTGTTTCTGAGCAGCCCCTGACAATTTGGGGGGGTTTCATCAAGGGGGGGCCGAGAAAAAAGGGGGGGTCCCAAAACGCGTTTTTCCCATGTTAATTTCCATAGGGCGGTTGGCCTCACTTTTAGCTCGAACGGCTGAATGGATTTGCACGAAACTTGGCAAAATTGTAGGGACTGTTAGCCCGATGTGCCTTTGCTAGGTCTCAATATATGTGCTCCAGTGGATTTTGAGTAATTTAGGTTCAAAAAAAGATATATATCTGGGCGGAGCCTAACCACACATCTGATCTGATTGGCTGTCAGCACTTCATCCAAGAAGTGTTGGCAGCCATCTTGGGACCAATATACAGGATAGCACCTCATTAAAAAGCATTGTAGTTAATAGAGGGTTTTAGGACTTTAGTTACATTATAAATCATTTGTTGATGGTACCATACTCGTTTTAGGAATTGTGGTGGGTTCTAAGGTGATTTTACCATGTGAAAAAACCTTCTGCTGTGATATCATGAATATTGTTTGAAAGAAAACTAATATCTCATGATTTTCCCACAGTGGTTTGGAAGGGGATCTATAAGCTAAACTGAAAGCATATTTTCTGTAAATTCACATTATCTTTCTCAGTCATGTGAAAATGAAGTCTTACATTCTCAGTAAAACATGTATATCCAACAAGGACAGAGACTGTCAGTTGATTCCTTTGTGTTCTACTGCAGCCTCCTAGAGTGTTCTAAAGAACAACTAGAGCGCTAACAGTCCTACTTATTACAAAGGTATGGCACACCTGAAGCCATCTTGATTGGAATAAAGTGGTAACTCTTAAAACATTTAATTTAAAAAGAAACAACATGAGGGGGTATATTTTGCCATAGAAAGTATGATTAGTGCTGCAGAATGAAAAATTAGGGCACATTTTGAGTGACTTCTCAAATCCTCTTCTATTTCATTAAAACATTCTGACATGCAGTCTCCCAAAATGGCCACTAGAGACAAAAGAGCCCAAATGTAGCCCAAATATCACCCAGATGTAGCCCAAGTATAGCCCAATGACAGAATGTCCCAGAGTGTTCTAAAGAACAACTAGAGCGCTAACAGTCCTACTTATTACAAAGGTATAGCACACCTGGAGCCATCGTGATGGGAATAAAGTGGTAACTCTTAAAACATTTAATTTAAAAAGGAACAAAATGAGGGGGTATATTTTGCCATATGAATTATGATTAGTGCTGCAGAAAGAAAAATTAGGGCACATTTTGAGTGACTTCTCAAACCCTCTTCAATTTCATTAAAAAATTCTGACATACAGTCTCCCAAGATGGCCACCAGAGACAAAATAGCCTAAATGTAGCCCAAATATCACCCAGATGTACCCCAAGTATAGCCCAATGACAGAATGTCCCAGAGTGTTCTAAAGAACAACTAGAGCGCTAACAGTCTTACTTATGACAAAAGTATGGCACACCAGAAGCCATCTTGATTGGAATGAAGTGGTAAGTCTGAAAACACTCAATTTCAAAAGGAACAACATGAGGGGGTTCATTTTGCCATAGATGAACCTCTTCAGACTCTAATATAACCTTAGATACAATCAGTGTAAACAGACACTCACAGACTGTCACTCATCCATGGAGTTACTCACACACCTAGTCAGTCATGCAAAGAATCAATCACACCTCCAATTCCTCAACTATACAGTTATACAAACTTTACTTATTCAAACATATACTAACACATATTTACTCTCTTATACAATCCCTGATACATGTTCACAATGATCCATACAGCCACTCACACATTCACTGGCTCTTATGCACAGTTATTTATATATGTCAACTCTCACATGTACTGTGTTTTACATATGTACTTACTTTGACATGTAGCACTGAGATATCCATTCACTCACCAATACACTCATGCACACAGTCAACCGCCCATACAGCTGTTTCCACATGCACTTTTGAAACCATACATCTAGTGAATCAACTGCTCACACATCTATGCACAGAGTCATACACCTCCCAGCCACCCACACACACACACTGTCTCCCATACAAATACTTGGGCAACCAATCAATAACCCATATAGTTACTCATATAGCTACTTATCAACACATGCAACAGTTTACAGAACAACAGACATAATGATGCACAAATTAAGACAGTTTAGTCACTAACCCATGCACTCAGTGAGACACATTTAATCACTCACTCATACAGTCAGTCATGCACCTACTAAATCCTTCATCCAGACACTTATACATCCACTCATTCTTCAATATGTAAGACATATTTTAACTTTACAGAAACATACAGTCACTGGATGTTGTCATCAGTGATGCCATCAGTGATGTCATTTGAGAAGTCATCAGTGATGTCATCAGTGATGTCACTCACCATGTCATGAATGATGTAATATGTGACATCATCAGCAGTGGATTGCGGGTGTGCGATATATAGTTAGTGCAACTAACTATATATGGAATTTCAATGGTTTTGTGTGAGTAAAATAAGGTTTTGTAAATGCGAATTCCTAACTATATATGGTCTATAACCTATGGTTTTTTCAGTGAATTTTCAAGGTTTTGTAAATGCTAATTCCTAACTATATATGGTCTATAACCTATGGTTTTTTCAGTGAATATATATATATATATATATATATATATATATATATATATATATATATATATATATATACACACACACACACACACACACATACATGAATAAAGACCATGATAAAAAATATTTTTAAAAGCGGAGAGTGGTGTCACAGAAAAAGATGGCGTAGGACAGCCTGTCCAACTGCCGAATCCTCTTGACATGCAGATTGAAGACAGTAATGTCTGGTGAAGGTGTGGACTTTTTCCATGTCGCAGCACGACAAATATTTTCTAGCCTCACTACAGCGTATAAAGCGGTTGGCATTTCTTGTAGAGTGGGGCTTGACCTTCCTTTGCAATGGCCTGTTAGCCTTGTCATGACAGAAATGGATAGTAGACGCTATCCAACGGGCAATTGTGGCCTTTGTGACTGCAGTTCCCAAAGTGGCTTGACCGTAGGCCACAAATAATTGGTCAGATTTTCCCAATGTGCTTGTTCTTTGTAGATAGAATTTTAAGCATCTTTTGATGTCAAGAGAATGTAAAGCTCTTTCAGCTGGTGTAGATGGATTTGGAAAGAAAGTCTGCAACTTTATTGGCTCATTGAGGTGAAACTGCAACGGTACCTTAGGTATAAATGTAGGATTCGTTCTTAGAGTCACGTAATCCTGAGAGAAATGTAAAAATGGTTCATTTATTGTAAAGGCCTGAATTTCACTTACTCTTTTGACAGATGTTATAGCTAGAAGTAAAGCGACTTTCCATGTGAAAAATCGGATCTCGGCTTTGTGGATGGGCTCAAACTGAAGTTTTATCATTTGTGTGAGGACTGTGTTAAGCTCCCATTCGGAGGAGGGGTTCAAAATTCCCTGAACAGACCTCATGAATTGTTTAATGAAGATGAACATAAGGAAGGTCGTGCAGCACTTTTTTCTGAATCTGAATAGTGCAGCTAAATGGACTTTAACCGATGAAAAAGTGAGTCCAGATCTCGCTAGATGCAGTAGATAGGGAAGAATCTGTTGCGCAGGAGCTTCTGTAGGATGAACCATGTTATTCTCACACCAACAGCAAAACCTCTTCCAATTAGGATGATAAGTCTTAATTGTGCTTTCAGCTTGTGATTTAGCTAAGATTTCACGACAATCCTGAGTTATGTTGAGGTCCTTGAACTCTAGGAATTGAGGAGTCTTGTGTGTAAATTTAAAGACTGAGGATCTGGGTGAACCACCTGTCCGTTGGTCCTCGAGAGCATTGCGGCTGTTGGAAGAAGATGGATCGGGTGGTCCTGGGACAGCAATAGAACCTCTTGAAACCAGTACTGACGTGGTCATCTGGGATGCAATCAGGATGAGACGAACAAGTTACTTACCTTCGGTAACGCTTTTTCTGGTGGATACAGTACCTGCCTGTGGATTGCTCACCTTGTGAATATCCTCCTGCATCAGCAAAGTTCGGAAAATTCTTTTGCAGCACGCCGACGTGGACGACGTCATAGGAGCACGGCATCGCGCGCAACTCCGACTGACGTCACAGACTCCTTATTAGACCTACGTTGGCGTGATGACAACAATTCCGCCCTTTTTTCCGTGCCTTCGAGGAAACCAGACGGACCAATGACAAAAGATATATACATACACAGTGTAAATAGCACAAAATATTCAAGATAACACACAGTGTGAAGTTAAAGCATGAGAACACAGTATATAAATACATACACACACACACACATATATATATATATACTAGCAGCCCGTCCCAGCGTTGCCTGGGGTAGAAGGGGGTGGGGGCTGCATTTCAGGTTTGCGTGCTCTCCCGCCCAGGCCCCCGCCCGCCACGACATTGTCTGTGTCCCGGACAATGTTGTGGCGGGCGGGGGCCGAGGCGGGAGAGCACGCAAACCTGAAATGCTGGCTTCCCCTACCCCCGCCTGCCCTGACATTCCCCAGCAGCCCATGCCCCGCCCACCCTCCCGACCCTGGCTGCCCCGGATTCTTACCTTGCCTCTGCTGCTCACACCGCTGGTCCATATTTCTCCGCTCCGCCACTCACCACCTGTCCGCCGCTGCTCCTCCCCGCGCCATATCCGCCTCTCCGCTCCCCCGCTGGCCTCACTTTACCGCTCCTCCCTTGCGCACCATGTCCGCCGTTCCTGGGACGCTGCTCCTGACGTGACGACGCACAGTCGCGGCCGGCGCTACTTTGGGGGAACTACTTTTTGTAAAAATTTAACTTTTTATAAAACGTTTATTTTTTAAATTTTTAAAGCCTATGACCATCTACACACCCTGCCGATTTCAACGGTGTATCGGGTGTGTAGATTGGCGCTGTGGTTCCCGAGTTTACCTTGCCTAAAGGTGCAAGTTCTCTCTTTATAATAGTAGTATATATATATATATATATATATATATATATATATATATATATATATATATATACACACATACATTCAACAGCACCACAATCTTAGGTATAGAAGAGTGGACAACGGGGAGGCGGGTGGGCATGTGAGGAATCCACAGGCAGACACTGTATCCACCAGAAAAAGCGTTACCGAAAGTAAGTAACTTGTTCTTCTGATGGATACATCTGCCAGTGGATTCTTCACCTTGTGATAGAGTCGCACAGTAGTCCCCACTCCCGGAGGAGGGTGTCCACTCTTTTATACCAGAAAATCCTGGAGGACAGAACGCGCAAAGTGGCCATCCCTCCTCACTTCGGTATCTAAGCAGTAGTGCTTCGTAAAAGTGTGGAGGGAAGCCCAAGTTGCCTCTCTACAAATATCCTCTACAGGTACACCCCTAGACAAAGCATATGTAAAAGACTTTGCTCTAGTAGAGTGAGCTCTTATACCCACTGGAGGTTCCTTACCAGCCAGGACGTAGCAGATCTTGATGCATAGTATAATCCATCTTGAGATAGTGCGCTTGTGCACAGCTCTTCCTTTTCTGCAGCCAGCAAATCCAACAAAAAGCTGGTCATCCACTCGATAGTCTTTTGTTCTATCAAGATAAAAGCTCACCGCCCTCTTGGGGTCCAGACGGTGAAGTCGCTCCTCCTCCTTGGAATGGTGAGGGGGGAGGATAAAAGGAAGGGAGGGTTATGGACTGTCCTAGATGGAAAGGAGTTCCCACCTTAGGCAGAAAAGCAGCCCTGGTCCTAAGAACCATTCGTTCAGCATGAATGGTCAATAACGGGGGCTGTGAACTAAGAGCTTGAAGCTCACTTACTGCAAAGGTTCGAAAGGAGAACCCATCAGAAATGTAAGTACAAGATTCAAGTCCCATTGAGGCACAATAAAGGGAGTTATTTGTAAGGCCCTTTAAAAACCTTAGAACCACAGGAGATTTAAACAAAGACGGCTGATCCTGCAGGCAGAGAAAAGCAGACAAAGCCGAAAGATCACCCTTAACCGTAGCCACAGCAAACCCTGGCCGAGCCAGGAAAAGAGCAAATTGAAGTATGTCTGATAAACAAGCCCTCAAAGGGTCAATGGACTTCTCACCACACCAAGACACAAATTTAGGCCATCTGTATGAATAGATTGACTTGGAGGAGTCACGCCTGGCCGATAAAATTACATCCACCACATCATGTGGGAGAGAAAAGGAATTCAGGTTGCCCCGTTCAATCTCAGGCATGAAGGTGTAAGGTCTGGAGGTGGGGGTGTAGAACCTGCCCCTCCATCTGAGAGAGGAGATCTGCCCTGAGAGGGAGACGGAGCAGCAGGCACGAGGAGAGGTGGAGAAGATCTGTATACCACACCCTTCTTGGCCAATCCGGGGCGATCAAAATGACTTGGGCCCGGTCTTGGTGAATCTTCCTCAGAACCCGATGAATCAAGGGTATGTGAGGAAACCCGTAAAGGAATTGTGAATCCCAACTCAACTGAAACGCGTCCCCCAAGGCTCCCTGCTTTGGAAACTGGAGACTGCAGAATGACGGGCAGTGAGCATTCTCGTGAGTGGCGAACAGGTCCACCCGAGGAGTTCCCCACGTCCGAAAGAAGTGATGAACTACCTCTGGATGAAGCCTCCACTCGTGGTCGGCTGAGAACTGCGGACTGAGACTGTCTGCACGCACGTTTAGAACTTCGGCCAGATGATTTGCCATCAGACAAATCTGATGATCCTGAACCCAGGACCAGAGACACTGCGACCCTACTCCTCCCTGCTTCTTGACATACCACATCGCTGTGGTGTTGTCCGTTAGTACTTGAACCGAGCACGAAGGGAAGGGAGGAAGGCCTTGAGTGCTACACGTATTGCCCGTAACTCCAGAAGGTTGATGTGAAGCAACCTTTCCTCTGGAGACCAAAGACCCTTGATCTCCAGATCCACCAGATGAGCACCCCACCCTAGAGTGGATGCATCCGTTATCACCGTGGCCACCGATGGAGGTAGATGGAAGGACTTTCCTTGAGACAGATTGCCCTCCACGCTCAACCAAGACAGATCCGCTGCAGTTTCTCTGGAGATCCTGATCGACTCCCTGAGATCTCCGTTGTGTTGCTACCACTGCCTGCGGAGGCACCAGTGGAGTGCCCTCATATGCCAGCGTGCATGGTTGACCAGCAGAATGCAGGAAGCCATCAGACCGAGCAGACGAAGGACATTCAAGACTGGAACGACCGCTCCATTGTGAAATAAAGGAATCATTTCCTGTAAGTCGCGAATCCGTTGAGGAGGAGGAGGGAATGCCCGATTGGACGAAGTCTGCCATCCTTCTTGGGGATCAGGAAATACCGGGAGAGGCATTCCTGACCCCTTTCCTGCTCTGGAACCACCTCTATCGCACCTTTTCTCAACAGTGCCAGGACTTCCTCCTGCAGAAGTTATAGGTGGTCTTCCGAGCAAAAACCTTGGCAAGGTGGGTAATTATGGGAAAATTCCCGAAAGGGAAGAGCATACCCATTCTCCACGAGATTGAGAACCCAAAGATCTGATGTAACCGATTCCCAATCCCGTAGAAAATAGGTAAGCCGACCCCCTACAGGACCCGCATGATCCGGAATGGCGGATCTAGGGCTGCTTTGCTGCTGTGGGAGGGGGGTGGGTAGCAGAAGAGGAGGAGGAAGAGGCCTGTCGTCCATGGGGACAAGCTCTTTGTCTGCCTTTGTAGGACCAATACAAAGGATTTTGCTACTGCTGCTGCCGAGTCTGCCTATAGGGTCGAAAAGAAGATCTTCCAAATCTCCTATATCTTTTGGTCATAGAGCCTCTGGATTGCAGACCCAAAGATTTTGCTGTTGCCCTGCTGTCCTTAAACCGTTCTACAGCAGCATCAGTCTTCTTTCCAAAAAGGCCTGAGCCATCAAAGGGCAAATCCATTAATGCGGCCTGAACATCAGCCGAGAACTTTAGCCAAGCCGCTCTTCTAGTGGCAATCGAAGAGCCCATTCCTCTTGCTACAGAGTCTGCCGGGTCCATAACACTTTGAATGACCTGCTGAGCAGCAGCTTGCGGGTCAGAAATCACCTCGTTGAAATTTTTTCTGTCCTCTTCAGGAAGCTTAGGTGACAACTGCTTCACTGAATCCATCAAAGCATGGATATACCGTCCTAGCAAACAAGTGGCATTTGTTGATTTTACGGCCATACTACCAGATGAAAATACTTTCTTTGCGGTCTGGTCCAACTTCTTTGATTCCTTGTCTCCAGGTACCTGAGGAAAAGCACCTACAGATCTTAGAGCAGGCAGCTTGCACCACCAAACTCTCCGGCAAGGGATGAGAGGACAAAAAGTCAGGATCACCAGGAACCACTCTGTAACGCCTAGCCACGGCCTTAGACACTGCAGGAGCCTTTAGAGGCCTACTCCATACTTCCAGTATTGGATCCGTTAGGGCGACAGTAAAGGGCAGAATGGGTTCAACCACTGATGTAGGTGAATGAAGAACTTCAGTCAGTATATTTGACTTATACTCAGCTGTAGGCAAAGTCAAATTCAACAAGTCTGCTGCCTTCTTAATCACAACATAAGGAGCAACATCCTTAGAAGGAGCACCTGGCACCTGACACCGAGTTTAAATCCCACTCAGGGGACAGCTCTAACCCGCTTGCCTCTCAAAATAATCCTCAGGATCAAGAAGTTCACCTTCCTCATTTTCAGCTTTCCTATAACTCTGCTCCTCCAAAAGGCTCTGGGCTTCCAGCCTCGACCTCTCCTTTCGAATCGACTTAGTCGGATCCGGTATCGACTCCGAAGGCTCCGGAGCCGGCGCCGAACGCCGAACCGGGGCTGGAGTCGAGCTTCGAGGCAGATCTCGAGATCTATTAGACATCGGTGAAGCCGCATACGGCGTTGATGACTTCGGCGGCGCCGAGATATGCCAAGGAGTGGTTGGCGTCAGCATAAAAGGAAGGAAAGGCACCGGAGCACAGGCTTGAGGCACATCCAAACTATAAGCCAATGGACCCATGGGAACAGCCGGTGCTCCAGAGGGGTACATGGCTCTCGCATAAACACCATATATGGCATTTAAAAAATGCGAGGGGTCCTGTCCAGGACCTGGAAAGGGAAGATACGAACCCATCGGGTGCTCCTGAGGAGGCTGCACCGGAGTCGACACCTCATGTTCCTCTTTGTCCTTGGGTTGGCCAACCGGAGTCGTCGAGCCTGAGGATCAAGAACCTCTTCCTCCTCACGCTCCGGAGATTGTGATGGACCTGGAGACTGATTCAACTCCGAAGCCGGTGAATGTTCCGGAGTCTCACAAGGCAAGACCTCACCTTCAGGATCCTGACCCGGTGAGGGAGTTACCATGCCCCTTCGATGCCTTCTTTCAGATGACTTAGCTTTTGAGTCCGAATCCTTCCCTGAATGATGCATGGAACTACGTCTCCTCTTCTTCGAAGACCTGGAAACATGCCCCGACATCGACTTCGAAGCCGACCTCGATCTTGACTTCGAACACCTCGACTTCGACCTCAAACTCTTCCTGGCCTCCCTACCTTGTAATTTGGCAACAAGCAGTTTGGCCTCACGTTCTCGAAGAGCCTTCGGGTTCATCTTTAAACAGGATCGACAACTCTGGACGTCGTGATCCGAACTCAGACACTAGATGCAGTCACTATGCGGATCCGTGATGGACATCATCTTCCCGCATGTATCACAGGGCTTAAAACCGGTCTTCTTCGACGACATCTTTTGAAAACACAGCAACACCAAGAAAGATACAGAAGGAATCCAACAGTAACAAAGTTACCACGAATCGCAACAGAAGATTCCCGAAACTGTTAGTGTTCGACGACGCAGAAAAAAGGGAACTGATGTCATCACGCTGACGTAGACCTACTAAGGAGTCAGTGATGTCAGTCGGAGTCGCGCGCAATGCTGTGCTCCTATGACGTCATCCATGCCGGCGAGCTGCAAAAGAATTTTCCGAACGTTGCTGACGCAGGGGGATATTCACAAGGTGAGGAATCCACTGGCAGATGTATCCATCAGAAGGCAGCTTTCCGATTTAATCTTGCGTAACATTCTCGGTATTAGAGGTATTGGGGGAAAAGAGTAGGCACAAATCTCTGACCATCGCATGGACAGGGCATTCCCTCTTGACCCCTATTGTGGATATCTGCTGGCGTAATATCAGCATTTCTTGTTGTGTTTCATTGCAAACAAGTCCAACGTCGGTTTGCCCCAAGTCTGGAATATCCTGCTCACTTGAGGTTGTTCTAGTTCCCACTCGTGATAGTCTGAAAGGGACCTGCTGAGTGTGTCTGCCAGTGTGTTGTTGAGGCCTCTGACATGCTCCGCCTTGAGTGTTATGTTGTGTAGCGCCAACCACTCCCACAACTATTGAGTCTCTATTAACAGAGTTGCCAATCTTGTCCCTCCTTGCTTGTTCACATAAAACATGCTGGTGGTATTGTCTGTCCGAACCAGCACTGATGAGCCGGCAATCCTTGGAAGGAAAGCTTGCATGGATAGAAAAATTGCTCGCAATTCTAGGCTTTTGATGTGTTGTTTATACTGTTGTGACCATTTGCCTTGTATCTGCAAATCTTGGAGATCACCTCCCCATCCTTCCATGGAGGCATCCGTGGTCAGAACAAATTCCGGAACCTCTTGTAGAAACATGAGACCTTGTGCCAAATTGACTCCCAATTGAGAGCGTTTACCATGCTTGGTGTGACCTTGATGTCGTCGCTGAAGGAACCTACAGCTTGCTGCCACTGAAGGTGCAGTTCCTCCTGTAGAGGTTTCATTCTGAGTCTTGCCAAAGGGACGAGGTTTATGGCCGAAGAGCACATCCCCAGGAGCGAGGCGAACATGCGGACCGAAACGGACTTTCTTTTTGAGACCCGAAGTGCTAGCTTCTTAAGACGAAGCTGTCGTTCTTGTGACAAGAATGCTTTGCACTGAACCGCGTCCAGCCGAGCCCCAAGGAAAGGAAGAAATTGCATCGGACGTAACTGGAATTTGCTTTTGTTCACAGTTAGCCCCAGACAGTTGAAGAGATGTTGACACGTTGCAATGGAAGTCCTGACCGATTGCTCCGAAGGAGCTTTGATTAGCCAATCGTCCAAGTACAGGAATACTTGGATTTCCCAGGATCGCAATGCTGCCGCCATAGAAGCTAGGCACTTTGTGCAGATCCTTGGAGCAGATTTCAGTCCAAACAGGAGCACTTTGAACTGATAGTGGATGTCACCCACAGTGAAGCAGAGATGCTTGCGATGTTTGGGATGGATTGGGATGTGGAAGTAAGCGTCTTCCATGTCCAGAGAAGCCCGAATATCTCCCTTGTTTAGGCAAGCTAGGATCTCAGAGGGGGACCATGTGAAATCCTTGTTTTTTGAGGAATCTGTTCAGGTTGCGAAGATCCAGGATCGATTGCCATTCCCCGGATTTCTTTTTGATCAGGAAAAAAAAAAGAATAGAAACCTGTTAGTCTCTGATGTACTGGGACCTTCTCTATGGCATTCTTGAGGAGTACTGTACAAGCTTCTTTGAACAATAAGTGAAGACGAGGGGGAGGGGGGCCCCTGGGCGGAGTAGTAGGTGGCTTGGTGACAAATTCTAGGATATGCCAGTTTTTCACCAGGTCCAGAACCCACTGATCAGTGGTACTTTCTCGCCACCTGTCCACAAATGTTGAAATCTTCGCGCCCACGGGCAGGGAAGAAGGTGTGAATGGCGTCCTGCTGAGATCACTGCTTCCTGCTAGAGTCTCGCCCTTGGTTCTGGGATCGCTTTCGACCTCCCTGGCAAGAGAAACTAGCTGTATTGGATTGGCGATACGATGATTGATAATTCTGCCTGTATTGGGGCTGGTACTGCCTGTTCTGCTGTTGGTAAGCTCCTCACGAGCAATAACCACGCCCCTTAGCGCCTCTGAATGTTCCACGTTTATATTGTAGGGAACCCAAAGATTTTGCTGTGTCCGTATCGGTTTTAATTGCTTGTAGGGTCTCATCGATGTGCTTGCCAAACAATGATTCGCCATCATAAGCCATGTTCAATATCTTCCTCTGGACTTCTGGTCTGAAGGTGGAACTTTAAGCCAACCTTGACGCCTGAGAACTGCAGCTTCAGCTAGCTGTCTAAAGTTCGTATTTACAATGTCCAGTGCGCAGTCAATCGTTTCCGATGCAGCGCATTCACCCTCCAACACAATCTCGCGTGCTTCCTGCCTTTTGCCTTCAGGAATGAGATCAATCAATCAATCCAGCCAGCCATATTTGACCACATTTGGCGGTCATAGCGCCCCTTGATGGCCATGGAGTTAGCAGCTCTGATGGAAGCAGCTGCCATAGTTGAAAACTCCTTCCCAATGAGGTCTAATCTACGTCCCTCCTTGTCTGGCGGTGTAGTAATTGGTGTTGCCATATTCGTAGACCTTTGTTGGGCAGCCTGGGAGATGACCAAATCTGGTCTAGGGTGACCAATGAGACAAGATGGGCTAGTAGCTGGGGACCAATATTTCTTGTCTATTCATGGAAGCACCGCAGGCACAGATGCAGGGTTTTTCATGATCTTGACGCCTTCATTCCACATGTAGTCAATTATAGGTACGGCCCTGGTGACCTTCCTAGACTCTTCATTAAAATCATGAAGGAAACATTCTGTGGTTTCCACGGTAACCGGAGCTGAAATCTGGGAGCAGCCCTCTGTATGAGATTGTGAAAACCCCCTATATCTTCTGGGGGCGAATCAGATGGTTGGGGAATAGGTGGCGAAGGCATAGGGATAATATATGAATCCCATGGATCCACATTTCTCCTTTCAGCTTCCTCTTCAGAGGAGGTGTCTGGATCCTGAGGAGGTTGCGAAAGTGGACGTTCCTCAGAAGGCTCTGTATGCGGAGGCATCAGTATTGGAGCCTCAGGTGGAGGTAAATGATCTGGAACTGCCAAAGGAGGAGTAGGGTTCACCTGCTGTGGTGGAAATCGCTGTTTATAATCTGCGAGCATGGCTTGTAAATCCTGGATCAGATTAGGAGGCAGATGGCTGGTGTCAGACTGATGAACTTGTCTGTGATACACCTTATGGTGTGGAACCACAATGTCCTCCTGGTAATAATGCTCACTGTAATCTTCTTCTTCCTCTCGACACTTCATATGCAGCTCAGAAGGATGATGAGCTATTTCAAAAGGTCCTTCTTAATCCTCATAATCGTCATCCTCTTCGTGCGCATTTGTATCTAAAAGATGCGACGGAGTAAGAGGCGAAATAGTACAATATTCATGTCTTTGAAATGTCTTCAGTTGAAAACTCCTAGATGGAACAGGAGTTGAGCAAGGTGGAGCTGCAACTAAAGCCTTAGCTGTAGCCGGTAATAGCATTGTAGATAGCATGGTAGTCGACGGGATCTCAATCAATGGACTTCTCGTCAGCGGGCTCTTTGTCATCGTTGTCTACGGGATCGTCGTCAACAGAATCGTCGTCGACAGAATCGTCGTAGACGGGCTCGGCGTCGACGGGACGATCGTCAACGGACTGGAGGTCTTCGTCGACAGGGCAGTCGTCGATGAAGCAGTCATCGACGGCGTAGAAGGTACCTGTGTCTTCGTAGACGGTACGTCCCTCGACGACTATGCAGGCTTCGTCGACGGAGGCTTCGATGAAGACTTCGTCGATGGGGCTTTCGTCACCGATTCTTCAATGACGGTCTACTTAGAAGTCACACCAAACCTCGTTGACAAAATAGGAGATGCGATTGATGAAGTAGATATAGTCTCCGTCGACGAAGGAGCAGAACAAGTGACAGAAACGGTCGACAATGGAGGGAAAGCCAGAGATTTTGAAAGGCTTTTACTCACTGTTTTTGAAGATTGTTTGTGAGAGTAGAAGTCTGTGGAGACTTTGAAGGCCCAGAGGACACAGGAGGAGACCTCTGAAGGGGACCAGAAGTAGAGTGGGAGGACTTTAGATGTTTTCTCCCCTCACTAGAAGGACTGTCCTGAGATCTGGCTCTCTTGCTGGACGTTGAGGCTCTGTCATCGTCTTCTGCGGAGGAGGATTTAAGCTACAACAGGACTCTTGCCTCCCTATCCATCAGAGTCTTAGAAGGGAAGGTACGGCAAATTTTACAATCTTTTGCCTAATGCTTGGGGTAGAGGCAGTGGATACAGTCCTTATGTTGATCATCAACATGGACTCTTTTTCTTTTGCAGGTTCGTCAGGGCTTCAACAAGGCCTTCTTATCAGACATCTTTGAAGAAAAAACTGAGCTGGCACTCAGGGAGGCTCCCTTCCACACGACGTGCAGTGAAAATCTGAGGGGAACTGGCTCTGCAGAGAGGGTTCTAGATGGTGCCGACAGCTGATTGGTTGTACCAAAAGTTTGGTTCTTTTAGCATAAAGATGTAGATAGGCTACTAAGAGTTAGGTCTCAGGCCTTTTTCTTTAGGGCCTACTACTGTTATTAACCTTTGGCGCTGCTAGTTCATTTACCGTGGGACTCCCGCCTCGGCGACGGGGAATGATTCAGGCATGTGAATCTATGAAAGATACCCCAATACTGGATAAGACAAACCCCTTATCTGCGCAACATAAAAAAGCGATACCATTACTCGAACAGTTTCTAGAAATGCAGGGTGTTAGAAATTGGGTTTTGGGTTGGTAGAGGTATGCACCCTGTCCTAGCAGGAACCATAATCCTAGCCAGGTTAAGTGTAGTACAGCTTAAAGGTTTACCTGTACTCACACTGTGGTAGCATAGCACAGTACAAACTAAATAGGCAATGCATAAAGTATTTGTGTACACACACACACAAACACAGTGAAAACAACACAAAAGTACTCCACACCAGTTTAGAAAAATAGCAAGTATTGAAAACAAAACCAAAAGCAACAAAAATCCAACATGCACAAGTCAAGATATAAATTTTTCAAGATTAAATCAAAAAGCAGTGCTCAGAAGCCAATAACTGTGACTGAGGCTACCTGGTCGCGCTTGACCGGGACAAACCAAATATTCAGTCTCACCGCGATGGAGCGTGGGCCAGATGCAGGAGCCATGCAGACCCGCTGACAGTACTGGGGACGGGGCATTGCAGACATCAGTGATGCGTTGTCCAAGACTCACACAGCAGCAATAATTCAGAGGCACTACATCAGCAAAGTCGGGGCAGCTTTGTAAGTAGAGGTCGTTGCATCGCACACTCGATGCGCACCGTCCACGGCTTTGGTGCTGGCAGTGGCAATGGGTTGATTTTGCAGGCAAGGCACCAGTTCCAATAGATGCTTCGGTGTATATTTGTTGGTGTCCTGGGTTGCAGCACAAAACACTCACTTGCAATGGCCTAGGACTGGATTTGGCACCAATTGGCAGAGCAGGACTCACAGCAGAGGAGCCCAGGTGCTGGTAGCAAAAAGCAGGTGAAGTCTGATATCCCTGGAACTTCGGGAACAGGAGTCAAACCCTTGCAGAACCCTTAGAGATGCATGATGTAGAGAGTAAAGTCCAGGCCTCTCACTCCCAAGCAAGAGGAAGCAAGTCACCACAGTAAAGCAAGCAGCAAAGTGGCAGTCCCTCCTGGCAGCACAACAGCTCTTCCTGGCAGAATGTCCTCAGTCCAGAAGTGTTCTGAGTATATGGTGTAAGAGGTCCAGTACTGATATCCATGTTTTCCTTTGAAGTAGGGAGACTTCAAAGAAAGGGCTTTGTAGAGCATAAAATCCATCCCTTCCTGGCCCTGGCTGCAGACACACAAATAGGGTTGTATGCAGCTCTGTGTGGGTAAAGGCACAGGCCCATATGAGTTTTTTTTATTGTGAGTTCAGAGACACCAAACGTACTCTTACGATCTTTTCCTAATAGGAAAAAGTGTTTCAAGGCAGCTCCAATGATAGCCTATGAGAGAGATAGGCCTTGCTGTAGTGAAAAACACATTTTGCAGTTTATACTACCAGGACATGCGAAACTCCAAAGTACGTCTACCTTTTGAATACACTGCTCCCTGCCCATGGGGCTACCCAGGGCCTACTTTAGGGGTACCTCACATGTAATAAAAAGGTATGTTTGGGCCTGGCAAGTAGGAGAACTTCCCAGGTCAACATAGCAGTTTAAAACTGCACACACAAGCTCTGTTGTGTCAGGCTGAGACAGGTTTGAAGAGCTACTCATGTGGGTGGCACAATCAGTGCTGTAGACCCACTATTAGCAATTGATTTGCAGGCCCTGGGCCGATGGAGTGCACTGGACTAGGGGGCTTACTAGTAAATCAAATATGGCAATCAAGTAGAAAACAAATGCCATTACATTTTTTTAATATCTTTATTGATCAACTTGTAAGAAGCACAATAGAAGTCACCCCAACATGAGGTGTAGTATTTCTGTATCATTTCACCCTACAAAGGATATCAATACAAGCAGTTTTCCTGTTCTAAAACATATTCCAACATAGACAAACTCTCCTCCCATCACCCGCCCCCCGGCACTTAGCATAGCATTACAATAAGTCCTGAATAGGCTTTCAAAATGACGTGCAACATAAATTCTAACAGTCTCTTCACCCTCCACATACAGCCTAGCATTGTGTACAGTAACTCAACATAGGTCTGGCCTGCTTAGTAAATACACTAAGGGGAGCCCAGAAATCCTTGGGGTGAGATGCCTCCGGCAGTTCCTCCGCATAGGTGTCCAACTGGTCTCTACAGTACAAACAAGTCAGGAATCCACTGTTTCACTGGGAACAGCTTTAGCCCCCCACCTCTGCATAACTGCTCGTTTAGCGAACAACTTGGAGATGGCAATCAATCTCCTGTTACAAGGTTTAAGCTTACGAACCCACTCCAACAGACACACAGTGGGTAAATATGCAACCAGTTCCATTACAACTTCCGTAAGCACTTGCGTGACCCTTGCCCAAAAATCAGCGATTCCTGCGCAGTGCCAGGCTAGGTGTAGGAAATCTGCATCATCATGTCCACAACGCACACAGCGCGCACTTTCTCTGAGCCCAAAACGTCGTAGCTGATGCGGGGTATAATAGAGTTGATGCAAATATTTGAAATGGATGATTCAGAGATTACAATTCATCGTTAGCCGTCCTGTCAATTCACAACAGAATTTCCATTCAACCAGTGTCATAGAGGTACCCACTACCGCTGCCCATCTGATATATGAGGGGGACTCCGCTAGCTCAGACTCCCTAAGAGAGGCGCTGTATAACTTTGTGATCAGACCCCCTCGTTCCTCCCCCGCCAGCACCGACTGCAGTGCCCGCAGAGTACGCAGTCCGGACTGGAATTCTGGGTAAATATCACAGATTGCTTGTCGCACCCATACATAGGTAAATCCCAGCAGTAGGCCTGCACCATAATGCCATTACATTTTAAACACAGTTCACATGAACTTGAGCACTGGTCAGCAGTGAAAAAGTGCACAGAGTCCTAAAAAAAGCAAACATGAAGTTCAGCATGAAGTCAAAACAGGAGGTCGGAAGGCAAAAAGACATGGGAAATTACGCCAAAAGACGCCAGCTCTAACACAGGTCTACAGCTCACCCACCTTCACACACAGTCAGAGGGGGCACTCTGTGTATGTCTAAGGGGCAAAGAAGACGGAGCCAGCACAAGTTGTGACCTTGACTCCTCGAGACAATGAGCATTGATTTCCCCTTGGAAACAATTACGTTGAACAAGTTATAGGTACTATAGACCACTAGCTCACTGAGAAGGGTAAGTGCAAAGCTTACCTAAGCACGTGACCAAATAGTTACGTGCCATAATCTGGCCCTGAAGAAAGCCCTCCAACCCGACGGGACACACTAAGGGCTAAAACACGTTGACCACTCACGTTCTCATAGTAGGTGCTACAGAATAGTAGCCCTTCTATACACACACCACTTCTTTTCTTTTAACCTTGCCCCATCTCCAATAGAATAAAGACTCATTGTGGAGAGATGGAGTGTCCATCAGTCCGAAGATCAGGAGAGGAAGAAGACAGCGCAGCGTCAGGTCAGTTTTTTAAAAATATTTTTTTATGTATTTATGCTCTGCCCCTTCCCCCTCTGCCGCCCTACCTAGTATCATCAGGACCAGCCGTCACTGCCCGACCCCCTAATCAAATAGCATCTCATCACCTTATCTGGGGGAAAAAATTACAAAAAAGCAAATTAGTGCTATGTGAGAAAGTTAGAGGGAACACGGATAATCCAAGAAATGAGGCAGCACTGCAATGCCAAGGCCCAGCAGATAATCCTAATCTTTAAAACAGCATAGCATGGACAAATACTTAAGGACAGATGCTAATCATATTACAAGACATTCCCATTCCCAGCATGGTCCTGAAGGGCAGCTGTCAAAAGGGAAAGACATGCCCAAGTCTACCAGATCTACGGCTCTTGTACCAGACTCCCGAAAAGTAAAGTTCATTTTTAGTATCCGTGATTAAATTGGGTCAGTTTGCTGCAGGAGACCGTTGAATGGCATGGTGCATTGGTGTTTGCCCATGTGCTATGCAACTGCCAAGTCATAATACTATTAATTATTATGCTATTAATTCTAAATGTGAAGGGTTAAGGATAATGGAGGGGAGGGACAGAGCAAGATGCACCTCAAATAAGGAGTAAGTAGGATGAGGCTAAAATCTACAATTTGGCTTCCTTTGCATAAGACAATGTGACAAGCTGAAAGCATTATAAATTACTCTGTCATCTTTTGTATTGCTCTATATGTACGTGCCTTGGTTGAAGAACTCCTCTGTTACTTTATCACTCCACTGCTTGCTTATTTCCCAGGTCCGGCATGGGTTTGAAATGTCAGCACACTTTAAAGCTATCTGAAAAAAGAAGTAGTTAAAGTTTAAAAGAGATGGAACTCAATGAAAAGTATGCTTATATGTTGGCTTAAATTTAGTTAACTATGCTTGATCACAAAATTACATAATACAGAAGATTAACATTCAGTGAAGTGTTTGACAGCTTAGAACACATGCTCCGCTTCTCCAACATATTTTAGGCACAGTATCCATGAGTTAAAAGCACCACTAAATGCACACTATTGCCCATCTTCTACCTGTTGGATTCTGGCTTCTTGCAATGCCTACTTTGAGAATTTTTCTCTACTTGCCACATCTTAACTAATGTTTCTGCCGATTTATACCCCCATTGACCATCAGAAGTCTCCTGATCGACCAGCACCCAATCCTTTTCCACTTATTGAAAGTTACTTAGCAGTAGGAATAGTTTTGTAGCTTGAAGAATTTCAGGATTCACATGCTGTACATTATTTTATCTATTGTTTGGGCCTGGAACCTTTTCTTAGTCCTCATTTTCCTTCTTTGCTGGACAATTATTGTTACAATTTAGTGCTAGGTTCGCCCCCTTGTTATGTCAGACGTGTGCCCCAGAAGCTGTGTGTTGTCGTCATCTTCAGATTGTCCTTATTGGCTTCCCGTTGTACTTGAAAAGTAATAGTGTCTCTTCTTAGCTTTGTTGCATCTCACTTATTTAGGAGGTGGGTGGGTCGCATGTGATTTTAGAAAATTCTTCAAGCAAAACTACTCCAACAGGTAAGTTACCATTTCATTTTGCAGCATGACTCTTTTCTGGATTCACATGGTGTGCATTGATTTTGTAGTGTTACCCTTGGATGTTGGGTTAAAATAAGTTTGAACTTGCAGAAAAATGATTCAGATTTATTTGTCATACCTGTGACTCTGTTCACTTGAATGTCTAAACAGTAGTATTTGGTGAAGGTGTGAACGGAAGACCAAGTGGCTGAGGTACATATGTTGCTTATTGGAATGCTTTCTAGAAAGGCAAAGGTGGCTCCCTTTTTTACTTGTGTATAGCGCTTTAGATCTTGCCTCTAGTTGCAAGTCTGCTTTTTGGCAGCATATCTGGATTACTTTATCTTTCTTGCAATGGTACCTTTTGTTGCCGGTGAGCCTCTGTCTGATTTTGCAAAGGATACAAAGGACTGGCTTACTTTTCAGACTTCTTTCCTCCTTTCAAGGTAGTACATTACAACCCAAAAAACATTCAGATTATGCAGAGTTTTTTCGACTGCATTTTTGGTTGTTGGAAAAAACCTGGTAGCTGATTTACTTGATTCATGTGGAACTGTTATATGACCTTTGGTAGGGAGCATGGATTAGTTGGCAGGACTACTCTGTCCTTGTAGGTAAGGTTCAGGGGTGGTTAGCACTTGCAGTTACCTCACCCTGAGTAGTGGAGTGCCAGCAAATAGGTAAGTGGTCTTTAGGGTTAAGACCCTTAGTTTGGTCTTCTGTAGTGGTTTAAAAGCCACCTTCATTGGCTCTGTCAGCGTCGGGACGAAGTTCGATGGACATTGGTGCAGATCTGGGTGGAGCTAATATTTTGATTCCTCTAGAAACCTTTTGATAACTTGTGTTGCGAAAACATTTTTTTTTTTTGTTTTTGGTTGAATTTTTTTATTGAAAATAAACTTTCGGCATATACAGGCCTTAATAATATACACTGTATCATTGAAAGGAAAAAAAATATGCAATTGTATAGACAATACAATCAGTCATTACAGTGTCGTAAGTTTCGTTGTGACATTTCAAGTTCCACAGTTGGTGAAGTGCAGAGTTCTCCCCGATAGGCATTCCAGGCCACCCCACTTTTGATCCCACTACTTAGGACATACTCTGGCTTTATAAACTTCCATTTCGGCGACCATACATTTATCCATATCCGCCACCCAGCCAATCACCAACGGCTTGTCGGCAGCCCCCCATTTCATAGCAATGGCTCTCTTAACCAGGGTATACCCCAGGGTGGTGAATTGCTGTTCAATGTTTGTGAGATCAGTTGATTCCCAAACGTTCAGGATTCCCAGTGGAGGTGTCAGCACAAGCGATTTTCCCAGTGTGTCCTGCATCTTGTTTGTGGCCCGTTCCCAGATGTGTCGTACGTAGGGGCAATCCCATATTATAGGATATGTGGGCAATTTGGTGGCAGCCATGCAGGCAGAACGCATCCTGTCATGTCCCCAACTTAGCTAGCGTTACCCCCAGTAAAATATGTCCTATATAGGACCTTAAGTTGAACCAATCTGAAGCGTTGGTTAATTGCGGTTTCCCTAGGGGACATCAGTGCCGCCTCCCAGTCCTCGTCGTCAAGCTGTCCTAAATCTGATTGCCATCTGTCCCTAAGAGTGAGAAAGGGATCTCGGAGGCTATTACACAGTTTACGGTAAGTGAGGGAAATGGCCTTAGTAGGAAGGGACTCCGAGAGGAGTCAGTCTTCCAGAGGGGACGAGTCCGGGACAGTAGTCAGGTCTGTTAGTGATGTGTTAAGGGCATGAAAGGATTTGTAGGTACCTGAAAATCTCCTTGGGTGCCAGTTCATGTTTCACTTGTAGTTCTTTGAATGTGATTAATTTCCCTTTGTATAAAAGGACCCCAAACAGTGGAGATCCCTATTGTATCCAATCTGTCGAATCCTACCTGATAGCACAATAACCCCAGTTGTTGAGAGGACCATATGTAAATGTAAATGTACAGGAATTTATATAGAGCAAATCACCACTGGTTTCTAAGCGCTTGCTTAGGGAACCTGTCCTGGTATTCCCCTGCGAGATAACCCCGGCAGGGTATCCGCAAGGTGAAAGCCAGGCATCCCGCCACGAGGGGCCGTTGTGGAGATTAAGCAAGCTATTGCCCAGAATCGCAGAGTGTGAACCCGTGAGTCGAGTAGGCACCGGAGCGAGAATTGTCGAGTCCATGGACATTTTAGGACTCAAGACCCCGCCGAGCCAGGAATTGAACCCTGGTCCCGGGCTGACCTCTGCTTCCAGGTCTACCTCCTCTAACCAGTGAGCCACACTTCTCCACATAGAGGAGTCGACTTGGTCATCTTTCCCTGCCAACCCAATCGTTTATAAGCCAACCGCCAGACAGAGACCGTGTGAGCCATAGGACCAAGAAATCTTCCCTTGCGGGGTTTGGTATATAAGGCTCCTAAATACCCCTCCCAGCCAGTCTGATGCCATTCAAGGTGGTATGCCTGGTTCGACGGGTGACTGTGCAGCCAGTGGTTGGTTGCCACTAATTGTGAAGCCCAGTAATAAAGACGCAAATCTGGGAGTGCAATGCCCCCATCGTACCAGCTCTGTCAATTTACCGAGGGCAATACGAGGCATCCCTCCATCCCACAACAGAGTCCGAACCTCCGCCTCCACACTAACAAAATAGGAGTTCTGGATGGGATATGGGTAGTTATGGAGTGAGTAAAGGAACTGTGGTAGTGCTAACATTTTAACCCCTTCCATGCTCATGACGAGCTCAGCTCGTCATGAGGCACAGTTGAGCTGTGCTGATGACGAGCTGAGCTCGTCATGACACCAGCAAAATGGCAATTTCCAGCACAGGGCAAAAATAACCACAGCAGCGATGTGGTTAAACAGGACCACAAGCCCAATAACGACAACGACAATGATCTCCAGTGCCTGACATCTTCCCTGAATCTCTGCAGAGGGGGGCAGATTCTTGTTATGAAAGGTTCTGGGGTGATGAAGATTCCCAAGTACATGAAGCCATCCCTAGTTACTTCTATGTTACATCCTTTAGGTAGTCGAGGCGTGGGGCCATGGAGAATATAGAGTATGGATTTTGCCCAATTAATGGCATAGCCGGAATATTTCCCAGAATTAGTAAAAATATTGAGTATAGTGTGGATCAAGGCGTATGGGGAAGCCAAATAAATGAGGACGTTGTCTGCGTATAATGATATTCTGTCCTCTATGTCGTCGTCCTATTTTAACCCCTGCAGAGTGATGTCTCGTCTTACCCATGCGACTAACGGTTCTAGCACAAGCGCGAAAAGCAAGGGGGATAGAGGGCAGCCCTGTCTAGTTCCTCTGCTCAACTGGAATTCCCTAGAGGTATGGCTATTCACCCGCACCTGCCCCCGTAGGTCAGTATACAACAAACGGACCCAGGCTTTAATTTTGGTGCCAAAACCAAAGCGTGCGAGTACTTCGAAAAGGTATGGGCATTCTACTGAATCAAATACCATTGAGGCATCCAGGGATATTATCACTGCGTCCTCCTCCAGGCAGGGTTGTCTCATAAGCACATTATCACCCTGCGAATATTCAATGCAGTGTTCCAACCGGGCACAAAACTAGATTGATCTGCGTGGACCGGGTAGGGCAACACAGCGTTCAAGCAGGAGACCAACAGTTTCGCTAGGATCTTGACTTCTGCGTGTATGAGCGAAATAGGTCTATATGACCCGCAGCAATCTGCCGCCTTCCCGGGTTTTCGTATGACCAATACAGAGGCTAGTCTTTGGTCTGGTGGCAATATGCCCTTCTCCAGGCTCTCCGAGTACATAAGATTGAGGTGGGGGGGCCACCTTCATTGCCATGCATTTGAGAAACTATAGGGATACCGTTCGGCCCCATCGCTTTCCCTGAGTGAATGCTATAAATGGATTTACAGAGTTCCTCATTTGCAATATCCGCTTCCAGATCACCCTTTTCGGTTGCAGACAGGGAAGGCAGGTTACTATCCATCAATAATTGCCTAGAGTCTTCCGATGTATAGGTGGTAGAGGAGGAATATACTCCCTCCAAGTGACTCGCAAAAGCATCTGCAATGTCCTGTGGGTCAGATATTCCCACTCCCTCATCAGTGGTTAGTTCTGGCACCCATCTGTGTCCCTGGTCTCCTAGCTCCAGCCAGGCAAGCATCTTGCCCGCCCTTTCCCCCATCTCGTTAACTCTGACGTGTAGACAGTAGGCGCGCTCTTGCTTTCTCTTATAGTAGGGCTTTATACACAAGACGCTTGATAGTCAGGTGGTGCGCAGTAGTATCACAGGGTGAGGAGCTATGGAGTGCCTCTAGTCGTAAATCTGTCTCTAATTCAAGTATGCGCTCGCTTTGACGTTGGACATAGCCCAGCTTTAACGCTAAGGCGTGGCCCTTCAATACCGCTTTAAATGCCTCACAGATCGACTGTGCTGACTCCACCAATCCAACGTTTTCTATAAAGTAATGATCCGTTTGTTCAGCTAGTTGATCCCTTATATCAGGTATCTTGAGAAGCCTCAGATTAATAACTACAGAGCTACGCTGTTTTGGGCGGTGAAAGATAAGCTCGACCCACAACGGAGAATGATCAGAGATGCCACGCGGAAGTCCGCTGGGATTTTGAAATTGGCCTACAGTCAGTAGAGTGAGAAAGCAATCAATGCGGGACATGCTCTTGTGCACGTTTGAGTAGTGGGTATAATACGTCACTTGTGGTTGCAGTGATCGCCATATGTCTGCAAGTCTAATAGCCTGAGTGAATTCCTTCATAAGGGTGTTTGGTCTGAGATTTGGTCGTTGGGGATATCTATCTACTGTATCGTCCACAGTCAGGTTAAAGTCCCCTCCAGTATCAGAGTGCCCGTAGGCAGTTCCAACAAAATTTTACCTAAGTCACTAAGTGCTTCTTTTCCCAATGCAGGGCGGGTTCGGAAATACATCGAGATGATATTGAGTGCTTTCCCTTCCCAGGTGGCCTCCAAAACAGCAAATCTACCCTGTGGGTCTGCCCAGACACGGGTGGGTGCAAGCGCAAAGTTCTTACGCACTAGGATGCCTGTCCCCCTGGAGCCGGATGTAAATCCTGCGTGTACCAAAAGCGTATAACCCCATCTGTTGAGGGCCTTGCAGCTATTTCCAATAAGATGGGTTTCTAGCAGTAGGACTAGGTCTGGTGCGTGCCTCTTCAGATACTGTGACACTATGCCCCTCTTAATTGTGTCCCCTAGCCCGTTGACGTTCCACGTCAGAGCGTAAAGTGTTTTGTTAGCCATGGTAGTCAGTGTGGGGTAATAATGTAGTCAGGGGGGCGTGGTAGGTATCCCCTCCTGGTGGGGGGGGGGGGGGGGGGGGGGGGGAGAGGGAAAAGACGACGAGACCCAAGTCAACCAAGGTAAGAAATTGTGTCAGTGGGGGCAGGATATCTAATGTGGGGGATCGAACTACAGCACATTTTGTAAATATCACTTGAGAATAGTCACAGGTTTTTAGGCGAAAGGTTATACTGACTGCATAAAAACATTGAACATTAACAAAAACCTGAACCCTCCAGCCACCCTTCCCCTCCACCCCCCACCCTGGCCCCCTGCCAGTGGATTTCAAACTACCCACCCCCCAACAAGGTAGAGTGCCTGTCGCCCCCCTCCCATTGTGGGTGCCTGGAGTACAGCCTTACCATCTGCACCGTGAATGAAGGATGGATCCATGTTACACAACTATCAAATAAATCCTCGTGGACCACTCAGCGCTGCAATTAAGCTATCTAATACTGTCAATGAGAACACCCGGGTCAACCACAGTAAATTCTCAAATTACTCAGCCAGGGGTCCCCATTACACACCCCACCGCACCTTACTTTGTTCCTCAAGGTCCCAAATGTCCGTCCAGATGCAGCATGGAGTATTGTTGCATCTCCTACCCGCTCAACACTATGGGGCCCTAGGTGCTCTCTCTCCGAGAGGATTCTTCACACTGCTCCGATCCTCTGTCCATTGGGCCTCCTCTGGCCCTGTCGTGCCTGCCGTTGTTGTGTCTCTCCTCCCTGCGCCATCCCTCCAACCAGTTCCAGGTGTCTTCTGGTGAGAAAAAGAACCAGGATTTACCGTCCGATTCAACCCGGAGCTTCGCCGGGAAGAGCATGGAATACTTGATTTCCTTGTCCAGTAGTGCCTTCTTGATCGCCTGGAAGCTGCGTCTCTGGACCTGTACTTTGGTTGTGAAGTCCGGGAAGAATGTTATTGCGCTGTTTTCTATTTGGATAGGTGGCCCGGCACGAGCAGTTTGAAGGATCACGTCGCGGTCCCGAAAATTGAACACTCTGGCTACTATAGGTCTCAGGGGAGCTCTTGCTTGGGCCACCCCCCAGGGATTCAGTGGGCCCGCTCAATGGAAAAGTAATCTGACAGGCGTTTTGGCTGGAGCCTCTTAATGTCCAGGTCCTCCACCAAGAGGTCTGCTGCGGGCACCTCCGCCCGCTCCAGGACCCCCAGTATGTGTATGTTGTTTCTTAGCGCCCTTCCCTCAATCATCGAGGAGGCCTTCCATTTTCGCCTGCTGGTCTCGAAGTTGAGCTACCTATTGATTGAGGAGGTCTGTGTCAGACGTCAAGGTGACGGTGGCCTCTTCAACATCTTTTACCCTAGCATCCATTTTGCGTAAGTCAGCCCTGATGAGGGAGATTTCTACGTTAACTGTGTCAATCCGGGACTCGAGGACGCACGCCGCCTCTCACCATGAACGTCATCCCCCTCTGCCCATACGATGTGTGCGCAGCATCAGGTAGGTCGTTATCAGTCGGTGGGCCCGACCGTAGCCCTCCAGACAGCCTTTCCGCTCAGGGCCACTCACCGCTGCAGTCGGAATCATCGTCAAAGGCCACCATCATGTCTACAGGAACTCTCAAGGGATACCATTCAATCTAGCATGCCCACCACAGGGCAGCAATACAGCAAAACTGTGGTCCGGCCCAAAGGCGTTAGTACGGGCTGGCAAAAAGCTCCAGGCAACCCAGGGGGCCTCCCGCACCCAACCAGGCCGAGGCCTCGAGTAGGAGTCAGGTCTCGAGGGGAGGAGGGACACGCGCCTTCGTCGACCCGCGCGCGCCTCCCACAGCTGTTCAGATGGCACAGACTCGGCTGTCAGCAGGCTCTGGTCACGCTAAGGGCTCCCCCGTGCTCACCAGGTGCCACACCTCACCGGCGCGCAGCCCCACTGCTCCCTCCATCAAGGTCCCAGGAGCAGGCTGCCATGTTGTCGGCAGAGCTCCAGGGGCTCCACAGAATCACCGCTGTTTCGGTGCGGACGGTAGGTCGGGACTCTTGGTATGGTTCGCGCCGGTGTCCTCAGGATTTGTGCCCCTCACTTCGAGGGGATGGCGGGCAATTTCGAGGCGGATAAGTGCAGAAACACGGCTGGGATAGCGGAGCCGCTTCAGAGCCCGGGCATTCCGTTCAGCTGCTAGCCACGCCCCCTGTGAAAACAATTCTGTCCTATTGTGCAGACTACTATTGTTGCCAAATTGACTTTTAGCAAAGCATTGGTTAAACTGCTAGCACTTATTAGGTAACTAACCACTGTGGTATCTTGTGTCCTGTTGTCGAACAGTTCTTTCAATGCACCACAGGATATATCTTTCATTTAGCTGCGTATCACTTTCTTCTGCTTGTCCTTAGAGCTTCCTTTAGGCTATCCGTTGACCTCTTAGGTCTGGGTGCCCAAATGGTCTTCAGTAGTCAGGCCACTAGACACAAGCTGGTAGGTTGCAGGTAAGGATTAGTTACTTACCTGTAATCCTAGTTCTCTTCCAGGGGTATCCTCAAAGTCATAAGCATTAGAATTTTCCCGCCCATGTGCGAGACCCCGGAAACACTATATTATATGTGCCCCACATATATATACATATATATATAAATAATATATATATAAAAAACATGCAATAGCAGCCAAATAACATCAGAGCTGAAATATGCTGTGAAGAATTTCCACCATGCATATAATAATAAGTATTAGAAACATGAGAAACAACACCAAAGATTGTTTAGAAACTGTTTTAATGCTCTAAAAAGACTGAAAAGCTAACCTGTAGCTGAATAGCAATAAACTAACACCGTGCCTTTAAGGCACTCATGACCCCCAGTATCTCATCAAGCCCCAGGGGTGACAGGTCAGTTGTTCTTTTCGGAGACTGAAAAACAAACCCAATAACAAATAGGTTAACAATATCTCCTTAACCAAACCCCCTCCCAGCCTACCAGTGGACAAACCCACTTCCCACTGCAACAAAGTTGCCGAATTTTTCCATCAGAAAATTAGTTCAATCTACTCGGCCTTCCCCCCGACCAACCCACCTCCGTTCACTACACTTTCACACCCCGTTGAACCTGTTCTCAATCCTCAACCACCCACGCTGTCCCATTTTCCTCCACTGGAACTTGTCTTGCTGGAGTCTCTAGCACGCAAAGTCAAATCCGGCTCTCCTAATGACCCTGCCCCCCCAGAGATAATTATGGCCGCTGCACAAACCACTCTACCCATACTAAGGGACATCCTAAACACCTCCATCTCCAAGGGCATAGTTCCCACAGTCTGGAAGCAGGCCATGGTGAAGGCCCTGCTGAAAAAGCCCAGCCTAGACCCCACAGATATGAGCAACTACCGCCCAATATCCCTGCTCCCCTGGGCGAGCAAGGTCCTGGAGAAATACATAAACCTCCAGCTTACCAACTTTTTAGAAACCCATCTGCTCCTGGATCCCACCCAAACCGGATTCAGACCTAAACATGGGACCGAGACCGCCCTCCTCATGGTCACCGAGGAGGCCAGGAAAATCTTAGATCAGGGAGGATCAGTGGCAGTGATCCTCCTTGATCTTAGTGCGGCCTTCGATACGGTCAGCCATGTCACCCTGCTGGACCGTATGGCCCAGGTCGGGATTAAGGGCAAAGCGTGGACCTGGTTCCGGTCCTTCCTGGAAGATAGATCTTTCCAAGTGTTTGATGGTGATTCTGTCTCCACCAGCATCTCCTTGAATTGCGGCGTCCCCCAAGGTTCCTCTCTGAGCCCGGCACTTTTTAACCTGTACATGAGACCACTAGCTGATGTCGTCCGTCCGTTTGGGATCAAGATCATCTCCTACGCGGACGACACGCAGCTGGTGGTCTCCCTGACACAGGAGACTAATCTCCCTGTACAGAGCGGCCTCAGAGAGTGCCTAGAGGAGGTAAAATCCTGGACGTCCCAATCATCCTTAAAATTAAACGGAGGTGAAACCGAGCTCATGGTCCTCGGCAACTCGGTCCCCAGCCTCCCGCCCACCCTCTGGCCACCCAGTATGGGCCCCCTACCTACTCCCAAAAACAGCATAAAAAGTCTGGGAATATGGATGGACAACTCTCTCTCCTTTGGCGTACAAGCCACCAAACTTTCGGCTACCTGCTTCGGCATCATGAAGATGCTTAGGAAAATTCTCCCCCTCCTTCCCATGGAAGCCAAGCAAGCAGCGGTACAAGGCCTGATTCAATCTCGTCTCGATTTTAATAATGTCCTTTACCTCGGAGCCCCGGAATCCACCCTGAGGAGGCTACAGATTGTGCAGAACTGCGCCGCACGTCTGCTACTTGACATCCCTCGCAGACAGTCAGTAAGGTCTGGGCTGGTCTCTCTTCACTGGCTACCAGTACGCCAAAGGGTTTTGTTCAAAGCCATGTGCATATCCCACCAGTCCTTCTGGAACTCTGGCCCCATGATCACACAGGACCTAATCCTTCACTATAGGCCCAATAAGAATCTAAGATCCAACCAGTCCTTCTTGGCAGTCACTCCGAGAGTAAGGAGATCCAGATCTGGAGGTAGGTCTTTCGCCTATAACGCGGCGAGGGCCTGGAACTCCCTCCCATTGCACCCAAGATCCAACTCTAATCACACGACTTTCCGCAAACAACTAAAAACCTTCCTATTTCATCCAGTCTAATTTCCTCCTCCCTCTGTTGTGTTTTTTTCTCTGGTCGGTTTTGGTGTTTTCAGCGCTTGGACGCCCTCGGGCAACAATTCGCGCTTTACAAATCAACATCCTATCCTATCCTATCCTATCCTATCCTATCCTATCCTATCCTATCCTTATTAAAGAGTATCCTTTGCCCGGGGAGGTGGGAGGGTTGCTTATGACTTTGATGAGGATACCCCTGGAAGAGAACTAGGATTACAGGTAAGTAACTAATCCTTCTCTTCCAGGGGATCCTCATCAATAGTCATAAGCATTAGAATAGAATAGTGAGCCTCTCCTCTTCCCTGCGGGCAAAGGAATGATAAGACAGTAATCTCATCAACAAGTCTGAGTAGACTATAGACTACCCAAACAGATTCCTCAAGTAGGCTTGCCCTACTTGAGTATCGGCCCTGGAATCAGATTCGAGGCAGTAATGCCTCATAAAGGTATGAACCGATTTCCAGGTTGCAGCCTTGCATATTTCTGACATTGGAATGTCATGCAAGAAAGCTACTGTAGCGGCTTTCCCTCTTGTGGAATGCGCTTTTGGTGACATCAACAAAGGCTTGCCCGCAAGCTGATAGGCCAATTTAATGCAAGAGACAATCCATCTGGAGATGGACCTCTTGGCCGCTGGAAAACCTGTTCTCATTGAACCATAGTTCACAAACAGTTGGTCTGTTTTCCTAATCCCTTTAGTCTTTTCGAAATAAAACTATAGCACTCTCTTAAGGTCTAAGGAGTGAAGTGACCGCTCGGCTGGGGTCGTAGGATTTGGAAAAAAGGAAGGGAGGGAAATAGACTGATTTATATGAAAATCAGAGATGACCTTAGGCAAGAAAGATGGATGAGCCCTTAGGACTACTCTGTTGTGGTGGAAAACAGTATATGGTTCCTTCGCACAGAGCGCTTGTATCTCACTTACTCTGCGCGCAGAGGTAATCGCCACCAAAAAGGCTGCCTTCCAAGAAAGATGTTGCAAGGAGGCCTTGTGGATGGGCTCGAAAGGAGGTGACATTAACCTGGATAGAACTAGGTTTAATTCCCAAGGAGGAGAAGGATTTCGCACAGGGGGATACACTTTCTTCAACCCCTGAAGGAAGTCCTTAACCACTGGAACCTGAAAGAAAGACATCCGATCAGGTGATTTTCTGTATGCTACAATGGCTGACAAATGCACTCCCTACACCACAAGTAAAACCTTTTCCACTTGAACGCATAGGACGCTCTCGTGGAAGGTCTCTTAGCCTCCTTTAAAATGTTCATGCATTCAGGAGGCAAGTTCAAATGTCCATATTGCAGGACCTCAGGAGCCATGCTGTTAGGTTCAATGATGGGAGGTTAGGATGCATTATCCTCCCGTTCATCTTGCTCAACAGGTCCGGCCTGCAAGGGAGCCATTTGTGTGGACACACAGACAGATGTAGAAGGTCCAGGTACCACCACTGCCGAGGCCAATCTGGAGCAATCCGGATCATTTCCATGTTCGACCTGAGGAGCTTGGAAACTTTTCTCGGAATCAGAGCCAGGGGAGGAAATGCGTATGCGAACGTCCCTGACCAATCCATCAGTGGAGCATTCCCCTGCGTTCCTGGCCGGTGGAACCTGGACGCGAAGGCGTGGCATTTGGCATTTTCGTCTGCAAACAAGTCTATGGATGGACGACCCCAGCAACGAAAAAGCTCTTCTACTACTTTGTCGTTTAGCACCCAGTCTGGCTGATTTTCGAAGTGCCTGCTGAGTGCGTCTGCTTTTACGTTCAACTCGCCCGGAAGGTGCACTGCCACTACTGTGAGCCCTCGAGAGAGAAGCCAATGCCAGATTGTCTGAGCCTCTCGAGAGAGTGGGCGAGATCTTGTGCCTCCTTGTTTGTTCAGATAGAACATGGTGGTCGTATTGTCCGTCTGAACTAGGACTGAGTTGGATTTGATCGCTGGTAAGAAAGCTTTGAGAGCCAGGAATACCGCTCTGAGTTCCAGCATGTTGATGTGGTATGTCTGCTCCTGCGCAGACCACTGTCCTTGAATTTGAAGCGGACCCATGTGTGCTCCCCAGCCTTGCAGGGAGGCATCCGTCACTATAGACTGGGAAGGAACGGGTTGGTGAAACGGTACCCCCACCAGCACATTCTTTTTCCGAGTCCACCATTTGATGGCGTCTTTCGTTGCCTGGGAAAGAGTGATACGATTTTCCCAGCGTCCTGTCGCTTGGTCCCACTGATCCTCCAGAGCCTGTTGTAGAGGACGCATTCTCAGCCTGGCGTTTGGGACGAGAAAAATGCAGGACGCCATGGAACCCAGCAGGGATGCTACTTGTCGGGCTGTTGGAAGCCGAGACTCCAGCAGAATCCCACATTTCTGACTCATGGAAAAAAGTCTCTCCTCCGAAGGAAACGCTTTTCCCAAGCTTGTGTCCAGAACGGAGCCTAGGTAGTGGATGGACTGTGTAGGCCGCTGGACTGACTTCTCCAGGTTCACATGGAGGCCGAGCCTGTGTAGCTGGTGCAGGCACAGTTTTAGATCGTGCGTAACATGTACCGGAGATGGACCTTTTAGGAGCCAGTCATCCAGGTATGGGTAAATGAAGAGACCCTTTTTGTGAAGAAAAGCCGCCACCACTGCCATGCATTTGGTGAAGACTCGTGGTGCGGACTTGAGACCGAAGGGTAACACCTTGTACTGGTAGTGTTTGTTCCCTACGACAAACCTCAAGTACTTGCGATGTTGTTGAGCAATTGGGATGTGAAAGTACGCATCTTGCAGATCCACCGAACACATCCAATCTCCGGCTTGAAGATGTGGACATATTTGGTGAAGCGCTAACATGCGGAACTTTTCTTTGACGATGACTTTGTTTAATAGTCGTAGGTCGAGTATTGGTCTGAACTTGTCCTACTGATCTTTTTTGGGGACAAGGAAGTATCTGGAGTAAACTCCCTTTCCTCTTAGAGCGGGAGGAACCTCCTCTATCGCTCTTTTTTGCAGTAGGACTTTCACCTCTCTTCGGAGCAAGCTTAGCTGGTGAGGGCAAGAGCTCTTTGGAGGGATGCTCTTCGGAGGAGCACGGAAACGTATCTTGTATCCATTGCGCAGTATATTCAGCACCCACTGATCTTTTGTGATGCTGACCCACTCTGCCAGGTGTTGTGAAGCACTTCCTCCCACTGGAGTGGGTAACGGCGCCAGAGGAAGCCACTGTTCAGGCCTTTCCTCCTCTTGTGGTGATGGAGGATTGTTGGTGACCTCCTCTACCCCTGCTGGGCTTGCCTCGAAACTGGGGTTTCCCTTGGTTCTCATTTTGGGACCACTGAGGGGTTTGAACCCTCGGTTGAGCCCCTCTCCCCCTGTTGGTCTTGAAGCGGCGCTTGAATTATTTTTTCTTCTCCAAGCCCACCGCCTTCACCGTATCCAGTTCCGTCTTCATTCGGGTCATCTCTTCGTCCGCATGCTCCCCGAAGAGAGCGGAACCCGAAAAGGGGAGATTAAGGATGCGATGCTGAGCATCCGGCTTCAGACCTGTAAGGCGCAACCAGGCCGATCTTCTGGCACAAACCCCATGTGAATAGGAATGAGCCGAAAGCACTGCACCATCCGCAGCCGTGCTCATCATCTGATTCGCCACCAGACACCCCTCTGTAAGAGTCTCTTTAAAGACCTGCTGGTCTTCTTTTGGCAGTTTGGCTTTGAATCTTTCCATAGAGTCCCATAAGGCTCTGTCGTATCGACCCAGAAGCGCAGCCGCACTAGAAACCTTAAGATTGGAAGCAGCGGAGTTGCAAACCTTTCAACCCCAGGAGTCTTGAGCTTTGCTGTCCTTATCTGGTGGGACTGAAGAGGAACCAGCGACAGCGTGCGTCTTCCTCGCCGCTGCCACAATTACAGAGTCAGCTGGAGGGTCAGATTTTACAAACACCGGGTCAGAAGATGCCGGTTTGTACTTCTTCCGAATGCGGGCTGGTACCGCTCTGATCGCCGCTGGAGTTAGGAAAACCTCTGACAGGATCCATAATCCCCGGGACTAAAGGCAGCAGAGGTTCGGGAGATGGCTTTCTTGTGTAAAGTCTCAAAAATGACTGTCTTTGTTACTTGAGGGACAGACATTTCAATGTTCAGTTTCAGTGCTCCTCTTTGCAGTACATCCAGATACGTGCCAATGTCATCCACTGGGGAGGACCTGGACGTAGGACTGTCCGTCAACGAAGAGGAGTAGTCCCTCTTGGACGACCTGGTAGAAGAGGTAGATGAAGTAAAGGGAGTACGTCGACGTCTACGGTGAGCACTGTGTCTCCGCTCCCGCAATCTTTTTGAATGCTCCTCCCGTCTAGGAGAGCGAGACCTGATCCGATCTTCTGTCCGAGGTTCCCTTCTAGGAGATCGGGATCTTCTGGGAGATCTGGCTGGTGGTCTCACAGGTGATTTGCGCCTGGGAGGGCTAAGCTTGTCCATCTCCTCCAACAGATCCTGAAGAGGAGAACTGTGTTGTGGGCTGGCATATTCCTGCATACGTTTGGTAGCCCCAGAATCTCGCCAATGGTCCAAAGATTTGTACCATCTAGGTGACAGTCTGACTTACTCGGCCGAAGGATCTGGCAGATGCTCAGGAGATCTGTGCACAGGACTTCTGGACCTTGAAGGTTCAGTTGAGGAGCCAGAGGACCGCGAAGATGAACGACGGGAAGCAGACTCCGTCACCATCATCGCATCTGAATGCCTCGACGTCGAGCGTTCTTCCCCCGCCGTCGGACGCCTTCGAGGAGTCGGCGGGTCAAAAAATCTCGACCTCGAATGTCCATGAGAGGGTCTGTGGTCTCGACGTCGAGCGGCGATGAGCAGCCGTCGATGGAGTCCTCTGTCTCGACGTTGAACGGCGATGACTGGCCGTCGACGGAGCTCTCTGCCTTGACGTCGAACGGAGATACCCGGCCGTCGACGGAGCTCTCTGCCTTGACGTCGAACGGAGATACCCGGCCGTCGACGGAGCGCTCTCTCTCGACGTCGAACGACGATGTCCAGTCGTCGACGGAGGCTTCTCTCTCTACGTCGAACGACGATGTCCAGTCGTCGACGGAGCTCCCTGCCTCGACGTCGAACGGCGATGACCGTCCTTCGACGGAGTTCTCTGTCTCGACGTCGAGTGCCTGTGCGACGACGGCGGAGGGGTATTGGGCACCCTCGACGCCGAGCGCCGACGAGGCACTGACGGACACTGCGTCCTCGATGCCGATCGACGAGCTACTGTCGACGGCGGAGGGGTCTCGGTCCTCGACGCCGAACGTCGCTTCTTGGACGACGACGGAGAGGTCACTTCTCGACGCCGGTCGTCGCCTGGATGACGACGGCGGAGGAGTAACCTCCCTCGACGCCGGTCGTCGCCTGGTTGACGACGGCGGAGGGGTAATGGATCTCGACGCCAACCGTCGCCCGGTTGACGGCAGCGGAGTCGCCTTCCTCGACGCCGATCGTTGCCCGGTTGATGCCGGCGGAGGGGATTTGGACGACGGAGCTGGATCCTTCGACGTCGTCGACGTACCTGGTCTTCTCTTCGACGGCGAGCCCGCCGTCGACGGTAGTTTAGAAGAGAAAAACTCCACCGGTGGTCCTTTTCTCAGCGCCGAGCCCGACGCTGAAGTTGAAGGGTATGAAGACTTTTTTGGAAGATGTTTGAACCTTCTTGGAGCCCTTCTTCACCGGTGATCTTCCTCTTGAAGCCCTGTGAGCCAGGCCATAAATGCGAATCCTCTCCCTGTCTTTGAGAGTTCTTCCTGACAGGTGCTCACAATGAGGACAGGTGCCTGGATCATGATCTTCAGGCAGACACAGGATACAGAAGTCGTGGTTGTCTGATTTTGCCTTCTTGTTGCCACAAGAAGGACATTTGTCAAAGAGTGAAGGCATTCTCAGAAGAAAATGTTCACTAAACTGACTGAAAAAAGCAGTATCTTACTTGACTAGATATTAACTGTCAAAGTAAGAGTAAAAATTGTCAAAAGTGAAGTATTTTTCTGTTAAAAACCAGAAAAATAGTGGAGCTGTGTAACCAGGGTCCTTCTCTGAAGGAGCCGGAAAGTACAACTGACCTAACTGTCACCCCTGGGGCATGATGGGATACAGGGGGTCAAGAGTGCCTTAAAGGCACGGTGTCAGTTTACTGCTATTCAGCTACAGGTTAGCTTTTCAGTCTTTTTAGACTGTGTGTTTGCAATGCAGCCTGGGAGCTTCCTATGCTTCCAGTGAGTTATGAGAATTTCTACTGCTTTCTAAGCATTAAAACAGTTTCTAAACAATCTTTGGTGTTGTTTCTCATGTTTCTAATGCTTATTATTACATGTATGGTACTGCCTAATCAAACGTTAGCACTTATTAAATGTAATAAGGTAACCCAATGTTATCCTACTGGAGAGGTAGGTCATACAATAGTGAAAAATTAATGGAGTTGTTTTTCATTACCAGGACTAGTGAAACTTAAACACATGCCTTAGGTTTTAAATACAAAGCACCCAGGTCTATGGGCTGGCTAGGGTCTACCTTAGGGGTGACTTGTGCTTTAAAAAGAAATGTTTAGGCCTGGCAAAAGTTTCATTTTGCCAGGTGGCGTTGCCTGTTCAAAAATGCTCTGCTGCAGGCCCACTAGTGGCCCACTAGTAGAATTACATTTATGGGAACTGGGTACATGCAGTACCATAAACTAGAGACTTAAGGACATCAAAAATGCCAATCCGGAGTAGGACAATTGTTGTACCATGTTCAATCACTAACTCAGGTTAGCAGTGGTAAAGTGCACAGAGTCCTAGTGCCAACAAAAACTAAATTTCAGAAAACAGGAGAGAGAAGGCAAAAGGTTTGGGGGTTGAACATGCAGACATGGACAAGTCCAATAGTGTCTTTATGATTTTTTTAATAAAATGAACTTCCAGAATTGGTCTCAATGAATTGTCTGGTTCTGGGACTAGACAATAGGCTGAATAGTTTCCCTAACTGATCACTTCTGGGGGAACTCTTTCTAATGCTGTTCTTTATAATAGTTACTGTAACTTATGTAGCAGGCATCACACTTTTTTCTTCCTTTGTGTGTGATCTTTTCTTTGGCCTGACCCATGGGTGTGTCTTTATAAGTTCTATGCAACTGCCGTGCTGGATAATATTGAGAATACATTAGTGTGGAGTCCCTTGTTTGAGTAGTTTACTCCTCTGGAGTGCTACCCCCTCCCTTTAGCCCTACACCTAAAGGGCTTGTACTGGGTTGCTTGGAACTGCTACTGCTGGGGTATGCCTGCTGCTGACCGGTGTGTTGGCAGGATGGAGGACTGTGCACCCAGAAGCTTCCCCTGCCGGTTGATCTACTCTTGGATGCAGACAGTCTTCTTTGGTGTCCTCACTACTGCAGCATGGCCTTAGCCATACCATTGTGATTCTTTAACTGCTGCAGCATGTAATCTACAGCCAAACTGAACAGCTATTGACTTGTGAAGGGGGTGTTGATGACGATCACCTCCACCTCACTTTTGAAGCCATAGTCAGGCATGTATCCTCAGGGTTGTCCTTGTGACCATCAGCCTGCTTGGCATATCTGTGGCGTCTAGTGCGGACTTCAGGCATGTGTTGGCAATTGTCTTACCCTCCTTCATGAGGGAGGTTGCCCATCTCTGAAGTTGTTTCATCAGCTCCCCCATTTCTTCCCAATGTTGGTGGGTATAATGATGCAGGAGTGCACTGAAGTTATCAATACTCCACTGGGTTACTGCTCAGCTTTCCACTTTTTGACCTACCATCTCCATTCTTTTGTTGTACTTTTCAGTGGGTGGACCGGTACATGTGGGTACATTGACCCTCGATCGTGCAGTGGTCACAATGATGGAGTCCACTACAGCACTGCCCAGTATGTAAAGAGTCTTTGGACGACTGCATGTATTTCATCTCAACCCTCTATTTTACAGTCTTGCAGGCGATTAGCTGTCTGAAAGCCTCCCTTCCCTGTTCTAGAATGCTTGGTAGCATCAGAAGGTACTGGTTTTTGATCTGACTGGCAGAAGAGTCAAGGAGAAAGCCGGTCTGAGCCTTCTCTATTTTCAGCTGGATCCCTACTTGGCTGCTGTGCTCTTCACAAATGTGGTAAACAGGTAAAGCTTGGCCTCAAATGTTAGGAATCTACTCCCTCCGCTGGGGAGTCAGCATCAAGGTCTTGCCACTGGTCGCTTATGTGGTTAGCACACTGAAATATCCCCTAGGCCTCCAGGTCTTCTTAAAAGACCATCTCCCGCTCTTCTTGTGGCATGGGTGTTGTGGGAGGCTCAAGCTTTACCTGTTCTACCTCTTTCTAGTTTAGTTCCCTCCGAAGAGACAAATTGGAACCAAAGGGTTGCATTGAATTCCCTATTTTTCTGAAGGATTGTCGCCATTTCAACTTTGAGGTGTCTCTTCTGCTCAACTTCAAACGCCCTTTCTTGGACATCAAGCGCCATCAGCTTCCTCTTCTTCAGAGGTAGTGGTTTGCAGACTCCTTTGTTCTCTCCCAATCCAGATTGTTGTTAGACATTGAGGGCTTCTCCGAGGTACATCCACTACTAGTGTGGGACCTGTGAGGCTCCTTCTATTAAAATATTCGTAAGTAAATTATTCTTTCGGTAATTCTTTGGAGTTCAATGTTTTTGAGGTGGCTCCCCTTATTTTTTTTCAATGTTACCAGAGGGAATTTTCAGTGTTCTTCCTCATGTTTTGTTGTGATCTCTGGCTCTAGCTACATGACCTCTCCCTCTATGTCGGATTCCTCTACCTTAGCCACCTTTTGTGCCCATGATGACATCTTAGCTCTACAGCCCGAGTTCTCTCAATGGAGAGGTCACCCTCCTGCACTTGCATAGCTTGGCTGCCTCTGTTTTGCCCTAGTCCTAAGCGCCTTTGATAGGAACTCAACATATGCCAATAGGCTTCAGCGCTGTGGTACTTTGGAAGGCAGAGGTTGCAGACTTGTTGGATGTCCTTCCTGGTGAATTTATGGTGACATGTGGGTCAGGGCCCAAAGGGGGTGTTTTCCAATTTCTTTAAAGGTGCCTGTCCCACTGCCTGTATGAAATACTGCACAGCATGTGATTCCAGAAAAGATTTATGCTGCAAAACTATGCTTATGCAGAAAATGTCAGGCTTTTAGCAGAAATACAGTATTGTTTTCCACAGGGCTTCAATGACTATCAACGAGAGTACCTTGACTAAAAGTCCCTGCTCCCAAAGTCAGCTTGGAAAAGGGTTTAGAACGTAAACTTGAGCCAGGCCGCACATATTCTCTTAGCTCTGGTGTGGGTCTGTTGGCCTGCACAAGCCTTCTGTTAGACCTTCCCCTATACTTCCAGACCTCTATTAGCCATCATGAGTGAGAGAGGAGTGGAGCACCGCTGTATTACTGCACACACATCCAGGGGGATTTCACAACCTGATTACTGCAGGCCATTAACTGCCTTGCTGCAAGGTACTATCACATGATTCTACCAAAGGGTGAGGGTTTGAACTGAAATCCAATCCAGGATGCATAAAGTTAGGCGGTCTTTGCTGCAGCCAATCGGAGGCCAAATGACGCAGGGCTGGGCTCACTGTGTGTCAAATTGCAGCAAGTGGGTTGAGATACTCTGTTTATTTTAGTCTGATTAGGGAAATACATTCGTTTAATATGTATTTTCTTATCCAATTTTACCCTGAAGGTATAATTGTCCTTAAACTGAAGATGAAAAAAAGTCAGAATAATCTCTTAAGGGCACATGAATCACAAGATTTATTAACAGGTCATAATTACTAGGAACAACATACACCCAGTTACTGCTACAGAGAGGAGAATGATAATCCTAGAGCCAGAAATCAGGTCTACTACGGGAACTAGGAGAATTGTACAACAATCAATGTCCCAGCAGCAGTTCATTACGAGGTGTCTGACCACAAATGTAAAAGGGGATCACAAGGCTTCTTGACAAATAAAGCCATAGATTTCATATGGTGGTTCGGGATTTTAACTGCTGCAAGAGAGGACAGTATAAATATCAAAAAAGTGAGTTATAGGTGTAGCTTCTATCAACATTTGAGAAGTTATAGGATTAAAATACACTTTTAAGAAGAAAAAAAATCAGTTAATTCACCCCACTTCTAAAATACTTTCCAGTGGTTCTAGGGACTATGGTGAACACAAATATAGACCTTGGTAAAGTTTTGATCATGGGCACCTAACTTATTCCAAAAAATTCCAGAGGAAACACGACTTATTTTGGACTGACTAATCATGAACCCAAAGCAGCCCTCCTGAAAAGTCTGCATTATTACCCAGTAAAAGACATGCATACATGTAAGAGGACTCTCTCTGTCGAAAGGCAGTGAAAGCACTGCTGAAATATACCTGAAAGAACAAATTGCTAAATAGTTCTCTACACACAACCTTTGTTTAGCAAAACATTGTTTCCTTATTCCCATCATTATCACTTGCTAAAACAGAGGTGATCATCAAAGATTTTCAGGGCCTGTATCCCACCTATGGGATAAAAACCTGCACAAGCAGGTTTGTCACTCTGAATCGACTATACAGTTCAGATAAAACCAAGGCCAACCTGATATAACACTTTGAGCCAAGCATTTTCTTCACAACCTTCTCCTAATGCAATTGCTGTTTTAATATACCTTGTCTGCATGGTGCATTATATCCCTGTCGGCTTATACTCAATGTACATTCGTAGCCTAATAAATGTTCACTGCACAGTCAGTGTAACCATGACCATCTAGCTATAGCTACACAGTCCTTAGCTACGTATGCCACCAGCTTCTCAATAACCAACATGCTTGTGTACCCTGATCAACAAACTATGGCATTATTAACTACTCTATACCTACCTACTTCTAGTTCTGGTACTGCACTGCACGGTAAAAATCTTCACTAGAGTCAAACGCTTTAATATTTCCCCTTAGTGTAAGCAGACTTCGGAACATCTTTTTGCATAGGGCTCATTCCATGAAACATCATGATAGAATGTCTATGTCCAGGAAACCATATACAGATCTGTGGAATGGAAGTCTCAAAGAAGCCTAATGTATGTGCAAAATAACTCTCCAGATTTTACTCATAGAAATGCATGGCAGCTTTCAGA